>NW_024351729.1:17812435-18132940 GCF_902729225.1 Pteropus medius
TTCTGTGCCCACATGTGTGACACAGTAGAATTTTAGGCCTATTTACCTTTCAAAATAGTAGCAAGGGTAATTTGTGTAACTCTGCTCTAATGTGATATAAAGGTGCTATATTAAAATCAATTGTCTAACTCAGACTATAAAACCTAAGCCATTGAGCACATGATGAATTCATAAAGCTAAAAGATTGTGTGTGTGCGTGTGTGTGTGTATTTGTGTATGTTGTATGTTGTATGTGTGTGTGGATAAAACACATTGTACGCCAGGGTATAAAAATATATTTAAAAATATTTTAATGACATACCCAACATTGCAATGTCATCAGTTAGAAGTTAGATTTAAGAAAATGCCCAGACTCTCAGTTTATCATAATGTTCTCTGATGATCACTAAATAACCCTGAAGGGGACTGTTCTACTATTTGGCCTGTGTCACATAATGTGATGCTGTCCATATGAAAGATTAACTTGACAGGACCTCAGCAGCGATTTTTTTCCAACTCCCTCATTTTATAGGTAAGGAAAATGAAATCCAGAAAGTTAAAGTGATTGCAAACTTGGTTACAGTGTGACTCAGTGACAAAGCTGGAACTAAACCCCATCTCCCAAATACCAACCACGGTCATTAATAATGATCAGGCTAAAGTAGCTCTTTGAACTCTTGAAATCACTTTCCTTTTCCAATAATTCTCTTTATCGTCACAGCATCCTGAGATGGGCATTATTACCCCAATTTATTATGGGTGGACACAGGCTCTAGGAGATGCTGTGACTAGTATGAAGTCAAATACATACTTCGAGTCTGTTCATCACATTTATTTCAGAAACATTTCAAGGCAAGTAAGGGTAAATTATATATTTTTTATTCATTATGGACAAAGTGGTATATGTTTTATACCACTCTACATGTGTTTTCCCAACTTGGCTAACTTCTCTAATCATTAGAGTCACTTGAGATTCTTCTGGCTCTGCCTCAGACTCACTGAATCAGAATCTCCAGAGGAGACTACTGGGAATTTGTATTTTTAAGTGGCTCACCAGGTGATTTTGATACTTAGCCAAATTTTAGAAAACTTGGCAGTACCATTGAAAGTTCAGAGGATGCTGCCTTATAAGTTTAGAATGTTTTCAAGCAAAATGTACCTATTGTAAAATTGACCCAATCTCGTTTCTGTCTTTTACAAACAAGCAAGATAAATGTCTTTGTCGCAAGTGGGTAGACAAACTGCCAAATACCACCTATATTTCTGAGTCAGAGACAGATTGGAACTCCACCAAGAGAAACTGGGCATTCGTACTTGGTCTATTTCCATGGCAGGGACAAAACAATTCTAATCTTACTGATCTTTTCATTAAAGAATAAAGCAATCTCAGGGCATTAACTGCTGACAGTACTGCAGACCACAGATTTCACAGATTAACCAAACCACAGTCTAGAACATGTCCACAGAACTATACTTTGAGTGTGTAATACAGAATGCAAAAAAAGCAGTCAGTCTGACTTGAACTGTTGGGTTTAATTACTCAGTATAACATTTGTCATATAACATTCCGTATGCTAATCAACATAGCAATAGTGTCTCACAAATGCTTAAAGATTCTCTGTTATGCTATCACATAATGTGAAAAGTACTTCACTGTTTTCGAAGCACTTTCACATACATTAGCACACTTTATCCTTGCAAGAGAGCTATGAAGTCGATAGGAATTCTCAACAAATTGAAAGGATTATTATAATTAAAATGTATTCTTAGCAGAATGCAAATATCCTGGAGTGTATCTGATTTACTTTTGGTTTCATGCAAAACAAGATATGTATCACCCCTTACATTGTGAGAACAAATTTTATATCCTAAAATATTCATTAAATTCTTTTTTAATGAAAAATGCTTTATGCAATGCTGATTTAAATGCTGAATTTGAGATTTAAAAAAGAAAGTGAATCAAGTAATCAAGCTTTAACTACTTTAAATTTCAAGCATATAGAGTCTGATTTATTTCATGAAAATAGTTTCTCAGCTATATCAAAGCCTTTTCCCTATACAATGGCTCAGCTGAAAATATAGCGACTATAATAAAATACTGCAGTGAAGAGTATGTTCATGAAAAAATGAATTTCTAAATTAATATGATATTTCTCCACATGCTAATTAAAACTCAAATCCGAAGTTGTTATTCTTTATTGCTATTGACAATTTTACCCTTAACTCTTCCTTACTCCAGCCACAGCTTCTAATTTTGCCTCAGTGTTAGTTTTCTGTTAGAAGGACTTCTGAGATAAACTTCAAAAAACTTTTTTTTTTTTTCTGGATAGAATGAACGTGGCTAGGAAAGTTACCATGTGAAGAGAATGCTATTAAATCCAAATACACAAATACCAATTGCCACAAAGAACTACTTAGACACAATAATTTATCAAAGTTATTATTCAATTTAGTATTATCAACAGGTTCAGATAACAATATAAGATTTTCTCATGGGAGAAACTCCATCTGAGTTTCTAATTAAATAACTTTTGTATAGTTCCTTTTCTTCCCTGCACAAAAGGTCTTTTTATCCCTCCATTCTTGCTCTCTTTCTTTCTTTGTTGATACTGTTTACTTCCAAGCCTGCCTCTGAACTCTCTGTCTAATTAGCTCTTGATAGATCTGCTGCCCTGTTTCCACAAACATTTAATTCTGCCGTCAGTCCCATTTACATTACAGCATGTTGCATTGTCTTTTACCAGCCTAATTTTGTTTGAGTGAATGTAAATCCCATTAAACAGTCACCTATTAGACTGTGGCATATAAACTCCAAAAGCCTCTTTATTACAAGAGTGAACATACGGCCTAATTGACAAAAGATTTCTAGGGCATTTCAACTTGTGGTCTACTTCAAATATTCTCTCTGCTTTAAAATATGAGCTTAGGCAGCTCATATTTTCAAAGTATTTGACAGAGTATTCAAGTATCTTTCAACCTGTATATTCCATAGCATGACATATATAAATATTTGCGCATTGTCTTTGGGGAAAAAAATTAGTTATACCTAAACATATGTTAAACATGTATTTTCTCCCCTTTAGTTATTTTCCTTTCCCCTTGGTAACCTGACCACATTATTTACAAACAACTGCATGAAGGTGTTTACAAATATCAGGGTGGCTTGCAGATTCCACTGGAAAGAGCTCTGCTTGAATACTAAATAACTGTGCAGAATTCCAATAAGCCTCGGTGTTTTCTGATGAGTTTTTTGAAGAGAGTAAGACAGCATCCTGAGATGGCAAACAGATATTAGATTCAGAGACAAAAAGGTTCCTCTCATAACCTGAATTAATTTGATAGCCCTAAACAAGAGAAACAAGATATAAGAGATCATTAGAAGTTCTGGAAAGACAAGGTAGCCAATTAATAAGATTACTAATATTTATATCAATATACTCAATCAGATTAGTGCTAGGTACCAGTTTCTTTCTAAGTGAGGGCTCAGTGTAGACATTCCCTAAAGCTGAGTGAATCTTCAGCACGATGCTCACATAATTGTGTGGTTTAAGGTAAGGGTGAGAATGGCTTTCTTTCCATTTCCTCCTGGTAATAAACTCAGAAAGACACCCACGAAGTGCAAACCCTCACACACGAAATTGTTTCTCACCCCTGCAGGCTTGTCAAAGCCAATATTTCAGTAAAGCGCAGGTTGCTGAAGGGGACTGTGATTTTTTTTTTTTTTTTTTTTTTGCCTGCTGTGAGTCTCTAAGGACAACAAACATTCCAAAATAGACTGTAGCCAAAATAGTTAATAACTTCACAGAGATCTTTTGCTGATGACAAAATCCAAAAGAAGACTGAACAGGTAATGGCTTAGGCATTAAGCCACAGTTATTTGTATGGGAATGAAAATATGAATGGTCTCAAATATTAGTTATGGAGTCAATCTGAATTAAGCATCGAACAATCATAGAAGTGATTTTGACAAATATGTTGATTGTAAAGCGAATAATTAACAGACTTTAGCTTGTTGTAATAAGAATAAAAGAAAAATTAGTTAAGTATTTAAATTGAATGGTTTACATTAAGATCATAAAAATTACAAAATGATTGAACATCAGAAATAAATTTATAACGTAAAAGTTTGCACCAATACTTATCCATTCTTATGAAGCTTTTAAAGTTGATATTGTATAAATTTAAACTCTTGAATACACAGGCTCAAAAATGCAGAGGAATGTATGTAAAAACAATCCTCTTGAATGGTAGGCTCCTATTTCTCTCTCCATATGTTTCCTTTTAGGTTAATGGGCTTGATTAGATATTATATGTATGAATTTGACATGATTGCTTATGTTTCTGCCCATTATATAGTATTAAGGACATTTCTATTCAGCTTTGATATTTTCAAATAATTCATAATGGCTAACATGAGTTCCATGCTGGTCCCTTTGGTCATTTCCTTATGATCCTTTCAAATTTAATTGAGACCAAAATTTCAAAAGGGAAGTCACGTGGTAGTTTAGCGTTACTTGTTCCCCAAACAGGCAACTGACTAGTATTACCTTGGTTCTTCTGGTTTACAAAAACTTTTCTAAATATTATTGTTAAATATGACTAGCTTCAAAAGAAAATTCTTTTTGAAAACTGTGCAAATATTTCAAGTGGGCCTAGAAGAAATATAAGTGATTCATAAAAGCATATTGAAGGAAGTTGAAAGTCACTAAACATGTGAGTACCTAGATCCACATTGGTTCCTGTACTACCTATAACATTTATAACTTTAATATGCGTATGAATTATATCAGGTCATAAAATACAATCTGTATGACTAGATGAGTTACATAACTTCTTTGAACTTTAGTTTCCCCATTAAAAATAGAGAAAATATCTGTTTAAGTTGTCAAAATTAAAGGAGATAATTACATAAACAAATATTTGTTGACTTCTTAACTCAAATAATATACTATAACATCTTAAAACCTAATAACTAGAGTATCATTGTATACAGTAGTGATCAATCCCCATTTTGCGCAGATCTGTAGTGAAGAAGATAGCCAAAAGCCTTTATATAATTACAATTTTTTATAAACTCCATCATGGACATAATGGCTAGAGTTTTCTACTTCGATATGTTTTTCTTTTCACCCTTCTTCTTTTGAAGGAATTTTTCATTTTGAGGTAAGAACATAGCTAGAAAAGTAAGAGAACAGAACTGCTTTGAGCCCTTTCTGTAACAAGTTGGAAAAAGTCTAGCAAAGAACAAAGCCAAAGGAAAGAAAACTAGAGCTGAGATATTAGATAACATGGTGTCACCCTTGGATCTATGTGTGCTTAAAGTCCAAAACATTCCTGGACTTCTCATTTTTGTAAGCCAACAAAACCCCTTTGCTTAAGCTAGTCTAGCCTAGGTTTCAATCATCTACCAAATGACCTATAATTAAAGAGTACGAATTACAATAGTAGAGTAAAATGGGGATAGGCCAGTCCTTCAAGCAGAGAAAATATCACGAATGCTTTGTATGAGACAAGGAAGATCTCAGTGTGTTTGGGAAACCACAAACATAATACTATTATCACCGTCACTGTAAATTTAACTCTTTATAGCTTCTTCTACGTCTCTATTTGAGGCCCTGAGAATAATATTTCTACCTAAAAGAGGCTCCCACTAAACCTTTTCATTTGCAATTTGTATTTCATTTATTCTATTGGGCTATCAAATGGAAGGGCTTTTTCTAAACGCAGATCTTATAAAGAATGTTAGAAAAGAGAATGGTTTAGACATGGGAAAGAATAGAGAGCAGGAAGTCCTAGTACGTCTGAGCTGAGAGTCTTGGGACACCCAAAGACTGTGTAGGAGAAAGGAGCCTCCTCTGACAGCTGAGCAGAACACTGGAAAGGAACGAAACTGAAGACAAGCATTATCTAATCCCCAGTTTTGCCTAAAGCCAGCCCTGGCTATATAATTCATCATACACTTAAAGTGAAATGAGAGTTGTTTGAAATATTGCTTTCTATCAATATTAATTTGAAAACCTCATTTTAAAAATAAATTTAGTAAATTTGAAATCTGTCTTTACTTGTTTATTCTGATTGCTTTAAAGTAAATAATCGTAAGACAGTCTGATCTTAGATGCTATTCTAAGTAGACAATTCCTGATTTTGAAAACGTAATAAGAGTATCTTTGGCTACCCGACAGTTACTTTGACTAACAGAAGTTACATTCAGCAGAATAGAAAAAGATTCATGAGAGATTCTCTGAGTTAGTAGATATCTGATGGAGAATTTATAATTACCAAAAATCTTTACAGATCATTTGGTGCAATACCTCAAAATCCTGAGTCAGCCACACTTACACAAGCAAATTCCTCTTTATTGCCTTTCTTTGTGTATCTGTGGTGCCTATTAATATAGCACCCGGTTTAAATTCAAAGAAGTTTTTGCCTGAAGGAGGACAGCAGAATTGGGCCCAATGGGAGTTCCGTCTGAGCATCTGAGGGAAGAGTTTAGTCTATGGGAAGGGCAGTTCCTAGCTGGGGATTTGACTTCAGCAACAAAGTTTTCAGGAAGAAAGGAAGTAACGGTATTACAGAAGCTTTTTTGTTTCTGTATTTTCCTAAGAAGAATTATTTTGATAAAACAAAAACACAAACTCAATTGGAGAGACTAGCCTAAATTATGATATCCTTGCAATTAGAGTTGCAATCTCTGAGTCTTGACTATCATTCGGATTTTTTATCATACAAATTCTATAGCAGATTGGACTGAGACCAAACCTGTCAGCCTTGCAAAAGGTGGTATGGAAATATGAAGTAAATATCTCCCTTATCTTTAGCACATATAGAAATCCTTAACTATAAAAATACCACATATAACTTTAAGAGCCAGTAATTCATATAACTAAATTAGCAGTCTTTTTAGGTCAAAGAAAAAAAATATAACAAATGTCTACTTTTCTCTGTATCATATTAGCATCTGTTTCAGCCTTTTTATTCTTATATATTTTTAAATGACACAACTCACATTAGTTAAATAAATATATGTGTGTGTGTATATATATATATTTATTCATATATATATATATGTATGTATGTATGTATGTATATAACAGAGTTAAAAGGAATAAAACAAAGTCCTTTTGACATCCACATGGAGTCCTGTTTCCCTTTCCTCCCGTCCCCAAAGTCACCACTGTAAGTCTGACCCTTCCAGCTACTCTTATATGTACACATACTTCATGTATGTAAAACAATACAGTCTTTGTTTGATATGAGTGTAGTGGTTTTTACCATATAAAATGATTAAGTGAGAGGAATGTAAATTTAAACTCCAGAATGTAAATTAAAAATTCTAGTCCCATAGACTTCAGTGAGGATGGATCCTAGAACTCACCGTTCTCATTTAATAACTATGGATTCTGTGCCCCAGGGGAGGGAGGCTCCTTAGGGCACACAACTAATTAGTGAAAGAGTTACAATGAGGCAAGATCTCTTACTTTCTAGTGAGATGTTTTTCCATAATGACAGGCTACCAATTGTTAACAGTCCCATATCACACGCTATGCTGTATCTCTCTGTGTGTGTGTGTGTGTGTGTGTGTGTGTGTGTGTGTGTGTGTGTGTGTGGAATGGACTAATAAAGTTGACAAAGAGAATATATCAGTGACATTCTGATGTGACAAATGTGACAAATATTCAACACGTACTATGTAGTAGGCATCACACCAAGCAATGTAACCACAAAGAACAAAGAATTAAAAACTATGTTATTGACAAGCCTATAGTCTAATAGGGCAAGACTGAAAAACACAACCAAAATGATTGGGTGATTGAGTATGAATGTGCATGAGTTTGTAAAAATGATTACTCTAGTTGAAGGATATAAAAGAACTCAGAGAAAAGGCAATTGTTTCCATACCTTCTGGTGTTTTCTATAGCTGCTCCTTCCAAATATTACCTCTACCAATCCACACTCTGCCTGGTAAGAGGAAATGTTATGAGAAAGAGCTGTGCTTTAGCCATTTAAACCTCAGAAGCTGAGTCATAAAGCTTATCTGTCACAACATGTTGTTAAGAGTGAATAGCTTTTACATGCTGCATGGCGACCATACTTCCTATAGACTGTACTAATTAATAAAAGAACATAGAGGTACATACATACGATTCTAAGGAACACTTAAGAATATAAATTGATAGTCCTACATATATTTTAATCAGGTTCAGTATAACCCTATCATGTGCTTTAAAAAGGCTTTATACTAAGTTTTTCCCCCATCATGGAAAGTGAATTTTGCATTAAAATTAATTTCATTGATAACAGAATATTAGGCCCATTTGCACCAGGACAATAAAATGTTCCTTAATGTACAGTTTCGTCACAGATGCCACAATTTAGTTTGATCTTTCAAATGTTATCTCAGCTCCTACATGATTTTTCTTCTTTTTAAATGGAGGTCAATCAATTAGATATAGTGAGCAGCACAGTCCTGAACACAAAAGAGATGCTCAAATATAACATATTTGTGTTTTTATTCTGAATATTTATTACTATATTTTAACCTACACAGAATACTTAATTAACTAGAGAAATTAAATTTAACAGACTGTATAACGAATCCCTAACAGGCATTCCCTCCATAACACTGTAAATATTTGCAAAATGTTTAACTCTATTTTTCAAAATGACTTTATGAGGCTCCTTCAGAACAACTCTAGTGAAGGAAAACTGGCAGAGAAACAGAAAATAGTTTGTAGGTTGTGAGCTGCTACAATTCATTTTTCTGTTTGTCTTCTGGTATGTATGTGTACATATATACATATATATGGTATGTGTGTATGTATATAATTATTTTATTCCCTAAAAATATCAATATAACTAAAATTTATTAGGGCAAAATATTTTGTTACAGAATTCATCATCATAACACTTTATGAAGTAGATAGTACTTATTTAACAGATGAAGAAATTGAGATCAAATGACTATAATCTTTAATACTTTGGGCTACAATTCCGGAACTAAATTTCTGAAAAAGCTAATTATTCTTTAATTTGTCTGAAAAACAATTTATTTTTTTATTAAACTTATTAGGGTGACATTAGTTAATAAAATTATATAGATTTTAAGTGTACAATTCAATAATACATTATATATATACTGCATTGCGTTCACCATCCAAAATTAAATTTCCTTCCATCACCACATATCTGACCCCCTTTCACTCTTGAATTCAAAAAAATCTAACTTTTTCAATTACCAAACACCTCTCCTGACTTCTACTTATGATTTTCAGCTGCCAAAGTCTCTAACTTAAAGATTTCTGGATAATTTAAACCATATAGTTTAAAATCATGCTTTTATTTTATAATTGGAAAAAAAATTTAGAAAGGATCTTTTCCAACCTTTTAATTTTATAAAGTATAAGGTTCAAAGAAGTAAAATTATTTACTTAATATTAGAATTTGTTAGTGGCAGAAATATAACTAGAACTCAATTCTTACTACTAGTTCACTGATCTCTGAATAGTCTACCAATTACCGGAATTAATATTTATTGTGATGTTAATTCCTATTAGTGATAATAACATAGATAAAAATACTAATGATATAATCAAGTATGATGGTACCCCTATTCAAATTAGTTTAGACAAAAATAAACCAACCTGAATAAATTATAACAAATACAATTGGGTAATAGGAAAACATTTATATTTAATTATAAATACACAAGAGTAAACAGTTTAGGTTGTTGATGCTTTCAATGACCTTTGATGCAACAGTATTATGGTGTTTGTAGAAAGATAAAGAAGGGTAGTGAAAAGTTTTGTAACCTAGGAAACATTTTGCCTCTTCCTGTGCGAAACTAAAAGGTCACGTTGTGTATTTAAATTTTATGTATCTATAAATGTAATAAATAATAGATTAAGCAAGAATATGTCTAAAACTCTGCATGAAAAGATTGTTTTCCATTTTATTTTGTAATGCAAAGTAGTGAACTGAAATCAAATCAATAAACTACAAAGGCTCCCAAGAATTCCTACTATAAGTGTAAACATGCATAACTGCTAAGAAATGAAAATATAAATGCTGTTAAATTAAACAAGGAGGCCATTACATGGAGGTGGCTCTGAATGTGGTGGTGTCCTATGTAAGCAAACCAAAGTCTAAACCTGTAAATGCCTCAAGGTTATGAAATTGAAACACTAAGGATAACCAATCACAAACAGCCAACTAGGCTCTAGTCTACAGCTAATCAAATAATTTCCTTTGTTTTTACACTTTTGCTATAAAGTCCTTCCCCTGTTTCTTGTCCTGAAGTGCCACTAAACATGTGTAATACAGTTCTGTTTATCTTTAAAAATGATATAGATGAGAAGAAACAATCTAAACTAGAAATAAATATTAATCTATTGACAGTGGCTCCAGGTAGTAACTACTATCTGAAAAAGAAATCCTGAATAAAAATCTAATACATCAAAAATTTATTTAAATATACTCATTAAGTACTGTTTTTACATTTATGATTTGAAAGCTACAGATTATATAAAAATAATAAAAAGAATTCCAGAAAAAATTTACTTTCAAAAATCATTCCAAATTAAAAATCTCATTTAATTAAAGGTAGCTCTCAATATTGGAAAATAGCTCAAAATAACTTTTTAAAGAACTTCTTAAAACTGAGCCAGATAACAAACTATTAAAATCTATGCAAAACAACCATTATCATATAAAATGATCACATTTCAATTAACTAAATAGGTGAGAAAAAATCATATAAAGAGATATATATGTATAATACATGATATATATGATATTTATACACAGACACGCATTCATTATATGAATAAAATAAACTAAATAAAATAAAAACTATACTTCTGAGGATATCATTTGTATTCTACTTTTATTTTGTTATTGCGAATATACAAATATAGAACATATACAATGTTGTATTATCCAATTCGATGGAAAAACTATGTAGTGGTATCAAAAATGCAAAATAATATATGATTATCTATATATTTTATTATAAATAGAAAACAATTATTAGGGAGAAAACTAAAAGTACACTAAAAATGCGAAATGTGTCTCTATTATTAGCCAATCTAAAATATATTTGAAAATCATTTTTTTGCAGCAAATAGCCTTTTTATCTCTTTCCCTTATAATTTTGATAATGTAAAGTCTTAAAATCATGATAATTATTATTTAAATTACATAAATATATAAATTTATTTTGATCTATATAGTATTACAATAATACATGTGAATTATTGTTACTGTACCAAATTACTCTATTAAAAGTTGTGACTTTATAATTTATCAGAAACATCTCCTTTTATAACTATTTATGAGTTCTATCAAAACTGTACTTAGGATTCTAAAAACTTTTTAAAACATATTTTCAATAATTCTAAAATCTTTAATACTGACTAGAACCTTTAAAATTATGGTCTTAAAGTCAGCAAAGTAATTGAAATATGAGAATTAAAGATAGTACAATAAACCAAATTTTAAAACTATATATATATATGTATATGTGTATACACACACATACACACATATATAAAAATAATATAGCTCTACTTGTCTACTCTAAACAGCTTTGAAAGTTGAGTCAGGCAACTGAATGACTGCAGGGAGCTTGATATAGTGTAAAAATTTGGATGCATAAATCTCATTCAGGTTCAGTTCCATATGCCCTGAGGACAAAGCAAGGCATGAAGCTTTCGTGTATTACCTACTGAACTGGGTCATACATGGCAATATTTGCTATATGGTCCTGTGATGAAGTAGCATGGAGAGAACCAGCTGGCCAAGGCTAATGCACCATCTGGGCTGAAAAAGTATTGCCAATTTCATTGGCAGAAGGGAAAGAGTTAGTTTGTAATCGAGCTATAAATCACAAGCAGGTCTTGCAAGTTGTCAATTAAAAGCCTGATATATTGATGTCCTCAATGCATGAGTAACTTCTTGCTTTTTAAATATCACTATTTACATAATAAATTCTTTTAAATATAATCTCTACCTAATAAAAAATTACTCAAAGCATCCAGAAGAAACGAATCAGCACATTAAGAAATATGACTTAGAATACACACACACACACACACACACACACACACACACACACACACACACAAAATGAAGACAGATTGGTTGATCATACAGCTGTGGTAGAATTTCTGAATGTCCAAATGATATTAATTTTAACTTAAAATTTTTAAATTTAAATTGAGATAATTTTCACTGACTGCATTACTTTCATGCATTTCTATAGCCCAAATGAGAATATTCATATACTATATGTATATATAAACATAAACAAATTATTGTCTACCATAATATCATGATGTAGTAGAAAGAACATGGGTTTGGGGATCAGGTAAACCTGACCTCAAATCCTATTGCTTACTCTTCTATGACATTGTACAAGTTAATCTGTGAATCACAGTGATGCTATAGTGATAGAGGAATAGTTAACAATAGTGTATGTAAAGTAACTAGAACATAGTAGCTGTGCAGTAAATGATAACTATATTACTGTGAGGTAGGCAAATATCATGTTTCCACAGTCTTTGATTGAAATGTTGTATGTGTTGCTTCTAATCAGAGCAAATACATTAAATTTAGTCAGAAAAAAAGACATAAAACACAAACTTGATTAGCTCTAAAATTTTTGCCAGCCATTCATTAAGTTCATCACCAGATTTTATGAAGTCAACTCTTAATGTTATTTTGCAATTTATTTTTTGAAATTATCTTGATCAGATAATCCTAGGACTGATTAAACTGTTGCCAATTTGTAAAAGCTTCTGGGGTAATCACTGGACAGGACAACTCAATCAATAGCTACTATTCACTAATCACTCAATATGTGAAGAAGGCTATATTAGGTACTTATATAAATGTTATTTCAAATTTAAGCTCTAATAATACATTAGCAACCATGAGGATCACCATTATGGTCAGCACTCAGACTATGGTTGAAACATCAGAGAAGGTGGGACAGATATTATAGACCCTTTGTAGTTTTCCACCAATTTCTACTCATCAATATATATATACCTGGGACAATGTACGATAATTACAGAATGGAACAAGGAAGCTTGTCAAGGAGAAAACAGAGGACTGATGCTTTCCAATAAGGGAATCCCATATACTTCTAATCCGGAAAAAGACATTGATAAATTCAATTCAAAATGCCATATTTAACAGTTCTTCAGTAATGTGCACAAATATTTCAAGATCATATGCCAGAATTTGGAAAACTATCAAAATAAGTGTATTCAAAAGAACATAATTAATTTAGTAGATCCTCTTCATCCTCCATTCTCTCTGCCTCTGTACTAGATAATCCACACCCTTGTCCCCCACCCCCATCCATTCTCTACCCTACTCTGTACCTCAGGAGGCTGTGAATGCATCTTGTTCACCAACTGGCTTCTACCCCAGTGTGAATAATCTGAAGAAATTTCAGGAGGAGTTTGGAGAGCAAAAAGACAGAGAATCCAAGTGTTCACTAGGGCTGGGATGAGGGTGAGGCATGCAAGGTGCCCAAGGTATAAATAAAACTTAAGGAGGAACTCACTCTCAGGGACAAAGCACACTCATCCATTTCATCTTTGGTGCCCAGTCTGCATCCCTCAACCACTACTGCTCCCTCCAGAAAGATTCTCCTCAATGATTCCAACTGGACTCCCATGCAACTGGTCAATCCTAAGGGTGGCGATAACTCATTAATGTTACTAATCTTTGTCTCACCATTCCTTAGCTATTCTCTTCCTGGTTCATACTTCTTGAGGTTAAATTCTCTTTTTTCTGCAGGATCCCTATCAGACAGGGTTCAGTGTCAGTTTTAAGTCAATTTACAAATATGTTGTTATTCACATCCAAATACAAATGTAAGACTATTATCATTTCTTGAATTAAAAAAAATTATAAATATCACTATATATATACATCTATATCTATATCTATCTATCTATCTATCTATATATATATATATATATATATAAAACAAGTGGCATAAAAATTAATTAATAGCAATATATAATCCACTTTAGATTGTCAAGTAAATCTGTTTTAGTTTTCACTTTAAATGAATGTGTGTGTATAACACATATGGGTACAGATCCATTTCATTGAAACTAAAATCAATTTGTTTTTGGATTTGATTTCTCATTCTTCTTAGCTCCTACCCAAAATGACATTTTTAAACATTAATGATACCTTTGTGATCAAAATAGATCAATTCCATAGAAGTGTGACCCCCATTTTGCCTGTTTCTTAAAAGCTAACAATTTATAATTCATTTGTCACAAATGTTATAATGTCAAAAGATATATAAGTTTTTAATAAAGGAATGATATATTTAAAACTATATTTTAATTTGTAAATGATAAACCTAAGTCAAATAGGACATGAAAAAGGCTTGAAAATCAAACAATTAACACATTATGAGATCACTGAATATTTAAAAATAATTTTTACAGTTTTGATAAAGATGTTGAATATTATAATATCTCAAATAAAGTGGGTAAAGTTTCCAGAAAAAAAGCTTGAAAGATGAAGAAAGGTGTACATAATGTGCACTTAAATATAATTTTGAATTAAAGGCCATTATATATATTTAATTATATATTATGTATTGATTATATATTATGTAATTATATATTATGTATTGACAGAAAGACAGGCAGACAGACAGACAGACATTGGTCATTAGTAATGATTCCATTATTTATTTCAAAGATAATTGTGACAAAAAAATCTTTAAAATTTTATATGTAAAAAGATCAGTGGAAATTCAATGTGAAAATAATTTGCAATTTGAAATAAAGTAGTTTCAATCTACCCACAAAAATATAATGATACTAAATAAAAATATATTCTTATTTGAAGATAGAAAACAGTGCTGAAATCTGGTGCTTTGGAAGGAAAACAATTTAGAAAAATATATCATTAACTTACCATAGTTCATTCTCACTAACAGGTTTTTTTTTTTTTAAAGAAGGATGTTTTGAGAATTGAATACTTTATAAAAGAACTTAATTAAAAGACAATTTGGTCTAGCTATACAAGTCTAGATATAGTTTTGCAATTTTTGATTGCTCTAGATAGGACACTATAAGTTGTATAATGCTCTTCTCTTTTTTGCTTAAAGATGAATCGCATTTTATACAATTTGGTGTAATTGTCTACACAGAGTAAAATGTTTTACAATTTATAGATACAATCACAGGTATGCTTGTCATTTTGTGTAACCTAATTCAGAAGATAAAAATTGGACATTTGCTATACTCTGACATTCCTGTAAGAAACTAGAAAATAATATTCTATGAGTAGGATAAAATAATTTTCTTTTGGTAGAAAGAGCAACTTGAGAGTAGTTTTTCTTACTGGAGAGTAGGCTTTCTTAAGGAACCATCATAACCACTTCCTCAGCCCTGCCAAATCTACAAGATCCTTCAAAGAACCTCCATGTAGGTAAAATAAGGATGGTTCTTCCCTGTTTTATAATCCCTGGGGGACTCACTATCTCCTATTTCTAGGACACTACCATCTCAAACTTGCTCATGATCCTCAGTGAAACTTTTCTATGTACAAGACAGTTACTAAGAGCTTCGATAAAGGAAATAAAGAATATGCAGAGCTGCCTTTACAATATACAGCAAAATCAGACAGATAGTAAAATGCTGATTTTGTTGAGATGGAAATTAAGTAAAGGAGATCAAATAGATATAGTAGATGCCAGAATAGCTAATGCTTAAGGAAGTCCTAGAAATTGGAATGGAAGGTCTTAAATGATTGCTTCGAATGGGTATATGCCCATGCATCATCCTGGAAACACCATATTAGTCTTTATGTATTCTGCAGCAAGTTTCCCTTTCATTGTGAAATGCTTTTCTCCACATGGTAATAATTAGCCTAATGATAGGTAACATTTATTGTGAACTCAGTTTTCTGAGCGTCAGCTATGAGGTTAAAGGTTTTACACAGATTATCTCATTGAACTGTCATAACAATCTGTGAGATAGGTATTATAATTGATCCTATTTTACAATCCAGAAAGTGAGGCATAATGAACATGCCTCAGCTCACACACAGCTAATAATACAAAAAATAAACCTAAGAAGTCAAATCACTATGTTACACTGCTTCTCTATACTACGAAGAAGAGATCATAACTCACAATGACATAGATTTTTGCCATAAATTTAGAAATCTTTTATAGACCTCTAATTCCTAATAATGATATTAACGCTAGCCAATCCCTTTTTGAAGAATGCAATGATTACCTTCTCAATTTTAAGATACAGAATTTATGGAGAAAGTCTAAGTTGTTCACATGTATATAAAAATAATGTATGAAATATTCTGTTTTAGAAAACGAAATAATGTATACATTCTTAAGCGCACTATTCTCTCCACTAATATTGAGTGCCAGTGGTTAACAAGGAACTGTCCTAGGTGCTGTGAAATCTTGCCTAACTTCCCCTGAGACTTTACTTTGAGTCTCATTACTGAACATCTATGTATAATAATGTCAGGGACACAGAGGTAATGATATAGCATTATTTGGAAATAATAACCCCAATAATGCCAGCATGGTATCACCATCCTACATATCAGGAAAAGCAGCAGGCCCCTGGAAACTTAGATTTCAAGCACTAATGAGCAGTGATAGCCAACAGAACAGCAGTCTGTTGTTTGAAAAGATCGGTGAATCTTTATAATAGTTTCACAAACTATCTATCTCTTTCAATTCAGTTTTATTCACAATAGTGCCACATAGCATGATAGAAATTTTGTTTGTTTTTAGTTCGATATTTTAACTACCATCTCCTACATTAGATCAGTTGGAGATAGTCTTCAAAAGTGACTTGCAGAAAACAGGTTTTTTTTTAGTAAGTTATAATCTTATGTTCCCATATTTTCATTTCTCCAGCTTTCTTACCTAAATCATTGGAGCAAAAATGAGAAGAGTCATTACATCAGCAAATTAGTTCACCCAAGCAGTAGCCTCAAACCACAGGTTAATTTGAACTGTTCAAATATAATTACTTAAAAAGGAAAAGATTCATTACTTTTGTGGTATTTGCTGGTTCATTGCACCATTGTTGGAGATTGTCAATAAACAAATCACATCTAACACTGTGCCCTTCTGCTGAACAGGTCTCCTGAGAATATCTACTTGAGCATTATGCTTTTTTTTTTTTTTCTTTTGTGTGTGTGTGACCCATATTCACTTGCTCTTGGTTTTAACATTTTAAAACAGTCTCAATTTCACTTAACAATTACATAAAAGCAATGTAAACAGTCTAATGTAAATAGGACTGCTAAACAAAACATTTCTGTTGTTATATAGAGTTTGCTTGTTTTTTGTTTTTAACCAAAAACTTCATGAAATTGATTGAAAATTTTGAGTACACTAGTATATCTGTATTCTTCTTTCGAGAATGGCCATTGCTTTGGTCAGACTTATAAAGAATTCCCAGCACACTAAAACAAACGAAAAAGTTAAGAAACATAGAAAAGTGTTTTTAATAGTGACTAGTAACTAAGATGTAAATTGAGATGGTACAAGGGTGTGTGTGTGTGAAGGAAATTATTTAATAATTGTAAATTAGGTACCCAGTTAAACAATATATGCACTTTATCTTATGAGATGTTCAGAATATAATTCCTTTTTTTTTTTCAGATAAAACATTACAAATGGACTCAGACAACCTGGATTCTAATCTTAGCAATGTTTTTGACGCGTATACAAACATATCTCTCCAATGTGCAAATATCACTATTCTGTCTGTTTCACTCAGACATTATAAAGATAAATGTTAGAAAAATGTAACGTTTCTGCATGTGCTTAACTCAGATCTCTGCAAAGCAAAGCCCCTTAATTCCTAACATAATAGTTTTGATTCAAAGGCTGGAAACTAAGACAGATTTCCTCTCTGATTTTCCTTATTAAGCCGAGAATATATTCAATTAAAATGTTCCCCATAAATTGTGCTAAAAGATTTGGATAATTACATAGTTAATCTCTGGCCAGATCATTACTATTAGATGCTATATGTCCATGTGCTTTTATAACACTTTCTAAATATTATAAAACTTTCTTTTCCTGATTCCATGTCTTGCCCTGTTCTTACCATAGCTTCCTCTATTACAAGCATACCCTGATGTCTGAAAATTATCAGACAGTATACTACCATTCTTGTTTTTTGCCTTTGTCTAGGTTTTTTACAGTATTATTAAAGGTAAGCTTAAGCATCACATATCTTCTTCATTAGTTGCCATGGCAATTCCCTATAACATATGTAATCTGAAAGACTGAAAGAGAGTTAAATAAATTGGTTTCAAAATCAGAAACCAATATATCCCATCTAAGCAAATATGATAAAGAGATATTTCTAAACTTATTCTAAGAAAATAAGTTTGTTAGGTATGTAATGTATCTCACAAATTTGTCTTAGTCTATACTATAATATGTGTCTCAGATACAATTCATTCATACAACTAATATTAATTAAGCATCCATTTAGACCAGGCATCATGCTAGGTGTTGGACATTCCTCAGTAACCATGACAAATTTGGAACTCCTGCCGGTGTAGTAACTTTTGGAGTAAAAATCCCTATATACTCAGGGATGATGAATATGGGATCAGAGGTCATGCACCACACAATTCCAGGCATTACCATTCCCAGACATGACCATATTAATGCTCCCTGCGCCATACAACTTCTTTGAAAAGCCCTAATGACTATATGTCATCCTAATTCTTTGCTTCTCAAATATGGATAACATGGGCCAGGAGGCATTTGAAAGCACAGGGTAGACATTATTTTGAGGTTTGGTGAATTATATTACATTTTCATTTGCTTTATATAAAAATATAAAGTCAAAAATATAAAGTTAAAAAGCACACTATTTTTAAGATAAAATATAAGACTTTAAAAAAATGTCACGCTATCAGCAAGGATATTATTTCTCTATCCTGTCACCAGGGATATAATAGTGGACACATTTGAGCATAATTATGTCTTGTTGCTTTTGAAACCCTTTTATTATCACCATTAGCTAAGCACTTGATTTAAATTTTGACAAATTGATTCCACTGCTTACTAGACATATGATCTTGGACAAATTACTTAAATGGCATGAACCTCAGTTTCCCCATTTGTAAAAAGGAAGCTACTACTACCTACTTCAAGGGATTGTTCACTGGGGTATAATTTATAAATCACCCAGCATACAGGAAATTGAAGAGCTACCAGTTCTTGTTACCTTCTCCTGGAGTTATTAGATATGTACTAATGAGAAGATAATAAGATTGATATAAATAATTTAAAAATATACTTGTATTTAAGTAGATGTAAACTATTTGTACAAAATCCTCCTATTTCAGAATACTTACTTTAGCTCTGTTAGTGTAACAAAGAATCAACTTTGCAACATATCAGCTTTCACTCCAGAACTCCATGGATTTGAATATATAAGCAATCAAAATAAAGAGTGAATTAGATACTATTTTATTACTCCATATAATTGCAATGCAAGAAAGGATTAGCAAAATATGAATTTCGGGATTTTCTAAGTAATCATCTTCTATACTTTTATTAGGCAAGTGGTATCTCAAAAGTCAAATAATTTATATAATTGAAGAAAGAGATGAATGGCTCCTGTGAATTTCCAAAAGGATAAAACATTATGATGTCCTATAAAACATGAATAGATATTTTAGATTTGCCTAAGTAATTAGAATTTAAAGATGGCACTTATTGTTATTGTTAAGAAAACCAACACAAATATGTAAATATGTTCTTTTATTTCCATTTAAATGAATAATCTTGCCTTGATTTTGAGGCTATTCTCCCCATCCATGTACATAAACAATTGTTAATGCCAAAGAATAACAGGAGAGATTAACTCCTCGAAAGGCATATAGGAAGAAAAAAAGGGAGAAAGGGAAGAGAGGAATAAAGGAGGTAGAAAGGAGAAAGAGAAGTGAGGAGAAGAGGAGAAAGGGGGGATGAGGAAGAAAAGGGACAAGGATGGGGAGTGAGGGAAGAAAGACAAACACTTAAGTTTTTCTATTCTTTGTCTGTCAGGAGGAAGATTTATATACGCATTCCAAGGTGTAAGTAGACCAAAAGGAGGCAGAGAACCACCCTAAATTATTACCCCTTCATTGCTTAACAGAAACTGCTAGAACGAGCAGAAAAGTAGTGCCTTTCAGGCAAAAGTGAGCATTTCTCCATGCTGCCACCTCCAGTGCTTCACGGATTACAGAGCTTCAGACAGGAGGGATGGTGAGGATTTCTTCCTTTTTCACCTTATTGACAAAACACTCCAATTACATGTATTTATATTTGATTATACCTGCTGCTTAATATGAAAAGTATAGGTATGGTTCTTTAACCACAACTATAAAGACATTTATTCCTTTCAACCAGGCTAAAGTTCACACGTTGGGAGGGACTTTGTTCCACTAACATTGATTTTTGTAAATCATGTGCTCTATTTCAATGGCACACGTTTAACATTGGTTTAAGCTCTGATGGGTGTCAAGAAGGGAACTAATCTCATGGAAATCTTTCTGAATAGTAAATATATTTTTGAATTCCAGTTTAATTTTGTAATAGACTTCATAGTTAGGCCTCCTTATTTTTAATATGTGACTACATTTCCCAAAAGTAGCATTAGTTTTGATGAGCACAAAGCAAATATTATTGATTAGTAACTTTAAATTAAACTGAGTAGCTTTAAAATAAAGACAACTATTTGAATCAGTGCCAGGGTTTGCTACTAGCCATGTTCTTGTTTCAGGAAGCCATGTTTTTTTCTGGGACAACTAGCTGATCTTATAAATTTTAAATTTAGGGTAGAAGTTCATGGAAGAAAAAATATCCATTGAAATATATCCTTTTAAAACAGTGAAGTAGAAACATAAAGTAAATAAAATAGAAGGAAAGCAAGTATATAAAATTATTTAAAGATAGATAACTTTCCTAATTTCCCAATAAAAATAATTTAAAAATACGTTATTTTGCTTTCTTCTTTTTACAGTTATAATTTAGTCTCTATGAAGACTCGATATGCAATACCAGATTCTGTGCCAACAACACAGTAGTGCCCCCTTATCTACAGTTTTGCTTTCTGTGGTTAAAATTCCCTAAGGTTAACCATGATCTCAAAATATTAAATGGAAAATTCCAGAAATAAACAATACATAAGCTTTAAATTGCACACTATTCTGAGTAGCATGAAGAAATCTCACATTATTACTCTCTGTCCCACAAAGAACATGAATCATCTCTTTGTCCAGTGTCTCCGCACTATATATGCTACCCATCCCTTAGTCACTTTGTTGCATCGCGGTTGGATATCAGATCAACTGTCTCAGTATCGCCATGCTTGTGTTCAAGTCACCCTTATTTTACTTAAGAATGGCCCCAAAGAGCAGCAGTGGGGATGCTGGCAATTCAGATATGGCAAAGAAAAGCCTCAAGGTGCTTCCTTTAAGTAAAAAGGTGAAAGTTCTCTATTTAATAAGAAAAAAAGCTGTATGCTGGGTATGCTAAGATCTTAGTAAGAATCAATCTTCTATCTGTGAAATTGTGAAGAAAAAGAATTTTGCTAGTTTGCTGAAAGACTATATTGGTATAAATTTATTGCAGTAGTTATCATTCTATTTTATCATTAGTTGTTAATATATTACTGTGCCTAATTTATAACTTAAACTTTATCATAGGTATTATGTGTAGAAAAAATCATATATATAGGGTTTAGTACTGTCCACAGTTTCAGGCATCCACTGGGGGTCTTAGAATGTTTTCCTGATGGATGCGGGGAGGGCGGTGGGAGCTACCGTATTCTTGCTGAGAATGTGACTTAGTCAACGATGCTTCCAGCAGAA
Source organism: Pteropus medius (assembly GCF_902729225.1). Taxonomy (NCBI): domain Eukaryota; kingdom Metazoa; phylum Chordata; class Mammalia; order Chiroptera; family Pteropodidae; genus Pteropus; species Pteropus medius. Next base: position 17,834,318 of record NW_024351729.1, read on the forward strand.
TCGAATTTGGAGATGTTTAGAAATTCAAGAAGCTTCTATCTAGTATAAATTCAAAATATTCAGTAGAGCTATAGAAAAAGATGTCAGAAAGGACATTAAGTGTAGAGAACAGATTCAAAGAAGGTAAAAATTAAAGGTTCTGAGAAGAGGAAGTAGAACAACTTACCAGAAACAGGTAGTCTTAAAGAAAAATGTGTCTAAAAAAAACCAAGAGAATGAATGAAAAGTTTGTATAAATTAAACATTAGTAGCAGTGAGTACTTATCTAATTCAGCTAGTAGAATTTTTATGTGTGGTACTAACTAAAAATGTAAAATTAAATAAAAACATGAAAATAAAAATGGAAAATCTTTATATAGGCACCATATAGAATTTTTTTTTTATAAAATAATCTGGATGAATAGTCCCTAAAGCCCCCAGACACAACTTGAAGATGGTATTAAATTGTCTTAGAATGTCCTAAAAGATAGGACAAAAGTAGAGAACATAAGAACTATACTTTAAGAGAAGCTCCCCAGGAAACTACTTCTTATTTATTAATGAATATTAAAGTATTGTTTGGAGTTGTTCTTTCATGGCCTTCTATCCAGACTTCTTTTCCTCTGTTTGACCTTCAAATGTTGAGGTCCCAGAATTCTGTTCTTGACTTCCTTTTCCTTTTTCCAAGGTATTTGTGCTGGTTCCCAGAGTTCCATCATTCCATCTATAAGCTGACAATACTAAAATATATATTGTCAACCCAAATGCTTCCCCTGAGCTCTAAACATGATTATACAGTATTCCCGCCTTATGTTCCAAAAGGCAGCTGAAACTACATGTCCAAAATTGAATCATCTTTTCTCCTTAAACCTGTTCTTCTGCCTCTATTTCTTAGCTCCACAAATGCCACATCCATTCACACAGCATATCATCTCCAGAGCTCATTCTCAGCTCCATTTCTCTTCAGAAACTAGGCTAAAACTCAGTGTCCTGCATTTTTCATCATTAATGAACTATTTTCACTTCCCCAAGTTTACCATGCTATTTCAAACATCCATGGCCTTGACTGTTATATCAAGCTCTTCTTATATTAAAATCTACTGATATTTCAAGTCTCATTTTAAATATACATTCCCTTCTAGAAACCAAACCCCAGAGAGTACTGACCATTCTTTCATTGTTCCTGAATCGGGACCACTGCACATTTCTAGCATAGTACCTAGTCCATGTCATTGCATTCATTTGCTTAAAAATATTTATAGCCACATAAGATGTTAAATTTTTTGAAAGCAGGGATTTGTTTTATTCATTATTTTCCCAGAATGTAAGACAATACATAGAACATGCACAGTAAGCATTTACAGGAAGAGAAGGATCTGGAAGGGGAAATTACAACAGTTTTCTGTACAATTGGGTTTTTGGGTTTTTTTTTGCAATTTACTTTTTAACTTTAGAACCAATCATGTAAAGCCAATGAACCTAATTATCCCAGAATTCTCCCTGTTATTTCAAACCATACCTAAATTTGGAAAATTTTTCCCAATAAACTAGTATAAAAAATATTTTGAATTTCCTTTGTCCAGATGCCCTGGAAAATTTCTTCCACACACTAAGGTCAATATATGTCTGGACAGTAAGGCCCATGTCTGTGCTGGTCAAATACCAGAGTGCTCATTACAATCTAAAGAATACACATACAGTTTACCCAGACACTTATTTTCACCAATCGAGTTCGGTGCTCAGGTATCCTAAGCCACCACTGCAGAAAGTTCACAAAATGTGTCAAATTATTGATCAAAAATCAATGAACTTTTGACTCTTTATACTAGATAGAAATCAGAACTAGGCCAGAACCATCCCATGAACCAATGCCATGGGAGTAGAGAGTTGAAGCAAAATTCACATGGCTATTTTCCAACAGTGCAACATTTCCAGAGCACTGTCAAGAATCCGAGACTTCCTAGAAACTAGGAAAGCTAACGTTCCTTACAACATCTTCAACAGAGAAGTCACTATACAGCAGGTCCTCGAATAACATCACTTTGCTCAGTTGCTATAATATGGATGAGAAAGTGAAAAAAAAAAAAAAAACCACTCGATTTATGGCCAGGGCTACTGTCTGTGTGGAGTTTGCATATTCTCCCCATATCTGGGTGGGTTTTTCTCCAAGGACTCTGGTTTCCTTCCACATCTCAAATATGTGAACGTTAGATGAACTGGGAAGTCTAAATTGTCCCAGTCTGAGTGAGTGTTGTGTGTGAGTGTGCCCTGCAATGGAAGGGTGTCCTGTTCAGGGCAGGGTCCCACCTGGCACTATGAGCTGCCAGGGGAGGCTCCAGCCACTGGGACCTTGAACTGGAAAATTGGGTTGGAAAATATTACCTTGTTTTTATTAATCTTTTTTAAATGTATGTAGAGCTCATATTTATTTTAATCTTTAATATTAGAGGTATTTGGGGGTTTTATTTAGAAATTCGGTGATAATTCTGTGACCTGAAATATGCCTTAGAAACTTAACTATTGTTTATATCAATTAGCCTTTAAGCAAAATTAGTTTTGTTATACATCATTCTGCTTGAAGTTGCAGTTTCCAAGAACCTATTGATGCTAAGTAGGGACTTAATGTGGTAGCTTATGCATTAGGATCACTGGAGCCCATAATATAACAAAGCAATCTAATGAACACCTGATTTTTATATAATCATCGAAAGATTAGACCTTATGAAAATTCCAAATTATGTAACTTCATTTTATTGTTGTGCGTATATATTAGTATGTATGTGTATATATGCATGTGAGTGTATATATACATAATTAGGGCAATAAAGAAAAATAAATATAAATCTAACATTAAAACATTAATAAGGCACTGAAAATGTTTCTTCATATAAAAAAGAAAAAATACATATTCAAATTTATGAGTGCCTAGCTTATGAATACCAAATTAATATGTTTAATAACTTAATAATGGCTAATCCATTATCTTCTTTCAAAACTATATACATTAATAACTAATTTTTTTCATTTTAGTTTACTTAGTAGGACAAAATCTTTTTCCTAAGGCATTGCTGGTTTTGGATAGCCTGTGCGAAAGGAAAAGAAGGAAGGAAGGGAGGGAAGGAGGAAGGAAGACCAATAGTCATTTAATTTCAGTACTAACATAAGCTATTTAATGAGTACTTACTCTGAGCAAGATACTTTGTCAAATACTTTATATAAATTATCTCAATTAATACTTGCTATGCTTTATTTCTACTTTGTATTAATATCCTTCTAAAATAAACAATATTTAATTGGCTAAGATTGCATAGACAAATGCACTCCATAATTTTTAACTCATTTTATACTACTTATGTTATGGTTGACATTATTGCTCACATTCATAACATAGCCACGCATTTTCTCTTGCAAGGGAGTTACACTCAGATAAATCTCAACAAAACACTAATGACCTTTTAATATTTTGAAAACATTTTCAATATGTCTCACTATGGTAGAAAATTTAATATAAAATATTACACCCTAATTTGATTATTTTATTGGTTATAATATTTCTACAAATAACTGTATTCCAAAACTGATACAAATAAAATTTAAAAGGAAAGAAAATAAAACATAACAAATTAAATACATCATTAGAGATTATGTTCCTAATTATAACCATAAACATCAAGAGAAATGTATGTTATATCAAGAACACATACTTAGCATATTTTAAAATATATTCAAAAACCAAAAGTTTTCTGAAAAAAATACATATATATATTTAATAACCTATATCTTCTTTGATATCCTGAAATACTTTAGTTGGACTGACTGATATTTTTATAAGTAAACATGTCAAACTTGAAATATTTACCTTTGCTGCTTATACATAAACAGCCAATTAAGATGTGAGCATATATTCATTACACGCACACACACACACACACACACACACAACATCCAACTCAATGCTTTAAAAGAAAATAGCATTAAATTTTTATATATGTGCAATGATAGCTAATATACAGCAGCATTAAGCTCTTATTTGATTTGTATATCAAGTAATAACTCTTTCATATGTGCCCACCTTCCCCCGAAATACATCATTTAATTGTTCTTGGTATTTTTTAATTCAGCAAGATAATTGTTTTCCTCCCATTTGAGATATAAGATTTCAAATAGGAAAAGAACTCTATAAATAAAACTCTCCCTGAGTATACACATAAACAAACTCACAAGTAAACCCCATCTCAGTACTGTGATGGCAGCAAGCTCGTGCATGATGGATGGCTGCTTTGCCGGAACAGTCAGCCATGGACACCCTTTTGCCCCCCACCCATTTCTTCATTTAATTACATGGCACTGGGAATACCAGGCAATAAAATTGAATTTTCATCCATAGCTGATTTCCATTTAGAGCTTGTCATGTTAATAGTGAAATAAATTGCTCTAATTGCCTGCAAACTTCATCAAATTCACATTTCTTCCTTATTTTATTCAATATTTATTAAACCCCATGTCCTAACATGCCTGGCTGATAAAAGCAGTCCAGTTTCTGAATAAATTTATATCCTTAAAGTCAGTGTGGTCACATTTCTTTTTAACTAATGTTCTAATTTAATTCTTAAAGTTTAGATGCATTTGTTCATATCACTTTTCGAAAATGTATTATGAATATTTGCTTACAAATTTACTTACCCAACAATTACGGTTTGACACTTCGAAATGACAATAATTTCAACAAAAGTCAATTAAAATTGTTTTTGTTTTCTGTGCACACCAGGTTTAATTATACAGATTTCTGGGTGGCATTTTCAATTCAATAAATGATATTTTGTTTTCCACATTTTATCACTCCTGAAATGCTTCCAAAAAAGCATTTGAAATAGTTTAATAAAAAGAAACATAAATATCACTAAATCATTAAAATGAGTAAGAGAACAGACTTGACAATAAAATGCATATCAAACCCGAAGCCGGAAGACCTACATTACAATCTGAGCTCAGTCACCCACCACCTGTGTGTTTTGGCTCGATGACTTAATCTCCAAAAGCCTCAATTTCCCCCTTTTAACTAGTCAAAAGTTGGATCAGATAATCTTGCAGGTCCCCATTAGTTCTAAAATCTCTATTATTTTAATGATAAAGGAAGAGAAACTGAGGAAAGCAACTGAGAACAGAGATGCTTCTCTAAAAACAAGTATTAGCCCTTAGTACTCCAAGCAATAAAAGAAACAAAACACAAAGAAGCTCACGTCTCCCACTACTTCATTAGAAAATAAATCATGATGATTATTGGCAAAAACAAACATTTTATGAGCTAATTCTTTGCAAATATATTACAATAATACTTTGGATTACATAATAAAATCTATTCAATACTGGTCATAAAAAAACACACAGCTTTTTCTGACATCCATCAAGAAAACAGGGTTAAACTGCTATTTTGAGAGGCATTTTAGCAGGGATTTTCAGTAATACAGACAAGTTTGTAGTTTTCTGATTATTTATCTAAATAAAGAGCATACAGAATTGAATAATAAATGCTTAGAATAAATGCTTAGTATGTTTCTAGAACTGGTCCCTTCAAATAATCATTCTTTGAAAATTTTTATTACATATATAATATAATATTAAGGTCATAGGCTAGTGTCTAAAATATGGAGATTTTACATAGTTGCTTTAAATAACAGGTGAGATGAGGCAAAGTGAATATTTTCTTCTGAAAATTAAAAAAAAAAACAAAAAAAAACCTCGATTTATCTCTTTGCCCCAAAACAGGCCACCAGCCACATCTTGATTAAAAGTGTTTTCAAGGAGTAGTTAAAGGCTAGTTAAGACTTCTGAATAGTAGCTCTACATGTTCTCAAAGGTTCAAAGAAATAATAGATTTAAGTCCCCAAACCATGCATCACAACCAAGAAAAAAACTTTTTTTAAGAAAGCAATTGCTGGTTTTTTTTTTTTCTATCTTTATCCTAGCCATCACTCCCTGCCTCCAAAAATCCTCTGCAATTTCTTAGAATAACTGATACAGAGCTGAATGGGTTCAGATGAGAGTTGCTTCATAAAAATACTTTGTTATTGACTGAGTTAAATGGCAATTGCTGAAAAAGCATAAACATACTCCCTGGAATCTAACATACATTAAATGTCAATTGAATATGAATTCATATGGAATTCCTCTTTCTGAATGAATGTTACTAGCCAAATTATAGCATATACAGAATTATTCTCAGAAGTAATGGAATAGTTATAAAGCATACTAGAGACATTCCCTTTTATCATTCATTCATTCATTCATTCGCTGCAGAAGAGAGTGAGAATCCTGAAGCATCTAAAACTATATCATATTTTAGACACTAGTTATAAATGAATGAGTCTCAGGAAGCAGTTTTGTTAATAACATTTAGAGTTGGCATTTCCTCTGTCAAATGCCTTATTCCTACCTGCATGCATTCTCCAACTGATATTTCTATAAAAGGCTCTGAAGAAGCATTAAAAGACCAAAAGATATTTTGAAGTTATATATCTTGACACATAGACACCTTCTATCTAAAGTATCAAAGGGCAATCAATACATACTGATAAAATATATTGCCCTTAACTCCCCCAAACCCTGCCTCAAAGAGAATAAAGGTTAGCAACGATGAGTAGAAATAAAGCTGTGAGCCTAATTCCTGACATTTCTACATGCAGGATATTGGGTCATGAATATCAGGTATGTGCTTACTTTAGGGTAAAGTCGATTAAATGTGTTGAAGCTATGTCAATAGACTCATACTTCTATAATTTGGCCATGCTAGAGGATCGTTTTGGTAGCCAAAGTAAATTGCAAATTGTAGACGTGTTGAAGAAGTCGTATTAGAAGTTAATTAGAGGAGATTTTTTTTTGTAAAATTTGTGTCTACTACCCATTATTGGTTATAAATCACCCCAGCAGAAAAGAAAAAGTAATCTATCTGAAGTCCTTTTCAATTTAACGTATGTAAAATTGCAAAACTACTTAACCTGAGGGAGGTCATGCTAGTCTATGTAACTTCAAATAAACATCACAGAATATTAATAATAAATTAGAAGAGAGCTCAACTAACCATCAGTGTAAATTTCGATTTTGAATATCCAGTAACAGTGTGTGAAGACATATTAAGAAACAAAATCCATGTCTATTTTTTAAAAACCCTAATAACTAACTTAATGCCCTCTAATTTGAGAATTTTACTATTTACATGATCTAAGGAAACATATAGCCAAGCAACATTTTCAGTTTGTTTTGATTTTTCCAATCACTTCCAACTGTAAACACATCACAGATATGATTCTTAAGAAATGAACAGTATACACTCATTAGAATATTTACTCAATAAATATTTACTGAATACTTATTATGAAATAATTTGGCAACATACTTTAGCATAGATGAATGCTATAGTTGCAATTTTAGTTTTTTTCACCACTAAAACAAAGACAATGACAATTACATGTGAGATCATCATGTGACTAAAATACTAGAATGAGGTGTTTATGAAAGTATCTAGCACAGGGACTGCTGCAGAGCAGGCACTTACCAAAAATGCATTACCATTCCTTGGTATGGGAAGTGAATGAGTACTCTTTAAATAGCAATTTTAAGATGAGGTAACTATTGTGACCAAGGAGCAATAAAGGCACTTCAGGTTATCACTTATATATTTGCAAGCCATCATCTTCACTAAGTGGCAATCTGTGTCACAACTTTCACAGCCTTTATAAGTTTCAAGGGTATTAGATCAAGAAATCAGAGACCTTTAATTCTGCATTTTTCAGAATAAAATTATGACTGTTGCATTGTTATCAATGATAAAAAGAATTCTAAAAACTTGTAAAGCAGATTTAATCTCAGAAAACTTGTATCATCCTATATAATGAAAATAAAAAAAAAAACTTTTAAAATACTAAAATGTACATCAAGATGTTGGACAATATTTTTAAAGTTAAAATCCCATATTTGAAGTAAAATTTTAAGAATCTGATATAATGTAACTGATTCCATAGAAATGGACACACTTTCCTATGTCAGGAAACTGGTTTCTATAATAAACTTCTCAGTTAAATGTCAGCTTATTGTCCTAAAGTCTCATACAGGGACTACTATATTTATTTTTTAATTATTTCATCGCACCCAAAATTAAAATTCAACAGTCTCCCTGTTATAAGCACAACTATTAATATTGATACTGCTTTAATATATTTTCAATTTGCATTTTCATTTATTCAAGTATCATCACGTTGAACACAGTTAATTATATTCTATTGTTCAAGACATCACATTTGTGTCAGTGAATAGTGGTATCAGTGGAGAGACTGACATAAGCAATATTCATCCTGCCTTTGTGGAAAGGTTTGAGGAAGGTAAAACATTCACCTAATTAACCTATATTACTTTTCTGAAATCTTTAATAAATTTTTATTTTTGTTTTTCATACAGTCAGTATTTGTTACTCCTTCTATTTTATTATACATAGGCATATGCTTGAAAGCCATTTCAATTACTCACTATTTCTAGCATCAATCCTCTAAGTAATCTTAGGCAAATCATCTAATGTCTCCGTGTTTGAATTTCTGCAACCAAAAAAAATGAGTTCAGAAGTTTCTTGCAGACTAAACTAAACATTGGGAGGGAAAAACAAGTGAAAAATACTTCGTTTCAAAAAAGAAATTAAATGGTTCACTTTTAACCATGAAAATCAGCAAATATTTATTAGCTATTCAGATTATAGAGCAGTGCTTTCCAATAGAAATACAATATGAGCCACATATATAATTTAGATTTTCAGGCAGCCGCAATTAAAAAGTAAAAAGAAACTAGTGAAATTCATTTAAATAATGTATTTTATTTAACCTCATATGCCCAAAATATTATATAATAACACATAATCAATATAAAAATATTAAAGAAATATTTTATTTGCCCTAAGTCTTTTAAATCTTGTATCTTACACTTAAAGTACATCTCCTTTTGGACTAGCCACATTTCAAGTGCTCAATAGTTGCGTGTGGCTAATGGCTATTGTATTAGGACAGATGTAGAGAATGTAAGCTTCCTTGAGGCTAGAACTTTACTTTGTATACTTTTCTATCTACAGGGCCTGGAATACTGCCAGACATGTAGTAGAAATCCAATAAATGTATGTTAATTTTTTTTTAATTAATAATTTAGATGAGAGATGAGATCATCAAACTTCGAGTTACAATCAGAGAGGTTAAAACAATGTGTGTGGATATTACTGGCAGTGTAAGAAATATGAATGCTTAAATGGAAAGGAAAAGAGACTAGAGAATGAAATAGTAAAAGTGAAAGAGAAGCAAAGGAGGTATAGAACGGGATAGAAAGAAGTAGTAGGCATGGAAGAATGAAGCACAATGCCACCAACTGTTAATGGTACTCATCTTTAATTTTTAAGTAACTCTTAATATCATGGTGTTGCATTTTAGAGAAGAGCAGGCTTTCTACTGAATGTCCATTACAACTAAAAATCTGAATGTTTCACTATGTTCACTACAGGCCATTTTACTTGTAAAGACAAAATTAATTTGTTTCTTTAAACATCAACTTTCTGACAAAAGTCTTATCCATATTATTAATTTCAGAGTCTCCTCTTCCACAGCCAGTGGTCTAAATTCATCTACTTCACATGAGCAGTGCAATATTCATTTTACAACCAATTAAAGAAAACTATAGGCACCGAAATTACAAGCACCAAGCACAGTTAATAGATATTTTGTTTTTCTATCTTTACTTAAACATACCTTCAGGTCTGTTTGTGCAAACTAGTATGAAGTTCTTAGAAAATAAGGGGAGAGGCTCCAAATTATGTCAATAATGTAAATTCAACATGTGCCTCCACCTTTCCTCAAGTTATAAATCTTTTAAAAACCACAAATAGGACAGTTTTTAAAAAAATATAACTATAGCAAATGTAGAAACAAAACAGATTCTATAAGTTGATCAGAAACAGTACAGAATTCCTTAGTGGAAAAAATTGCATGGGACAAAACTGACAAATGCAGAGAAAGCCATATCCACGTCATCAAACGTGCACCAGTGAAATCTACTGAGAAGATAAGAACAAATCTAAAGACTTATAAACTAAAGCCCTGGTAAAAAAAAAAGGTACAGAAAGACAGAGGATGTCCTGGGGCAATTGAGAGAACCTTTCAAAGACTTTCAGTTCAACACTGGAACCCTGGAAGGAGTTCAACTCTTCACCCCATTTATCAGTAGATTTTTGCCTTGAGGTAAAACTACCTAGTTGGACCCTGAAGAAAGGGAAGACCCTTCCTTAATAAGCAGAGGGTTCTGAAATCTCTCTCAGAATCTTATAGACATCAGCTCTTAAGTGCAGATGGGGGCTGGCTGAGGCAAGTAGAGAGAGCAAATGGAATGAGGGCTCCCTTGATCCCTTACTCTCCAAAGAACTACACTGGAATAGGACTAGTCAGAGAAAGACCCTGCTTATTTTGTAAAACTGGGAGATTCCTAACTTGCCTGCATTCTTATTATGAGCATTGTAAAGTGAAGCAATTCTTGTTTTGCTGCCATACATCCTTGAATAATTCTTTTTTATTTAGTGGGAGTCCTTGGTGGTAAAATTTCCAAGACTCATTGAATAAGAAATTATGCATTTAATAGTCCATGAGTTTATTTACTATCTGTCTCTCAACTGGATTATAAACTCTAAAAAATAAAAACATATATTTTATCCATAAATGCATTGTCTTAGTGCTCGTTAAGTATTTGTTGGGGAAAAATTACTGATATTGTTGACAGGTACCCTTTCTAAATTATGTAAGGTTAAATGATGAAATTAAAAGAGTAAACCTACTCTAACTAAACTATTTAAAGTACGTAAGCAGTACGTGAGTTCTTTAAAAATTAAGATAGAACTTAGATATACGCAGAAATAATTCTTGTCTCTTTTATTGGAGGGATTAAGATTGCAAACAGCAGAAACGTATTTGAATATGTTAAATTGAACAGCTCTAAAGTGAATAGAGGGGTCCCAAGTTGCTTTCTTCTCTTTCTTTCTTCCCTCTCCCTTATTTTCTTATATTCTTTGCTTCTATTCTTTTCTCCTTCCTCTTTCCCTTCCACTTTCCATCTCCTTTGTCTTTTATTTATTTTTTAATTAAATCTTAGGCAGCAGATTTTTCTAAGGAAGAAGATAACACCAATTCCTTATCATGCATTCCAAGCTCAATGCAGGAGCAAAGATCTTCCTGACAATTGCTTAGATACAGATCTTTCCAACAAATGAATTAAAAACACTGCTTCTTTCACATTTTCAACCCACACTATAATTAACTGGAAAGTAACACAATAGAAGCCAAAGTAGGAACTGAACAATATGAAGTTTATAAGGAAAAATTACTGAAATCATTCCAATTGTGAAATTTCATAAAATTAATAAATGGGCTTTTGAAAGTTATTGTAAGCTGGTAAATATCGTGTCTCATAATTACAAAAACATTCATTAATAAAAAAATTCGTTAACAGCAAATGAACTATATCAACTAAAGATCTTACAACTAACTTTTTAGAAATTAATAAATCCATTCTGCCCTGTGGGCTCATTTTGTGACACTTAGATTATACCTTGTAAAATCTGATTGTCATATATTTTACATACATCAGAACATGCTGAGTATTCACTTACAAGAAGAAATAAATTCTAACCCCACTTTTTTTACTGTTAACTTCTTCACTTTATTGACATTATGCAACATATACATTTCGATATTAAAATGTCTCAATTTAAAATAAGAATCACAATATGATTCAATGCTGCGTTCTATCCCACCTACTTTGAAGCATAATTAATGTGTCATTTTATGAATATCATGAAACCTCAGAATGGCACTTTTACCACCATCCCTACACGTCACAATTTAGTTTTGTTTTCTGACATTATTCATTTAGGGGATTTTCTAATGATCTTTCTTCTTTTCTCATTTTTAAAACGTTTATTTATTCTTAATAAACTTGGGTAACATCTACCAATTTAAACCCATTTATAAATGTCATTACTGTTTACTCTCATCTACTAAAACATCGAGGTGATAACTAAGACTGGACCTCAAATTTCTTGATGTAATTTTCAGCATGACTCAATTTCCATTTGTCCTTGCCCCTATTTCCTTCCATCCTAGTTTAAACTACCTACAATTTCCAAAAACACTTCCAGATACTTAGCTTAGTAGTGAAAGATATAGTTAAATCAATTATAAGACCAGAGGGTCCTTTCCCTTAAAAAAAGTGATATCACAATTTGCAATGAGCTGGCTAAATTAGAGCTTTACTCAAAATGCTGAATTTACTAAAACACTGAGTTATGAAAGCATACTATCAAGTTATTTCCAAACTTAACAGAGATCTGTTTTGTCAAGAATGTTTTGAAAAACATTGAACTGAAAATACTGTACTCAGGTTCATATGAATAAAGAGTTTTTCAGGCTATCTTTGTCTATCTTTGCTTCAATTTGACTTTTGTGTGGGGTTTTTTTCTAGCACTTTTTTTTTTAATACATTTTCAAAGACTCCGTTCAAAAAACTAACTTGGACTCTTTCTTCAAATGACCATCTTTGGTGAGTTACAGTTTCCCAAAGGTGGATGCCAAGAGGTTTAGATCGAAGTGATTGATAGATAGATAGATAGATAGATAGATAGATAGATAGATGATAGATATAGATTGAAGTGATTATATATATATATATATCAGTTATATATATATGTCAGTTAAATATATGTATCAGTTAAAAATTAATTCATTAAAAAATATGGTTATTTTGAAAGTTTACTTATGTATCAACAAATTTTCTATTCTAATTAATAGTGTTGAAAGAGAAAAAAAGAATATTAAAATTACCATTTTATGGTGGCTTCCTTTTGAGAAGGATCAACTTTTAAAACTTCTGAAAGTTATTTAGTATAAACAACTGATTAGCATGTGCATTCACTTAATACTTAAATCATTAAGATAGAAATTAAAGTGTCAATTAAGAATACAATATATTTGAACCAACTGCTTAATTGTTATCTCCATCCAGGTCTTTTAACCCAGAAAGAGCCTTTCCCTCTCATTTACTATTTTACTATGGGCAAGTCATTATAAATCATCATCACATTATTTCTTTCATTATGTTCTGTTGTTAACAGATGTAGAGACCAAGAGTTTAAATTCTAATTGTATAATGGAGTGAGGCTGAATTAATTAACAACACCAACTTTGTGAAAGCATTTAAGCTAACTGATTTTTTCTTTAAAAAAAAAAACAAAACTGGCCATAGCTTGAGATACCTTTATGTACTACGAGATTATTCAAGTCATGAAGAAATAGAAACTTTGAGCATTACACATTACAGACTATCCATTACACGCCAAAGTAAAAATGTGCTAAGAACTATAGGCAAGGATTACAGAAAATGCTTATTATTTATAAGACTTTTAGTTCTCCTTTTAATATTTCCCCTTTACTGCTGTTGCAAATAAGACTATAATTTAAAAAAATAGATTATTATTATGCCCCTCTGATATTCTCCATTTGCATTTTCATCTTGGGATAGAATAACTCAAGAAATAACAATTAGCAAGTCACACACCATTCTGAGTACCCGGGTTAGAGACTTGGTTTCTCTTAATTAGATCAATCTTCGACTAGCATTTCAAGAATGAGAACCCAATAGGTGGCTCTTAAGGAAATTCTAGATAGGATACGCACAAGTATGCATACACAGACATACAGCCACACAAATACACGCAGACACACATACATCACAAGTACAATTATTGTGTCTCACATCCAATAAATTTCTTAAAATTACTTTTAAAACAGCTATATAGCAACACAGCTTTGATCTGTTAATGATTCTATGCCAGCAACATAAATAATATCATGCAAGAACTCTAAAGAATCTAATGTTACAGTCATAGTTTCCGTAACTTTTTCAGACTTATGCAAACAACCTCCCACATCTGGGTAGTGAGCACAGTTGTTCTGATTTTCCAAATGGTCTGTGCCACTTGGCCAGTTCACCCAAAAAGTGATACTTAGCTTTCCTTAGCACAAAATACAAAAATCAGATTTCAGACATTTTGTTGAGTTCGGATTTTCTTTTTAAATTTTGATGCTGAAGGGGAGAAATATATTATAGAATTGAACAAACTTCCTGACACTACAAAAAGCTAACTATTTTCTAAAGGTAATAATTAATCTACAGAGGACGCATGTACAATATGGGGCTAACTTACAGTCGCTCAGAAAGAGTTAGCAAAGCAGTTGCATCATGAGATTCATCTTAATCTCTAAGTATCAATTAGATGAGGAAGTAAGAGGCCAAATATTAATTCCTACCAGTAAAGTTTTTTTAAAAAATCCAAGAAATTATGTGAGCATGAATAATATGGCTTTAATGGAATGCTATGGCTTTAAGTTGCAATTATCCTTTGAGGAAACTATCACAAGGCATCTTCTCCTCTGTGTATCTTTTATTATTTTTCTCCTAATAGTATCCTCATGAATAATACATTTTTTCTTGTTTTTGTTTCTGTTACCTAGAGGAGGAGGATGTACTGTCAGAATGACACACATACATACAGAGATATTCTTTTGGACTTTATAGAAATGTATATTTCTTCTGGGGGAGGTGGGAATCATTTGGTAATCTAACATCAAAAGTCACCTAACCCCCAAAGTAGTCTTTAATCAAATCTGATAGATATGTCCTTGCAGCAAGTTGGTTTGAAGCCCCCGACACCCCACCCTATATTCTATCATCAATCTTCTTCAGCTTTGCATTCAAGCTGCATGGCAACTCTCATTCACACTAAATAAGCTTTCTAGTGAATTTACTTTGGAATCCCGAATGATCCAGTGTAAGTTCAAAATCACTCTTTCACAGAATTGCACCCAGATAGCCCCTGGCATTCTGATAAAAGTGGTTTGTCAATAAAATGCTGAGCGAAATTGCTTGTTTGGAATCTATCGTGTCAGCTGAGAGACTAGCAGCTGAGTAAGCATCTTCCTAAAAATAGAAAGACTTTTAAGTGGTTAATAAACACTTTCTTGAGATGATTACACAACAATGTGTACATACTAAAAACCATTGAAGTGTACACTTTAAGCGGATGCATTTACGGTATGGGAATTGTATCTTAATAAAGCCTTAAAAAATGACTTGTTTATTATAGTTATGTGAAGAAATGATGTTTTATCATTTATCTATTTGACTCAGCTTCCTGTTTGAGGGAGTTATTTGGGAGTAACTATATTGAAGATAACTAGATTAAACTCTAGTGAGTTTTTTTGGTTTGTTGTCTTACCCATTTGTAGTATGTTTTTTAATATTTTTAAAATTCCAGAGCTAATGTGTTTTCTATTTATAAAAAAATTAAAGCGCCTTATCAAGTTTTTCAATGTTCCAATTCACATTTTATAAATATTTTAACGTACGAGAATAACAAAGTATTTCAGTCGTTTACTTAACATTCATTTCCATTAATTTTTTTCTCCCAACCAATAATTCTACATAGTAAAAAAAACATAGGTTAAAAAAAAACTATTAAAAATTCCTTGATCTCATTATTTTCTTTTCGAATCTTCATTCATTTTAAGTAGCAGAGTAAAACAGCTTTGCGATAAATTAGAAACTTTGACCTAAAGATATTACATTGATCAAAAATCACATTTGATCTTTAATTCCAAAGTAATAGTTCTCAAATTTTAATAACTACTTGGTCTATGAATTACTTTGACAGCTTGTTGAAAACACAGATTCTAGGCCTCAAGGCCAAGACTTTGATGCTTTGAGACTGAAGTTAGTATTCCCAAATCAGCATTTCTAACAATCAACTAAGGTGATTTTAATTCAAGTGTTCCTTAAAATACATTTTTTTAAAAAAAAAATCAGTCATTTTTGTATCACAGTATAGGGGCAAAATATGTATTCAGCCTTAAAAATATATAATTTCACAGAATTCTTAGAATGGCAGATATTTCTAAATGAAAAGAACTTCAAGGGAGTATCTATTCAAGCCTCATGTTTTATAGATGAGGGAATTAAGATCTAAAAGGAAGAGTGTCATGCCTCAAAACTCACAGATATAGAGTGGTATGGCTAGAACTAGAACTTACTCCTTCTTGTCCCTACTCTAACCTTCGCTACTATAAAAAAAATTTCATTTTCTACGTCAGAACTTACAAAATATTTTAAAAACCAATTGGTATTAAAGAACCCAAACTTCTAGTAAACCCATTTTATCTCTTTGTTTCCCTATAGTAGATGGAATTATATTTCCTCAGCATCATCAATCCTATTTACAGAAAAAGAATTTTTAATTAAAATTATGACTGAATCACAACTTCAAAAAAAGCATATTGTTTTTCAAATGTGTATTGCTCCTCAGAAGAGATCATTCTTCCATTAACCCAAAGATCTGCATATTTACTCTACATTGAACGGTATCTATCATTTACTGATGACTACACTCACTGCCTCACTCTGCCCTATTTTCCTTTAAAATTTCCAGTGAACAGGAATCAAAATAATTTAAAAGTCAGTCAGGCTTTTCAAGCATCCTTTCATTTTTGTCCTATTTCATCTCCCCCTGTGCCTCTAGAAAAAGAGTAATCATTGAATGAAGTATCTCATGAAAAGAAAAAGAAAAAGCTTCAGACAATATTTTTAAAAGTATCATTTTAAAATAATGGTCACCACTTATCTTTCAAAATCCACACACAAGGAGCTATCTAAAAAAGAGGTATGAGTGAAACTATAGGCTTTATCCTTCCTCAAGTTAATGAAAATAATGATAAACTTTCACTGAATATTTACCCTTGATCCAGGTAGCCCTAGGCTAGTTGTTTCATTTGCATTGTCATAAAATCATTTGAAGTAGGTATTTTTATATCCCTAGTTTACAAAGCCAGTACACTGAGACTCCAAAAGACTAAATAAATTTCCCAGAATCACACAGCAATAAATGATACAGATAGCACTCAACAGAGTCTACATTAAATAATAATAATAATAATAATAATTATTATTATTATTATTAATAAGAAGAAGAAGTCTACAGTGAAAAAAGTCTTTGTGCTTAAGGGTTCAATATATAGTCTACCAAATATCTGTTTAGTAGCTCAGTTTAGGCTGTGTTTTTAAATTTAGAGTATTTAAATTTCTCTGATATAATTACTGTTCTAATCAGGCCTTTCTTTAATTTGCTTGTTTTGCAAATTTAGGAACACAAAATAGCATAATGAGGAAAGAACTTCCTAGTCTACTGTTTTATGCATTTTATTTCTTTTCTACTCACCGGGAGTATTTTGAATTAGTTATTTATTTTCTCATAATAAATGTTGTAAGAATAAATTGAGTTAGTCTCTAGAAAGGGAAAGAAAAATGACAAAAAATTAAGAAAGGTAAAAAGGAAACAATAAAACATCTTCTTTGTAAGTTTGATTTTACCTAGAAAATTTTGACAGGTGGGAACAAGACAATAGTTGTTTTTGGTCTGTGCGAAAACTAAAGCTGACTGACTTGAGCCGAGTTGAAAAGAGTTGCCTTAAACTCAAGGAGATTGTTACTATATTACAATAAGTAAATTTACTGAACAGAAACATGTTTTCTAAGGTTTTACTAAAAAGATTTAGTTTTTAACATGTCAGTCTCGACAGGATATTTCTCCCCAGAAGCTGAAATTTCTAGCCTTCTTACCCACGACAGTACAGAATGAAGAAGGAAGAAGCTGAAGTAAAAGATTCCCACAGCTTTGCTAGTTGATGGCATCTTGCCACATGCCACAGCTAAGCAAATTCAAGGAAAGTAATTCCTGTAATTCTTCAATGTTCTCTTTGCAGCAGGGTCATGAAACCATACATATAGCAGACTTATGGTCCAAAAGCAATGACCCTAGTTATAATATCTCTGTGATCTACGCTACCTCCAAAACCTTGGGTGTGAAATCACCACCATTCTAGGCAGTTTATTTCATTGGACAAGTCTAATTGCTAGGAATTTCTTCCTCTTTTAGTATAAAAAAAAGTATCAACTTATAATAAGTTCTATGTGTCATTTTTACTTTTGCCAAATACAATAGGTCTAATTCATTTTTCATCCATCAGAGCCTTCAGAAGATTAATAATAACAAACCAAGAGCCCTCCCCTATTCAGGGTACCTCCATTTTCAACACCCCCAGGCCCTTCAAATTCACCTTACCTGGTTTCTTTTGTTCCAGCTCCTTTGTTTGTTCTGTTATTGTCATTGTTATTTTTCGTGTTTGTTTTTCTTTTTGCTTCATGATTGTTTTAAAACAAGTGCTTGCCTGGATTTCTCAAAATTTCCAAGCAAGTTTAAAATGTAACCTTTCTTAATGATACCTCTGTAGCAACCCAAGCATTTAAATACATGTAAAAATTGAATCTAGCTATAACTGAATATAACATGGCCAGAGGTGAAACAACTTTGCATAAGTGGCATATTATTTGTCACAAGAAGCTGTGACTTTTAAATTTGAAGCATGTAAGGACATTTTCTCTAACACTTTCTTTTTATAATTGAGAAGACAAAGCTCATATGCCTATAAGTTATTGCTCATATAATACACTTCCTGTTTTTTTTCCAAAGATCTATTTTTAAGTCAGTAAACTATAAATTAGAATTTATCTCTTTATGTAAACAACACCAGCCCTTTTCTCAAGCCACGACATTTAATATATACTTATCTGTAAGAACACTGAAAAATTACATTACCTGAATAAATGTGTTTGGAGTTGCAAAGCTAGGAGCCAGGAACACAGAATACTCTTACCTTTTCCATATCTGTTTAGGAATTCTAGCATCTTTGATTTTCCCTTCAAACAGATGCAGTGGGATTTTCCTCCAACCCAGCCCCAAAGCAGTTGTTTCTGCATTCTAAGAATGTAGGTGAGCTCCTCTGAGCAAGTCAAAGTGATGGAGTTGTAAACTGAGGTGAGAGGGAAGAGTAAGGGATAAGGATTCAGGTGTATGAGATGAAGAAAAGTTGATATTTCTTGATTGGATAAATTTTCCTGTCAGATTCCCTGCCACACATTTCTCTTTTTCTTTTCTTTTCTTTTCTTTTCTTTTTTCCTTTTTTTTTCTCTCTGTGGATTCCAGGAGTTAACCTACCAAAGTCCATACCTGCTGTCTCAAGGGAATGAAATGCGGTTTCAAGTTTTAACCTTTTATTTTTCTTTAGTGACAGTAGACAAAGAAGAAATAGGCCTTTGCAGAATATGCAGTCTGATTCTCCAGTTTCTTCCCACACTTGTTCTTAAAGCTCCACAGACAAATAAATAAATAAATAGATAGATAGATAGATAGATAGATAGATAGATAGATAGATAGATAGAAAATTAATGTCGATTTCTGCACCGAAAAGACTAAGGGGAAATGTATCTACA
Source organism: Pteropus medius (assembly GCF_902729225.1). Taxonomy (NCBI): domain Eukaryota; kingdom Metazoa; phylum Chordata; class Mammalia; order Chiroptera; family Pteropodidae; genus Pteropus; species Pteropus medius. The sequence continues at coordinate 17,853,743 of NW_024351729.1, forward strand.
TGTCAGAGAAAACGAGATTTGGGTTATTATATTCAGAGTCCCATGAGCTTGAGGGGAAGGAAGGGTGGGCTTCATTGGGGGTAGGAGTGAGGAAAAGGGAAAAGGCTTGAGGTTGCTACCAAGGCGACAAGCATTGGAACATAGCAAACCAGGGCAAATGACAAGGAAAGAAGTCACCACTACTAGTCTTTACTCTCTTTCTCTCCAACTTCTGCCATCCCTAGGTCTGGGTTCCTTTTTAGTCACAGCTGATGTTTACCCACCCCTACTAACAACCCTGTGCCATTGTGAGACTCAATGGTAATAATTACCATAAAGTGACTTGGAAATGGCATAGTGCAGTGCCAATTATTATTATTATTATTATTATTATTATTATTATTATTATTATTACTATTATTAGGCTCCAAATAACAAAACAAAATAACCCCCCCAAAAAACCTCTTTTTTGTTTTTGTTGTATCTATATTGTATTTATTAAACCTAATATATATATTATATATATATATTATATATATACACGTATATAAAGCAATGGATTCCATTACCAGAAACTAAATAAAAACTCCCATCATGGAATTTTAATATGAAGTAATTTGAAAAGCATTACAGACTGATGTGATAACCTATGTTTCATAAAGTCTGTGGGCTACTATAAACATATGCTCTTTTATTAATACTATGCATGTGCTATTTTGTCACGATGTTTTAAGTTTTATGTTTTACCATTGTATAATTTGACATAGTACGGCCTTACTTATATTTAAAGTAGTTAAACGGCAACTAAGTTAATTAACATATTAGTTGAGGGACCACAAATTCACTAAAGTAATAAAGTCTAACAACACCTACCAAATAAATCTCTTTCTATAGAAGTTGACAAGGGCTTCACTTAATCAGAATTAATGAAATTTGAGGTACTGAACTGCTTATAGAATAGAATTTAAAATAAAAACAAGAACAACAAAACCCTTATTCTTGCTAATAGCTGGGCTTAAATTTCGGACTCATTCCAGCATAATAAGGCATTAGAAAAAGCTCTGGAATTATTCACAGTGAAGTGGATTTCTTGGTAGTAAAATTCATGGGATATCAAACAAGAAATACATTCTTTATCATTCCCCCAAAGTGTTATTAGTCAGTTGATTTTGTACTTGCTATAAAAATAAAGACACATATGGAGTTCTGCCTTCTTGTGGTTGACAGTTTAAGAAGAGCCTAATAGAGAATAATATGGGTTTTTTTTATTCAATGAATGTTTACAGATGCCACAAAATAGATACAACATTTATGGCCCTTTTCTCCCCTTAGGAGTCATTATCTAATATAACGCTGGACTTTAAAGTGTGAGCCTTTTATGTATATCTATATACATAAAATTCTGGAATATACCCCTAAAATTATAGTCTTTTGTGATGAGACAGGAACTGAAGAATGGACTGACTGAAAATCAGACCGAACTGACTGGAGATCTAGACCTGTGACTTTGGGCAAATAACCTCACCAATCTGAGTTCCCTTTTCCTTATCTTCATAACAGGGATAGTAGGATCAATGAGGTGAAGATTACTTGTGACAACTAAGGAAAGGCATCTAGCATAATATCAGCGACCCGATAGATACTCAACAAATTAACTGCCTGCCTCTTAAAATCCAGACTTCTTAGTAAGCTGAAACACACACATACACACACACACAATTTTAAATATATCTTTTAAAAGTGATTATTAAGTACTTCTAGAATATCTAATCTTCAACTATCTCAACAAATATTTTAATGCATATACATTTTAGAACTCATATCACATTTATTACATGCCAGTTAACCATTGGGGCAGAGTTTATTAGATGAAAATAAATCTGTTGTACATATTTCTTTGCAATTATTTCACTGCCGTTATTCTAGCCACACGCTTACGCAGCTTTACAAATTAACATGCTTAGATTACTGAGTGAGTAATCAGAGCAGTGGAATTCTATGGGGAACTCAATTACTAAAGAAAATGATCATTCAAGCATTTGAGAAATCGGAGCTTCACCTAATTTTGAATAGTGGATCATTATTGACATTAAGGAAGCATTCAATATAAATGCTTGGACATGTAGTACCAGAATAGTGTATCACTTTATATACAAATGACAAACAGAACTAGCTGCTTGCTAATATCTCTGTTAAAAGTTATTCTACCTAGCTGAAAAAAATATATATCAATTAAAAAAATAAGAAGTTGATTGCTTGATTGATAAAAATCGGATTGTTAACTCACACTTATACTAAACAATTTTAATTTTTCTATTTGAGATAGAATAATCCTTTATAGTCTAGAAATACTTATCCAATAAATAAAAATTTAAGAATTGCTTTCCACATATTTCCATATTAGAAAACAGTTTAAATACTTCGATTATTGCATTTTAATCATTCCACCACCAAAAAGCCCTCTTTTGACTAAATGATCATAAATAGATCCATGTTCCATGGATAATTCTTAATCAGAATTTTATTTTCTCCAAATTAGCCGTTCTAACTAAGCCAACTTTGATGAAAATTATTTTTCTAATTCTAATTTTTATCTAAGATTTAAAGCAAAGAAGATTTTAATAACCACATTATCTTTTAAAAAGCACTGAATTAGGAAAGGTAGTATAGAAAATGTGTTACATTCATTGTTCTTTGCTCTCTATTGAGGCAAGTGATAAAGAGAAATTATCCAACTGTGAGTGATAATTCCTAAAAAACCCAGCAGTCATCAGCTGTGTGGCTTTGGAGAAGTTACTTCACCACTCAAAGTGTTAAAATATAGCAGACAAGGATGATAACATTGATGATAATGATGATCATGATCATGTGGCGGTATTCCAGACTACTAAAAACAACAGTAACACAAAAACAAGGTAGTATTTATAAAGTGAAAGTGTTATAAGAGATTATTGTGATTATTCTGAGTTCCATTTTTTAGAATATTGATTCTTTATCTGTTCAAGTCATGTACCATATTGAAAACATGCTGAAAGATTTGGTCCCTTTCCCCAGAAAAATAAATATATGCACAGATAAAAATGTTAATAAATTTCAAGAAACTATGGCCTCTCTAAAGCCTATTCATTGACTTACACTGTTTAAGAATTTTATTGTGGTCAAAGTAGAATAGTGCCTGTCACATGATAGAGATCCTACATGTTCTTGGTAAATTAATAAACAATAATAGAGTAAACTAATTTTAAAAGATATGAATTTAAAAAATAGGGGAGTCTTGCTTACATTTTTCTGAATCCTAAAATTAGTATTTTATTACTAACTGTACTTTCCATGTTATGAAGAGAATAGGACAGAATTATTCATAAAAGCTCAACAGCAATGCACGTGCATATTAGGTTTTCTAAAGTACTACTGGTTATGTACGAAGGGGTGAGAAATATCTAACTCATTTTTATAAAATTTCTGGAAGATAATCTTTGACATTGTGTCATGACTCAGAATTTGTGTTTCCTCTTAATTTCTGGTATAATATTCAAACAGAAAAGTACACAAGTCATAATTGTACAGCTTAATGAATAAATGCAAAGTAACCACACCCATGTAACCATTACCTAAGCCAAGAAGTTAAATTTTACTAGCACCATCTTGGGTCCCAACCTTTAGAATAATGTATTAAAAACATTTGAAGTCCATAAAATAATGAATAATTAATGCATACACATTCCGTGTTAGAAACTATTCATTTTTGGAAGAATACATGTTAATCACCCTTAATTTACTTTCTGTCTAACCCTTTATACCCCTTAATTCTAAGAACAGATAAAGTGAATGAATCTAAAGATATTCCATAAAAGGAGATCTGTAGCCTTTAAATCTGGAAAACATTCTCATATGGGCTACATTGAAATTCCATCACTCATCAATTCATCTTGCACATCACTACAGTGAATAAATTCTCTCTCCGAAAAGTGAAAAAGAAAATAAAAAGTTTTCCATTTAAAAGAATAAAACTGAAGGAACTGAGAAACATGATAAAAAAGTGAGATTAAATCCTTCAGAAACTGGTTAACTGATTGCCTGACAATTATAACAGAAATGCTTTAAATCTGAAATCCATCAATCCCTGACTGTTTTTCTTTTCTCCTTAATTAGAAGACAAATAAAACATAAATGTATTCTTGTTTAGCTGGACCTTTGGGGAAATACATAGGAAGGTGTAGTCAATAAAGTACCTGCTGCTTCTTTGTTGCTAAGTTTATCGGAGTTAGCAGCAAATGTGTTTTTATAATTTACCATTGCTGTGTATTAAAATTTTATAACTAGCTGCTTAGGAGAGGCTATAAGTAAAAGTCATATTACCAAAACTGAGTTAAAATGCAGCACAGAGATAAAGGTATGAATTGGAGTATCATCACTAACTAAAGGCACACATTTCTTCGAAGGGTAGGTATTAATAAACGAATACAAGAAATATTTTCCCATATTATTTTCCAAATAAAATTTTGTCCATGATCTTATCAGCCTAATTATATGGCAACAAACTACGCCTATTAGCAAGACATGCTAGATGAAGATTTCAGCCTCTATAACTTACACAGAAAGACAAATCAGGGTCTCTGAGAGACTCTTGAGAACAGAAGAACTGGAGGTCCAAACAGACAGAACTAATACCTTGCTGGCTTTACCATGATAATATGATTCAGGGACTGTGGATTCCAAATTAGGACGCGTTTAGTATCCAAAATAGTTGTTTGTATGCATTTCAAGACAAATATTGGTGAATAAACCTGTCCATAAAATATTCCAGGTCAAAAACAAAAGTTTATATACCATATTCTTAGTTATGTCATATTTATTATCCTATATTTGAACCTAGGTAACTGTTATTTTTCTCTAACAAATGATTCTGAAATAAAATGCATTTTCAAACTAAAAAATGATTTTTAAGTCCTTTGACTTCGAAGATACCCAAGACATTTATAATAAACATCAAAAATATGCTTACTGTATATGGTACTTTAAGTAAGTTTTTCTTTCTCTTGGCCAAATATTTGGTGAATTGGTTACAATGATTCAATAATGAGGCTCTTCCAATAGTCTGTCATAGAAACACTTTAAAAACATTATTTTGTCACCTAAAGGGGAATGTCTGAGATCAGTGACTGTGATATTTTGGAAATTTTAGAGAAATGCTATTTTACATGACCACAGTCACTCTTAATCCCTATTCCAAAACCCACTATACCAATCTGATCTTTCATTTTCACCTACTCCCAAAATTGGTTGTAGACTTCTTCATGACACAGATTAATTTGTTCTTTCATCTATCTTTTCAGTAACTGTTTATTAAGAAACTACCACGTTTAGGATTGGCGTTCTCAGATCCAAAAGGGGTGTGTGTGTGCATGTGTGTGTGTGTGTGTGTGTGTTAGGAGATGTATGGCTGGTAAGACAGAATTCATAGGTTTTTAAATTCGTAAAGAGAAGAAAGAGGGAATTTTAATCACTATGAAGCTATGATGCCAATAAGATTCTATTAAGTTTTGCACTAAGTAAAGCAACTATGCATTGGGATGTTAATAGCTGTGGTACTTTCTAGTGGGAAAAAAAGAGATTAAGCAATTTGTGCATAGGTACACAGTTTCTCATTTTTAAATACTAACACGTGTCTCATGTAGTTTTTGAGAACTAAATGACTTGATATATGTAAAGTGTAGTGCCAGCTACATGATAAATATTCATTAAATAACTGATACTATTATTGTTACTACCATTCTGGGCACTGTTCAAAGTGCATTAATTACATTATTTAATTTGATGTTCACAATAGCTTTATGTGGTAGATAACATCATTCCTATTTTAAGGATGAGTAAACTATGAACTAGAGGGGTTGAGTAACTTGTCCAATGACACAAAGCTAATATATGTTGGAAATGAAATTTGAACTGAGACAATCCAAGGTCCATGCTCTTAAATACTAAGTTATAGACTCATAAACTAAAACAAGACTCTTGGAGAACAAGGCAGAGTCTATCTAATAGGACACAACCTGGACCTAGTATTCAAGGGAGCTCAGACTTACATGCTTTGCTTGATCTAACGGGATTGAACTCAATGGGATTCCAAAACCCCAAAAAGGTCACTTCATCAGTTAAACAGAAGGCAGAAAAAATTAAATTTAAGTGGCTCTGGGGAGTAGGGAGAGGGAGTGACTGCAGTTGGACATAAGAGGTCTGTTTAGGGAAAATATTCTAAAATTCTCCTCTAAGGGTCCTTTTGGTGTTGGGGGAGAAGTCTTACGATTGGATTATAATGTTAATTGTATATACTTCAGTAGAGTTATTAAAATTCATTGTATTATACATCCTATAATGGCTGAATTGTATGGTTTATAAATTATACCTCAAAAAAGCTGTTTTGTTTTTTTAATTTTTGAAAACAAACCAAAAATGGCATGGATACGATGTTTCTGCTCCAATCATCCCTGAATCCCCAAATTAGACCTAACCATTTTATGTTTGTCGACTAAATCTTTAATCGTTTTTTCACCGCTGTGTTATCACTGCTGTGTGATAAACGACCAAAACCTAATGGCTTCAAACAACACCTTTTTAAAATTAATGTCACAATTCTGAGAGTGAGGCTTTTGAGCAGGGCTCAGCTGGGCAATTCTTTTGTTTCTCTAGCCATTGAGAAAACTCAGAGGTACCCATTTGGTTGATAGGTAGGTCAGGTAGATCCAAAATAGTTTCAATTACATGTCTGGAACCTGGGATCAGATAATTCAAAAAGACTGCCAACCAGGGGCACCTACATGTGGCCTTTCCATGCAGCTTAGTATTGTCACAAGATAATAACCTCAGAAGAGTTAAACTTCTAATATAGTGCTCAAAGCTCTAAGAACAAATGTCTTAGTAAACATGGTGCAAGGTGCATTAGTTTTATGACCCAACCCTGGAAGTCATACAGTGCTGCTTGTGCAGTGCTCTATTAGGCAAAACAGTCACAACCCCCCTCAATTCAAGAGGAAGGGAATTAGACTTTAATCCCTGTTGGTTAATAACAAGGTCACATTGCAGAATAGCATATGGGGCTGGAGATAATATTGTGGTCATTGTTTAAAAATATGTCATAATGGTTTACAATAACTACCATCATTAATAGAGGTTTCAGAAAGGTCTATTAATTCCTCAAAACTTCAGATGTCTGAAACTAAGGATTTCATAAACCATGATATGTAAACTAGGTAGAATTTGGGGGATTCATGGTGATACTCTTGAAGACTTCAAAAAATTCAGGCAAGAAACTTGTTTCATGAACAAATCCTGACTTGTATGCTATACGAGTATTTATACACTTAAATTCCCTTGTCCTACTTTTTATAAAAACATTTCATATACAGAAAAATTTAGTTTCATTTCCTTTAGTTTGAGGTTTTAATGTGTAGATAAATACAATTGTGAACTGTCTCCTTGTAAAACATTTATTGCTGACTGTGGCCACTTTTGGTCATGCATTTCCTAGACTGAATGTGACATTTGATGACTTTTGTCTGAACTAATCAGTTTTTAATATGCCTTCTCTTTATCCTTTTTAGTAAATATTTTAGAGTATGTGGCAGAAACACATCATACTAAAAACTGGTTTAATTTTTAAAACCTTCAGTTTTCTGTACATCAATCTCTGAAGTTCCAACTTAGAAACCATTTCAAAAAAGTGAGTTAGATGAAGGAAATGAAGAGGAAGGGATGAAAAAACAAACCAAAAAAAAAAATTTCAACATGGGACAGAAAAACTGAGGTTAAGCTTTGGTTTGGCCACTAACAGCCATTGTGTGACCTTCTACAAGTCACTTAAAGGTTGTTGGGTTCAGCACTCCCATACAAAATGAGGAGTATAGCTGGATCTGTTGGTTTTGTTTTGTCTTTTTGTGTGTGTGTGTGATGGTGTGATTTAAACAGTAAAATACACTTCCAAACAAAACAGTAAAACTAAACATACAAGACTGGAGTTATTCTAGTTGAAAAGTGTGTAGGGTTATCTGGAGATCCACCTATGAAACCTTCCCTATTCACCAGTTCCTCTGCTCCTTACTCCTGAACGTCAACCGCATTTTTAAAAAATAACTACTCTGGAATCCTGTCTCTAACACATAATACTTGAAAGACACTGGATTACATAGTCCCTAAAGGCTTTAGAAGAACAAAATTCATAGGAACTAGAGGAGCACCTACTGGGTAAATTTTTATACAACAATGTGATTACCCTAATGGGTAGGATCACAGATATACTTCTATATTCATAAATATGCCCGTAACATGTAATCAATATGCATTTGATTTTGCATGTGACTATATAATTTTAGTTGTTTAATAAAAACTACTGTTTACTCAGAGACTACCTGATGGCATATTAAAATTATATATCATCTTCAAGCAACCTGAAACTTAGTATTAGTTTTCATATTTCTACATGAAGAAACATAGGTTTGGGAAGGTTTAGCAACTTACCTGGAGTCAATAAATACAATATTTGAATAAAGAATAATATTAAAGTCAAAGTATGTGCTTTTATTCCTCATAATATTGAAATCTCTCCCACTGTATCAATAGGTTTCCCACCTTTGTGAGTGGTTGCTTCATGGAGCAAATAGACTGGGGCTTTCTCCTCAATACTGGGTTGGAAATAGCGCAATGAATAGTGTTTGAAAAAAGCAGAGACTCTCTTAAGTTAGGCTTAAGGCTTCTATCTTGCACTGCTCTCTCTTCCTTTTTTCCTCCTGATTTGATGAAAACCTCAATGAAAAGAAAATATATGTGGGAGAAATTACACACACACACACACACACACACACACACACACACACATTTATATCTAATCACTTAAAGTACCTTTGGTTATGGGCTGTCTATAGCTGTAACTAATGAGACACACACACACATATTCTTCTCTGTGTGCATATGTGTGTGGGGGGGGGGTTCTTTCTCTAGCACAAGAAAGGCAAGAATCTCTATATCCCTCGTTTTGTGGGATACTGTATGTGTCTGCTTCATGTTTGCTAATGACCTAGTCTTTCCATCTCTTTAACCAATGAGACTATTCAGTTAAACCTGGAAATGACCTTACATATCACCTGGTTCAATACTTTCATTGACTTAACCACCATCAAACAGCATAGGGACTAGACCTAAATTTTCTTAACGCTAACATTCTCTAATAAAGGATATCTTGCAACCAAGATTGTACACATACAAACATAACTATGCTGCATAGAAACTTTTAAAGTAAGTAAGCAACTTAGAAAAAACCTATTTCTATTTCTTTATTTTTAGATTATAAAACTGGAGCTCAGAGAAACGGGAAAAATGCAACATTTTAAAGTAAATAGCAGATCCCGATTCGAGGTTCCTTCTATTATATATTGTGGTTAGAGATAATGTTCTTAAACTAAATCACACTGGTGTATATGACGGATGAGAGCTTAACCCTCTCAGAGAAATAAGAAATTTTAAATACAACTCTCCTTTTGTAAATTATAAACTCGTTGATGACAGGAATTAATAATATAATTCTGCCATTTTCACATACTGACTTAGCTATAGTTAGTACTAAATAAGCATTTCACTCAGTAATAACAACCTTAAACTTTGTGACAGGCACCAGTCCAATATTTAAGAACAAATGATTCTATATTCTGCTGGAAAACAGCTCCAAAAGACCTACCCAATCATGCATCCTCTTGCCTGAGGTCACCCATATATAAATTAGGATTAAACTACCTATAGTTTTCCAGACAAATTAACTAATAAATATAAGTACAATTTGTCTCTCTAGAAGAGTACTTAAATTGTTCTAAAAATATGCCTCTATAAGCCTGAAGGCAAAAAACATGTCACCACTCTGCCTTCGCTCTTTCAAACCAAATATAGACTATTCTAAATTTACTTTATCTGTTCTATTTTTTTTACTCTATAATTAGTTAACATCATTAATGTCTTCATTATATTTTATTATTCTTAGATAGACCCTTTCCAAAATTTCCAGCATTGTTCCTATGATCTACAGAGAAAAGGACTAAAAAAGTTTAATTTTTCTCTGGGTTGGAATTCAAATGGCCTATACTCGGTTCCAAAAATGGGTGGTCTTTTTATAATCCTGACACCTAAAAGAATAAATTAAAATTAAAAAAAAAAATTAGGTCAATAAAAATAATGTCTTTTGGGTTTCTTTGTGGTAAGGTCCAAAAGAAAATTTGAGTTCTTCCTGCCAAAAATCACCAGAGCTCTTCTGAAAACCACTGTAAAGTGAGTGGTGATTTTTGTTTTCCTTTTCAGGGATTCTGCAACTAACGAAGAAAACATTGAGTCTAGAAAGAAATGGATATAGAATGGGATACTGATCAACATGAGTTAATGAATCGAGCTTCTTTAGATGAGGAAATGCTAGCTATTCCCAGAGATAATTCCTGTTAGGTGGTTAAAATGCAGACTACACATATGGATACTTAAACACACACTGCAATTTAGAGATCAGTGTAAAATATACTCAAAGTGTACTCATTCATTCAGCAAATAATTATTAAGTGTCTACCATGTACCAGGATATGCCTAGGGAAAATCCTGACTAAGATATGGTTTCTGATTGCTATATCTTAAGAGTCCCAGTAAATGATACTATTCATTTCCTATTTGATCTGAAATTCCTGAATTTCTGAATCTGGGTGATCATAACTAATCCTTCAGTAATCATTCCAAAACCTGTTCACACAACAGCATAATCTGGGTGGCTTCTAAAAATATACTGCTTCCTAGGCCCACCCATGCATCTACTTAAGCAGAATACAGTTGTGGGAGATGAGGAGTGTGTGTGTGTGTGTGCGCGCGCGCGCACATGTATGTGGTGTGTGCATTTAAAATCCTTCAGTCATTTTGAAACAGCTTGTTTGTGAACCAGAATTTAGGAACCACTGATGTTCGGTTCACAATTCTTATTTCTAAAATGAAACCACCCTTGACTAATTCAACTAGGGTTCCTATCACATAAACCCATTAGGGCTACTGCTCCAATAGTACTATTCTTGTCCAGATAGTGGCACTGCCATGTCTATTAAAATACAGGCTCACTGGATTAGAGGATTAGTTCATGGAAGAACCTTCCTTTTAAATTGCCTAATACCTTACTCATTTACAGCTTTTAAAAACCTTAAAATATTGGTATCTGCAGAATCCCACATATAGGAAAAGACTCATGGATGATTTAACTTTTTCAGGTTCTCTCAATAAATCGATGGTAAAGAACATATTTGAAATTTGTTCACTGATGTATTATACTCAAGCAAGGATGGTGCCTGGCACAAAGTAGGTGCTCAATAACTACTTGTTACTTAAGTGAATAAACAAGTGAATGAACAAATAAACACATAGAACCAAGATATTATTAGTTAAAATGTATTTGGTCATTTCTCAGTGGCTAGTGGTAGTTAATATAACATTTATTTTAGCATTTGTCATATTGCATTATAATTATTCGTTGCCATGATGACACAAACTATGCCTTATTTATAAAGTTCTCAGTCTTACTCAGAGTATGGCATATGGTAGACATTCAATAAAGGTTACTTGAATGAATGGATAAATAGAACAAGCTACTCTTAAAAATCTTATTTAATTTATTTTAACTCTGATACCAATGAACTTAGATTATTTAAACATGATTAGATACAGTAATTTAAGTGCTCATTTCAATTCAAGTCAATATTCTCTATTGGTTGGGAAAACATATATTCCAAAGGGACGTTATAAATATGTCAGAGGACCATCATTCATCTCAGTGCTCATATTTCATAATCAAGCTTATAAACAGTTTCTGAATAGATCACTTTATTAAGGTTTATATTTGGATAAGATCTTGTGCAATAATATCTTAATTTTCCTTATTGCTTACCAGTTTTACCATTACATGTCTGAAACCTGAATGAGACCTATTCAGTAAGACATAGAATCTAAATATTGCTTATAATCATAGTTATGACTCTGCAACCCTTTTAAAACATTAATTATTAATAATGGAGTAGGAAATTATGTCTAAATAATAAAGTTTCTAAAGTGTATGAAGAGGAATAATGTATTTAAAGGGCTTCAAAATAAGGCATGGAGTAATTGTAAAACTATCTTACATTATACATAAGACTGTTTTTCTCACCATACAAAATTGATCAGTTTTTATAAATACTACATTACTAATTTTACTTATGCAAGTAGGTTAAGAATGAATGGAAGCTTAGGTATATCAGTGAAACAGGCAATTTTCTAACCCATAACAGTTATTCTGGTATGTTATTTCAAGTGGACTTGAATTTTTCTGATTCATTATTATAAAAAGAATTTATATAATATAAAAAATAGTAAAATTGCTACAAACCAGTAAAACTGTCGACATAGTAGATTTCTATTGTTAGGATATAGTAGGAAACTTTAGATAACCATGTGTTTATTGCTGCACAGTTAAATTTCAAGAAAAAGTACATTATGTGTACCATTCAACAGAAATGTAAAGTTTTGAATAACTGGAGCAAAGAAAATGTGTTATATTACCCTCGCATACAATATGGCATAAGGAAACTAATGGTTTGTAATGGTTTGGAAAAGAAAAATATGTTGAAAAATGATTAGCATCCATATCAAGTTCTTCAAGAAGAGTGAATAGAAATAAACACAGGAAATTATATATATGGACATATATATTTTTTTGATACCCATAAAGAGATGAATTTGGGGTTGAGTTCATCAATAATAGTTAGAATATATACCACTGAATAGATTAATATGGTAGGGGGAAGCAAAGATTAATTAGAATTGCTAAGAAGGCAAACTAATCAGAGCCTTCAGACACTTCTGTGGGTTAGGATTAATCATGGCATAAGTGAGCCAGAGATTTGAAACATAAAAAATGGCATCGAAATGAAATGCAATGGTGGGAAAAAGAACAATGCTATAGTGAGAGAACAAGAGCATGACTTCTCTTTTTTTTACTTAATTCTCCTTTTTTAATGTGCTTAGAAACTAGTTTTCACACTTGCTTCATGAAAAGGAAGTTTCGCAGTTAATTTTTTGAAAACCCCAGATTGAGCAAAATTAAACAAGTCTCTTTATTTCAAATCCACTTATAGCTTTTAACATGCAATGCATAACATACAACAGGTTCTAAGTTATTCCATAAACATTTGTTCAATAAAAAGGAATACAGTACGCAGTGTTTCCCAAACATACTGCTCTGCAGAATCCGTTTTTAAGCAAGCATTTGGGGCATTGGAGAAAGCGCGGGAAGGCCCTGATGTTGCACAGTATACTCTTTGGGAAATGCTGATCTAAACTGCTGAAATAATTAATATAATCTTGAAAATAATAGGTTTATATTAAATCCATGTCTTATGACATTTTGATTAGTTTGTGTTCACTGTGATTTTGGCTTATCTGTGACCTCTATCAGCTTCTCTTTAACTGAGGAGTTAACTAGATTCCTAATTTACAATATTTATATTAGTACCATGCCTTCTTTTCATTAAGATATGAGGTCATTATTATAGATTGAAAACAACCTTATAAATATCCATTTCCCTTCAGATTTAAGGAAATCTATCTCCTTGATTTTTTTTATTTTGCTGTTCTTTCAGCATTTGCGTGAGTGATAGATTTTTCTTACAGAAACAAAACTCTGCCAAATATCTCTTAAAAACTCATAGGCACAAAATACACTCTCAACCAATACTGGCTTGTAGATACTTGGTCAGTGATACAATTTTGCTTACTATACAAAAAAATCATTTAGACGACAGAAGTACATTTTTTTTTAATTTTGATATTCCAAAATCACAGACAAAATTTCAGCCTTTTCTGAGGGCACCACGCTGCTCCAAACTACCTGAACTACCAGTGAGATGTTTTTGCTTTTGTAGATGATATTCTTGCAAGAACTTCAGAATCATAGCAGGATTGGAATAAAACGATATTTAAATAGCATTTTGGTAGACTCAGAAATTCTAACTCTCCTCATTCCACTGAGGCTTCCCAAATACAAGTAAAATTTTCATTGGTTCAGAAACTTTTACTTGTAGAGCAGAACTTCTTAAGTTTTAACACCCCCATGAATGACTTGAGGATCTTATTAAAATATGGATTCTAATTAAGTCAGTCTGAGATGGGGCCTGAGGTTCTGCATTTCTTATAAATTTGCACTGCTGGTTGTGGACCACCTTTGAGTAACAAGGTTAACATGCGTAAAATGTCACTGCTGACTTAGAAACGAATTCCCTTAGTTTCTATGAAATTTATTGCCTAACATCCAGCATATCATAAATAACTTAGACACTGTGAGTATATTCATTCTCTTTTCTCTCAATAAATTTGTATAAAGATTTCATTTTTAAGGGTCAGAACTGGTCCAATGCTCTCAGAACTACAAATAGCTCAGGTTACTCTTTTTTCATTGGATTGACATTTTCTCTCAAGGCATTCTTCCCTTTATATCATTTTTTAAATTGGCAAACCAATTAGCCCTGTTCTTGGTCAGTTATAATCTTTCTATCATACTCAGGACATGATATCCTAATTTATATAATATAATGCAAATATTATAAAAATTACCTCGGTCTAATGAAGATAGCTTTCAGATTCTTTAAATTTATATATTTATTTGTAATTTATATTTAACCAACCCACCTTCACAAAATTTTAGATGGCACCTGTTTCTTTCAAACTGCTGGCCCCTCTCTCATCTCTATGTCAATGGTTCTTTTGCTTTAGTGTAAATAGGAATCACCAGGAAGACTACTGAAAATGCTAATCCCATGCCCACCTGGGAAAGTCTCACTCTACTGGTCTGGAGTGAAACCTAAGAATCTGCATTTTAGCAAATATCTCTTGCATTTCTAGTGTAATCAGACATTTTGAGAAACAGGGCAATCCCGACTAAAGTTCCAACATCAATCTACCCTTGCTACTTAAGGCCTGATATTAAAAGTAAAAATTTAAAAAAAAGGCCCTGATATTGCTCATTAGCTTCATGAGTGAGTTTTTTGCACTATTCCAAAGGCTTTGTTTTTAAATACTTATACTTCTGATCCACAACTGATCCTTTGTTTGAGTCGCTGTTTTGATAATCCGCCTGATTTTACCATACCTTCTTGGACTAAGGACCTTCACTCATAAGTCTTCTCAGGGATGACAGTTTATCTTTCAAATCAGACACTTTTGGGAGTGCTATTAATAATTATGCCAGGATAACTGACATAAACTGGAAATTTCCAAAGCAGACTTTATGTCATCCTGATCTTGAATCCCAACTCAGGGAAATTTTTTAAACACATTTAAAACTGACGCCAGACTGTTATCAACTTCTTCTGGATTCTCCATCCAGTACTATTCTTGGATAGAAAATTCCTACAGGACTTCATGTTCGTCTTCTAGCAGTCTACTGCTAGAAGTCTACTGCTTCTCTTTGCCACCTTCACTGACACGCCCTTGGGATATTCTGCTTTTCAGCAGACATAATACTTTCATACTGTCTGGAGGGGAGTCCCTTTAGACTCAGCCCCAATGTGGCAGCAATTTTATTCCCACATCAGCCTACCAGGTGCAATTAAGTGGGGCATGAAGCATTATATTTATGTATAAGACAACATTAATTCTAGGTGGCTGTTTTAATTCAGTTGTCCATATTTGAAAGGTTGACATCTTTAATGTCACATTATGAAAAATAGTTAAAATTTATAACATTTCATCAAATAAACATTTTATATATTTCGCCTTTCTCTTAATGTTTCCAAATGTGATATAACTGTTGTATTTCAGAGAAAAGAGAGAAGCACTAAGTTAAATAATACTTTTCCACACATACCTAAACAATCCATTGAACAGGGGCTTCGACATTGCATTAATATCGACTCATGTCTCTCTTCTCTAAGTATTGATATATCTAGTCAATTATGGAAGGAAATTCAGAGAAATAATCCTTTTCAACTTGGAAAGGATTAAAGTACATTTCAAGGGATGTTCCATGTCCATATGGAGAAATTGAGGACGACTCATACAATATAACATGAAATTAATTACATAAAGTGTGAAGGAAGACAAATTTATACATTCTAAAGACTATTTCATCCTCCTGCTTATTGTATTCAATTGGATTTTTTTAAAAAAAGAATTAAGATGGAAAAAGCACCTTCAAGAAATGTTTCCAGTGCATTAGTTTAAAAGAAAGCAATAAACTAAGTAGAAAGTTTTTAAATGTAGTATAGTATTAGTAAATCATATACTCCAGGCTAACCTTACAGGTATGTGTTGTTTTTATAAATTAACTAGAACTGGTTTAACCCTAGGGTCAGTTTCAAGTGGTGTACACCAGCAATCAGATTACAACTTGATGCAAATTTTGTCTCATTAAAAAAGTCACACACTCTACCGCTTCATTTGTAAGATAATTATGTACCTGACCAAGGTCAGGGGATTTTCCTTCTGTTTCTTTCAGTGAAGGAGCTCAGTTTTTTAAATGCAGCTACATTGTGGGAAATATTACCTAATCTATTTTCATCTGAGGAAATATCAGAGAGAAGCAAACTTCTATAACTCAGGTTTTCTGCTAATTTCTGAATTTTTCATTTAAAATAAAAAATCATATAAAATATACTTATTTGAGATTTTGAGAAAGCATACACTGAAATATCATTCTAGTGCAGAAACTGCTCATTCTATAATTCTTAGGGAAAAAGAGAAAATTATTAATGCCAAAATAGCTGCAATTCCCATAGCTTGGTTATGATATAAATTTTAAAAATGTGTTCAAATTGTGTTCAAATACACAACATGGGCTCCTACTAGAAACGAGAGAAATATAGTGCTTTTAGGTTTTCGAGATGCATCAACACTTTAAGGTTCTTGGTTCAAATTTAGATTTGTAGATGAAGAAAGGCCTCTTGGTGACATATGCCCTGAGACCTGAAATGACAATAACAGGCTAACCAAGATTTAAGGTAAGGGCCTTCCAAGGAAAAAAGACAACTAATAGAAAGCATTCAGGCAGGAATAAAATTGATGTATGTGTGGAACGAATGACAAATATACACAGAATATAATGAGAGAGAGAGAGAAAGAGAGAGAGAGAGAGAGAGAAATAGGAAATAAGAACCACAGACATTTTATGTAAATCAATGGAAAGCACTGAAGATATTTGAATGAGGGAGTAACATGAGCTGATTTACATTTTTATTTTTAAAAACATTATTCTGGCTGTTCTGCAGATAAAAAAAAATTGTATTGGAGAAAGAATGGAAACAGCTTCTAAGAAGAGAAGCAAGGAGACCAGTTAGGAAGCCACTGATGTAATCTAAAACAGAGATGGTACTGGTGGCTGGGCTAGTGGTGGTGGTAGAAATAAAAATGGATAAATCTATATGCCTTTCATTTCTTTTTCCTTTCTCTGACCTCAAGATGTTTTCAGTCGCTTCTTTCTTCTGTAGTTAAATCTAATGATTTTAATATATATTTTTTCTCTATCAGATGCTACTAGAATTTTTCTAGGTGAGCATTTATTGTATATAGTCTTAGTAAAGATTCTTAGATAATCACAGTTGATCCAACTCATGGTATTTGTTGAGATCTTAAAAATATGTATAGGGCTGTATGCTTCATTTAGAAGGTGAATCACTGTCTCACTTTAAAGTCTCCAAATGTGTTACTTAATGAAGTATTTCATTTTAAACCTTTAATTTTTTCCCACAAAACACAAATAGCTGATGAGAAATATAAAACAAATATTTGGAGTCTTTTAAATAAAATAAAAGCTAATATTTCCAAAAAGACTTTGAAATAAGCTTGCCAGAATATTTGGTATTATATAAAAAATGTAAAATTACTAAACAAGGTATTTCTTTGTTATCTTACGGGAGGTGTATTAGGTATTGTCTTAGAAGTGAAATTGACTTTAAACAAGATTCTTTTAGCAAATTAAAATTGTTAGTAACTAATAATTTTGAAAATAATCCTGAAATGTCTTAATTTTTCATCGATGTTTTACTTTTTGCATACATATAACCCATAAGGTATTGTTCAAATTTTCAATTATTTAGCCACCCTTAATTTGTTTTTTTACTATTTACAAAAGATTAGTTAGATTACTTATAGTTTCAGCATCAAATTTCATTGCCTTTGGAATTCTTCAATGTGCTTTCTTCATTGATTATATTAGCTATCGGCTGTTAAGAGTAAAGAGGCCCCTCATATTATAAAAGTATAGACTGCCTCTATTTTATTAAATGACAAAGAATTTTTTATTGACCAAACTTGAGTTAGGCTCCTCTAAACACTCTTCTCTAGGCCTTGACCTGTCCTTGGCCAATTTAGTCCAGAATTCTGCAGAGCCAGTTTAACAAAAAGCCCCCCACTCTTGCATCTAATCACCCTGGATATTTGTCTTGCCTTCAGCAAGAATCCTGTTCAGTAGGTCCGGCAAGCATTCCCTTAGCCTTGATGTTTTTTTCTTAGTAATTTTCTATTCACTAACTTTCCCACTCCACTCTTTAGCTATAAATCTCCACTTGTCTCTGTATTCAAAGTTGAGCCTGATTTCAAGCTCCTTCTGCAATATCTCCATAGAAGTAGTCCCTTCCTCTTAAATAAAGTCTTTCTTTCTGACTTTAACAAGTATCATGAAGTATTTTTCTTTAACAGAAAGACCCAATATATATATCCTATAAAAATCCTATTAAAATAAGGCATTTATCTACACTTTATTGAGTTACCTCAAATTATATTTCAGGAGAACATCAATAAACAGAGAAATCAAACCGGTAAGAGGTTATCCTCATTCACATCATTTTAGTCTTTGAGTTTCAAAGAACCAGCAAGGAGTTAGCTAGAAAGGAAACCAGTAGGAAATGAGTAATCCAGCTATGAATCTTTTTAGAACAACAATTGTAGAATTACTATTAAATAATCGAGGCTACTTTTTAGAGATAAAACATTGGATACACGTAAAACTAAAGTAGCTTGATTGAAGAGTCCTGAA
The DNA here is from genome assembly GCF_902729225.1 of Pteropus medius. NCBI lineage: Eukaryota > Metazoa > Chordata > Mammalia > Chiroptera > Pteropodidae > Pteropus > Pteropus medius. The sequence goes on from NW_024351729.1 coordinate 17,872,782, forward strand.
AGAGTTAATTAGTAAAAACAGAATATTCTATTGCCCAGGGAGATTGATCATGGGGAAAGATGAGTGATTGTGGAATCAGGAATGATCAGATCAATATGTAACAGAAGAAATGACTTCTCTTTTGCCAGAGAAACTGTAGTTGAAATCGTTTCCTTCCTGTCAAATTCGAAGGTGGTCCCTATAATGCATTCCTGCTCCACATAACAGCACTGAAAAGAACTGAGTGTATAAAGAGAAAGAGCAGGCACGGCCACGCAAAGAAAATCCACTCCTCAGGTGACTGGCAGCAGTCAGAGGAATGGTTTGAAAATTCCGTTAAACAGAACAAATCTATTTACGATTTAGCACTGGCATGTTCTTGCTCAAAATTAGAGCAGGATAACTAGTGCTACATGAGTAAAATTGCAATGCCAACTTTGAAATATGGACTTTTTGAGAAAATTACAGAGAGATTCAGAGTCCTCTGCAACTGACGGTCTAAAGCTGAAAGAAAAAAAGGGAGGGGGCGTGGTCTTTCTACATGGAATCAATATAGAAAGGATAATAGTACTAACAAGTAGCTCCGCGAAAGCAGAACTTCGTCAGCATGAAAAAAAAAAATGCCCTGAAAAGATATTACAGAAACACTCTCATGTAAAATTAAGATAATAACGGTACTTATTTCTTTGAGTTGCTTTAGTAAATGATGATATGAAACATTTACTACATACTAGAGTGCTATTGTGAGTCCCGCAAGAAGCAAACAAGGATGCACTAGACATAGAAGAGATTTATTAGAGTAAATTCCTACAAGGGAAAGAGGTAGTGTGTGAGACCACAATGCAGGTCTAAATCTTGTAAAGAAGAGGGGGAAGGAAGGACAATTGGGTTGCTTTGCAGTTTCTAAGAAAGTTTCACTAGGCCAATGATGAGTCCTTAAGCCAAAGGTGTCTAAAATAGGAGGCCCAGGTCTCTCAAAAATGCTTGGATTAGCATCAGTGCCATGCTCAGTCATTTGCTGGGAGCTGTCATGCAAAGTGTAGCTTCAGTGCTTTAGTGTTGAGCAGTGACCAAGGTTGGAGGCCCGAGAAGGAAATTTTCATGCCTGCCTCATAGATTTTGCACTAAGAAATTAATATGCATTTGCTGCTATGGCCATTTTTAAACATTATTTTTGCATTATAAAATTTTATTCATTAAACTGTATATACTGACAACTTTACATATTGTAGCTCATAAGTGAACATTTCATATTATCGATTTGTAGAACATCCTAACAACTGTCAGCTTAATTTCTAGAACATCATCAACTTTTTCTGAATATCAGAACGGGTATAAATTTTTAGTATTTTAAATGTAGAGGTTTTTTAATTGAAGACATACTTGAAGTTTGGGGAGGTTACCTGTCATTTGACCAGAATGACTTTTTTAATCTGTTTTGCATATTGAATATGCAGGCATAGTCTCAAGAAAAAGTTCCGTGTCTAACAAAAGTCTGAAAACTATTGTTTTTATTTAATTTTGTCCTGATTGTGCTCATCCTAGTAATAAGAATCATGAGCCACATAAACTTAATAAAAAGCAAGACAAAGATGATAAGAAAGCTGGATTTTTAGCCTCACATTCATGAAAACAAAAGTACATCTCTGGGTTTTCAATTATGAAGAGGAAATTAGTGTACTAACAGTACTTATTTTTGCTTGATAGTCAAAAAACATTACTGCAACAAGCAGTATGCTCCATTTTTTTACAAGATCATTAAACTTCCCATCTCTTTTATGTTATGAATGGATTATTTTGTAGTTTTTAAACAATGACTTTCCATTATACAATACTGAAATTTTACAAACATATTTTAAAAATACTACTCTTCTTATTCATTTTTAGCTTCTAATCTATGAATAAAGAAGGCCTTAGTTTTCATATCTCTATTTATGGCTCTCTTTTATTTATAACCAGTGGAATTCTTCCACTAATCTTTAACTCATGAATTTCTTTTTTCATTTTTTATTTCTATTTGTCAAGTAACTCTCAATTCAAATTATCAACAATAAACCCCACAGTACCAACCTGAAATTATGGTCATAATAAGTTTATGGATTATATTTTCATTTTGTCAGCCAGATCATCAACGAACATGTTTAATAATTTTGTACATCTTTGGAACATCATTCAAAATTCCCCTGACTTACAACTCAAATCCAGGCTGACACAAACCACTGATAATACTCTTGAGACTTCAATATTTTCTACATGTGAATCTAAGTCTCAAATGATTTCTACCATGTACTTCTAGTAAGAATATATCATGTGGAAATAAAGTCAATGCTGAGAGAGAGAAGTAAACACTATCTATTGCTTTATCTATGCTTGCTATTCTGTCACAGTTCAGAGTATTCAGATAAAATTAAACTGTTATCTTTGTTCGTTCATTTGATACTAAAATGATAGGAATAACACATGATTTCCTTGTTACAGTGAGAAGGATGTTATAAATCACTTTGTACTACCCCATAAAGTTCTAAATGCATTAAATAAAGCAGAAATTTATAATGGGGTTTTACTGAATATGGAAGAAGGCTCACAAAGCATAGAATCCTGAATTTTAGAATTTAAGGACCTAGAGAACACAATCCCTGTCATCTCATTCTAAGCACATCAGTTCAATGAAATTCATTGGAAAACAACTCAAACATTAGTATTATATACATAGCTATTTTCAAAGTTTTAATAAATTCATTTCACTAATCAGACTGTTATTTAAATTTAATTTTATGTATTAATTTTTCATGCTTAAATCATATTTTATATTTCTATCTATGTTTACTTTTACCAAATATTTATACTGTTATTCATATCATGCACATTCTCGAGAACTCATTTCTTTAAATAAATGATAAATAAGGAATAAAATAATTAAATAATTTCTTTTATTTTTTAAATAATTATTTAAAAATAATTAAATAATTGAATATCATTTATTTAAATAAATGATAAATAAGGAATAATTAAATAATTAAAATAATTAAATGGAAAATCATTATTTTCCATTTTTACACAATTACTTTATCCTAAAACTAATTCTATTTTCCAGGGGATAAAAATTAAGAAATAATCCTAAAACTTTTATAGAATTTGCTGTTAGAGGGAAAAACTTAAGAAATTGTGTTTATATAGATGGGTCACTGATTTGACTATATTACAGAGGAAAGCATTGTATACCAGTAGCTATTAAAGAAATACAAAGAAATGAACATCTCTAAACTTAGTGCTCGAAATAAATAGTTAAAGTATGTTTCTCAGTCTCTGTACTGTTGACGTATTGGAGCTGTATAATTTTTTGTCAAGGGGCCTCTTTTGAGCACTGTAGAATATTTAGCAGTATCTTTCCCTGGCTCTATGTACTAGATGCCAGGAGTATTTGCCTGCCCTCCACTCCCATTCCCCTGTAGTTGTGACAACCAAACAACGTCTTCAAACACTGGCAAATGTCCTCTGGGGAGAATACTGCTTTCAGTTTAAAACATACGGTATAAGTAATAAAAGAATATATAACTCGATGAGGAATGGCAATAATAACTGCAGAGCTAAATGTGATTACTCACTACATGCTAGGCAATATGTTGAGTACTTTTATAAGCATTACATCATTTCATTCCTACAATAACCCTCTGAGATTTCTACTACCATTACCCCATTCTATAGATAAGAAAATAGTTTATATTCATGCCCCAAATCCCATAATGAGTAATAGTCAAGATCAGATTCTTTCCCAGATCTTTCAGATTCCAGAGTCAGAGCTCTTAGCCACTCTACTATATTGCCTATAATAATCATGGGACAGTAAATTAAATGATACCATCAACCTAACTGCATTATTATATAACATGAAATTAGGGCCTTTTAGAGTTCAAATTAAGTGTGGCTTCTATTGCCTGATGTATTGTGAGAAAAGGAAACAAACTTGTGTTTGTATCACACAAGCAGCAGGACTTTCAGTCCCTGGACTCATCACAAGTGCTTCTACTCCACTTTTTTTGTAGCCACTCCTTGTATTTAACAGTTCTTACCTGTCCTATCTTCATGACAGATAAGTAATAAACTTTTCTATGGAGACCAAAACCCAGTTACCATAATTACAGTTCAAAACAATAGTTATAACTTAGGCAGGCCTGTAACATTAAATGTCATTTCAAAAGCTATTTATAACCATTGTGGATTTTATATTTTCTCCTCATCCCTGATTTCTAATGTCACATCCCTGATTTCTAATGTCTTAATTTTATTGTTACAAAATGAAGGACAGTGTCTTTAGAAGAAGAGGTTCTAGAGAATACAATATATATATTTTTTTACTTTGATCAATTTTTTTTCCTGCTTAGCTTCTCTTAATAAACAGATGAAATCCATTAAATTACTAATGATACTAGATTATCTTGTCAAGAGGAAGATCATTGCCCAAGCTCAGAACTGTCACATATTTATGCAAATATCCTACTTCCTCTCTCTCTTTCCCCCAGGGCCTATAAATGGAAGATTGAGGAAAGAACTGAATGTCACCTGTACTTAATAAGATAAGTAATTCTTGATTTTAGAATAAAATCTATTTTGTGTATTTGTATATAAGCATTCCCAAGGAGGCTTAGAATCATCCCTAAATTATACCCTAAATTATAGTAAAGAAGAAAGAAAACCATTAGGGTAGGTGCAAAATTTTATGCAACTAGAAAACAAAGTAGTTATATATAAGTAGCCAGGGGAAGGAGACTGGTATAATGTTGCATATGATGAAGTCCTAATAGCTTGCTAGGGTACCATATACTCTACTTGAACTCCTGTAGACTTCACTGTATACTCTCAGTCTGATTATGTTTTCAAGATCGATTTATGTTGCTTTATAGAACTCCACTTTATTATATCTGACTGTTGCATGACAGGCTGTGTCATGCATACACCACATTACAGTGGTATATGCTACTGTGATGATCACTTTGGCTGTTCCTAGTTCCTCACTGCCACAAAAAATGTTTCAGTGAACATTTTCATGCGTACCTCCTGATAAGACCTATGTGAGAGTTTCTCTGGTTTATATCTAACAATGGGATAGCTAGATCACGTGGTAGTGGCATATTTATTTTCACCAAAGAGTGCTTTTCTACCAGCTACCGCAATAGAGGAAGACGCACCAATTATTTAATTCACAGGATTCTTTGGATCAGCATTGTCTACAACCTGAATAAGAGAGTCCCCAAGATGTTAATAGGTATTTTAGAAGAAAGATTACCACATAAAAATGTGTTTGCTAAACGTTCTCTTAACTAACGAGTCTACTCTACTACAAAACTGCTCAGCTCGTTTTAACACACTAATGCTCACTGGAATGTTCAACAAGCAAGAAGGTAAGACAATTTTCTTAAGCATATTTAACCCCAAAGCATATTTTTTTCAGACCTCCTTAGAAACATCTCCTGGGATAGTGATTTATGGAATACAGTTTAGAAAACATTGCATTGCATTAGGCAAAAAATTACCAGGAACGAAATATAATAGTTCTGATACCAACACCCAAAAGAAGTATTCCTCTAGAGCTCATGTAAAAAACAATGACGACAACAAACTATTTAATATAATGAATGATTTGTATCTTCAACAATCCCTAACATATTGATATATTTTATAAGACTTTTTTTTTTCCAATATTAACTAGGTAAAAAGAACTTAGTAAAGAGCTAAGTAATATGTAACTAACAAAACAGAGCTCAGATACATAGCTCTCCAATAGTGTGACTTTGGGCAAAGCATAGAGGAATGGATGAACTGCTTAGACTTTAGCTAATATGCCATAAATATCATTTCTCTTAGGTGATAAGTTTCTGACATTTACTGGCTGGTATAAAATAAATATATATATATTCATTCCTGGGTAAATAAGTGCAGTGCAGTTATTTTGTACCACTAACTAACTCTGAAACTATAAGCTAAAACAATCACTTAAAGGGAGTTACGAAATTAACTAAAATAAATGTTTTCATCTTTAAAACTGATTTTAAAAGGTTTATATAAATATTATATGTAAATTTAAAATGTAAATTCTTAATCATTATTTTGACAATGATAATGTATCTCAATCACTAATAAATTTAGGGTAAGAAAAATAATTGTTTTGTTCTGAGAGCACTATAACTGGAAAGCAGAAGGAAGGAAAACTTATTTTAACTCTGAAAAAGATATAGAAGTAGTACAACGTATATTTTCCACTCTTTACCCATTAAGAAATTCAAGATTGCATTTACACTTAAAAATATGTGTTCTTTCAGAAGTCCATGTACCAGAGAGTTTATTTAAGCTGATAAGTGAACTTTTCTCTAATATTAGTTGTCTAGACAATTTAACTTCCATTTAAGACACATGCTCTCAGAGGTAGAGATAGTCAGTTCTTTGTCACAGCAGATAAAATAAGCTCACAGCCAAGAATACCAGAGCACTATTTTTGTCAGGTACATATCAACATTTATGTTGTCACCTATACCAGCAGAACATTTAACAGATCAACTATATCTACATTTCCAAATTATCTGATATCTATTTTTATATTTCCTCGATGACTCTCCCCCAAAAAGGTTATGAAGTGACATAGAATGTGAGGTAAAAATGTTTTTCTCAATCAAATGCATTAATGCCCAGATTTTTTTTTAATAAAATCTGTTCTAAAGTGATTAAACTTTCAAATTCAATTCACATGTAATTCTGCCTCTTGCTGCATAATGACCACTAAAAGATACTTAAATGAATGTTTATATAAATTCGTCCTTAAAAAAAAAGATAACAAACACAAACATCAAGTGAAAACAAACTATCAAGGTATATTTTGTGGTTTATTATTTTATATCACTTTGTATGTACATCTGTTATAGCACCATCGCATCATATCTCAACAATTGGTCTCTGGCTCTATCACACAATGTGTTGAAACTTTAAAGAACAGAAATGCCCCTATAATTTCTAATTCTTAGAGCCGAGGTACTTTGAAAAAAAAAATGGAAAGAATCAAGGACAAAAGGAAAGAAATAATTAACAGATCCCACAATGACTATTAGTTTTAAGAATACTAAAATCAATTTTTCTTTACATTAAAACAAATATTTTTTCAGGCACCTCTGCAACAGCTCAATTTTCTGTTTTAATGTGTACTTCTCATTAATAAAAATAAAACAAATTGGTTTCTGATATATGACTTAGCTTGGCTTTAGAGTTGATGGAGCATGAACCTGTCTGGCACAGCCTTATCTAAAAGAGTCATATCAGATAAGCCTGAGTGCTAACACTGTAAGTCACAGCATTGGGAAACATGATTTGGCAAGCTTTACAAAACCCTGACTCTACTCATGGAAATGATAACGAATTTTATTTTCTACAAGTTTGATATTCAAATGGTATATAAATACAGAAGGATTTACAAAAAACACAAAACAATTTAATCTATAAATTATGATCTATACAACTGATGATAATTATTTAGGTGTGTCTGTATCTTCAAAGACTTCCATTATTGTCCTCTGATGCTTTATTTTTGGTAAATAAATACAACTTAAACTGACATTTTCAAACTATTCTTAATTTTGTGACTTGAAAATAATAGGACATGAGAAATCATTAGTGTATCCAAACCAAATTCTGAGAAAACAATAGATATTAGAGAGCTTTACAGAATGGTAGCAGTGTTTCTTATTTGATTAGCTTTCTTTTTATATCCCCTTCTTTTAAGATTTGAAAACTAATAAAAAGGATGTGTTAATTTAATAATTTTAAAAATTTAAGTAATTCAAGACATGAAACTTAAAAAAAGTCTTAGTAGTCTTTTGCGGGGAGGAAGTTTGAGAATAACATTTTATAATATTTTAAAATACAGTTTAAAGGGATTTCAAGTCCATTCAGCCAGCTGTAGGCATTATAGCATTCAATCCCCATTCATAATTTCCTATTATTATATATTTCTGGACAGGAGGATATTTTGTTAGTTCCCTTATAAACCAATTAAACTACAAACCTTAGCATCAAGAAACATTTAGAGCTTACCAGTAAAATGAAATAATTATTTTACAATCAAAGAACTCTCATCTAAAAAGGTCATAGGAAAAGGATGAAATGGTGAAATCCTGTCATTGAAACTGAGCTCATATCTTGAAGTTAAACACTTGGGTGTTTCACCATCAAATTTATGTTTTTATGAAACTGAGAAACATGCTGAAAAAAAATCTCACCTATTTTGGTAAGGCGTCTGCATAGAGAGCCAGATAGTCTCACATATTACTGCTGGAAAGTATGGTCACAGTACCTCAAATCTTATCATTTTCCATTAGTTAAATCATTATAGAAAAATGAAAATGAAAATAAAAACACACACTGACTTACAAAAGCTATGAAGAATACAAAGTTCTGTATCTGAGTATTCAAAAAAAATAAAGTATTGTTTTACTACTCAAGTGTTTAATATAGATTCGCATTCTAACAAACAAAGAGAATCTGTTACAGAATGTGAATAAGTTGTTTCTCAAAATAAAAATGTGAAAATAGAAGAAAGTAAACCTAAAACTCAGTGGACACGCTTGGTTGGACATAGTTCAAAGCCTAGGGCCGCGTACTGCATGAGCCCATGGTGATGTTTTTCTTCAGTGTGCTCAGTCTGCCAGTTTGATGATTCAATATTTTTTGCCTCCTCAGAGCAAAAACTGATTTCAAAAACTGACTCAAAATTCTGTTCATAATAACACTAATGACTGGCAAATAAACTTCCATAATTATAATCCAAGACTTAGGCAAAGAAATAGAGACTATAACTTAAATATGTAGAAAAATTTTTAACCAAAACTCTGCTAAATTCATATTAGAAAAACAGAGGAGTCTCTATGCAGAAAGCCATAAATACTTGTGATCTTAGCTATGGACCTATGCTTTCACAAACAAAAGATGATTACCCAGAATTTATCAGAAGAGGTCATAATGAGTTTCAAGGGTATTGACATAAATAAGAACTATGAGGTGATATTTCATGAGATGTCTTCAGAGGACGGAGACATTAATTTGAAATTTTTATAACAGAAAAACTGAGTGAATTAATTATTCCTCATAAGTCTTAGACCTAGCTATTTAAATGTGACTTCATGCATTAAAATAGAAGTAAATTAAGAATTCAGTTCCCTAATCACACTAGCCACATTTAAATTTTTCAACAGCCTCATGTGACTAGTGGCTATAATATTAGACACTGTAGATATTGAACATTTCCACATGAAAAAAAGTTTTATTGAACAAAAATTGTTATAGATTATATGCAATCTCTATCTAACAGTTAAGGATATATGTGGCTATAAGTAACAGAAAAGTTGACTAAGAGAGAGTCAAATGGGAGTTCATTTCTTTCATCACAGTAAAAAGTCCAGGAGTAAGTACCTGCTGACATTAGTTTGAGTGCTAAATGATGAAAAGAGAAAATAAGATACTTTCTGTATTTTTCTTCTACCACCCTTATAGATTGTGAATTTTGACCTTACATTTTTCACTTCTTGGATGCAAGATGGCTGCTATAGATCCAGACATCGTTCCACATCCAAAACAAGAAGTGTAGAAAAGGGAGTAGATGTTGCAACTATTCCTTAGTCAAGCAAATACTTTCCTAATAATTCCCCACAAACTTTCTTGGCCAAAACTATGCCGTATGGCTGCCCCTACTAGGAGAGAAAGTCTTCCTAAGAAGACTGGGACAGCAACCCCAGCAAAATCAGGGTTCTGTTAGCAAGAAAGAAGGGGAAATAGATTTTAAAAAGCAATCAGTAATGCTTATTACAGATTTTCTTAAGATTTGTCCCTAAGAACAGTGAAAAAGGAAAAAAATGAAAAAAAAGTAAATATATGTCCCACTCCCTGAACAACTAAAGAAATTTTTAAAAAGAGGGGACCTAGTGTTTTTGAATCAATGATGAAACATTGGCCTCCTTTTATTTTTTTCTTTTTTCTTTTCTTTTTTTTTTTGGCAATGTGAAGTAGAGTTTTTAAATACAAAGTACTTCCAATAATGTAAGACATTACAACAAAAAGTGCTGAAATTTAATTGAAACATTAATATTTCTAAAATATGATTAATTTTTCATGATATATTCCTCATGTGGTATTTATGTAATATAGAAATGAATTTTCCTCGCTGGGAACATGATCATTTCCTTAAGTATGTGGGCTAAGACCTTTGCCAAAACTATTCTTATCCTAATAAAGCTAAGAATCTCAACATTTACAAACGAATAAGTATTAAATAAGAGAAGTTCTAAGAAAATAAGCAAATACTTTGATTTTTTAGCCTAAAGAAGAAAGACATGGCAAATAGATATTCTAGAAAGTTCTGCATGAAAACTTAATTTAAAAATTTGTGTCACTTAAAAAAACATTGGATGTTTCAAAAAGCAATAAAATAAAGAAACTAAAATTGTATTCCCTTCAAATCAGCTATTTCTCCAGCTAATATTAGAACATTCTGAAGCGATACTGAATGGTTCAAATCCATCATATGTGTTATATGATATGATTGGTAAAGCACAAATATTTATCTATTGCATAAGTGTGTAAAATTATAGACCATTCTCAGAAAAACAGAAGTTTCCAAGACAAAACACATCATAATGAAGTATAGGAAACAACCCATAAATGAAATGACAAAGTCAAAATAAAAAATATAGAAAAGTTGTTAAAAATGCAATGGCCACCCTCTTAAGAAGGCTGAGTTTTGAAATCTGCATTTATTGTGCTCCAAATAGAATTCCAGTATTAAATAAAAAAGTAAGCAAGACTAAAATAGAAAAGGCCTTGGAGACATATATACAGGGAGACAGTAGATGCCACGTGGAAGAGAAGGCGTTAAATGTGGAAGCTCTATGCTCCAGTACTTCAGAATGTGATTTTATTTGGAGCTAGGGCCTTTACAGTAGTTATTAAATTAAAATAAGGCCATTATGGTTGGGCCCTAATACAATAGAACTGGTATCTTTATAAGAAGAAAATATTTGGACAGAAAAAGAGACACCAGGGATACATGGGCACAGAGGAAAGTCCATGTGAGGACAAAGAGAGAAGGTGGCAATCTGCAAGCTAAGGCGAGAGGCCTCAGAATAAAAAACAATCTTGTTCACACCTTGGTCATAAACTTCTAGCCTCTAGAATTGAGAAAATAAATTTCTATGTTTAAACCACCTAGTATGTGATATTTTGTTATGGCAGACTTAGCAAACTAATAAAATAAAAATGAGTGATTAGAGAGTGAATTTCTCAGCTCTTCCAAATAGTGTATCTTCGGGGGACTGTGATATTAATGTTTGTTTTTTTGTTTTGTTTTGTTTTTAATAATACAAAACTTGGGTTAATTATTCCCAAGTTTTTGGACTGGTGCTGTCCAAATGTTTGCCACTCACTAGCCACATGCAACTCTTTAAATCTGGATTACAATTAATAAAATTAAAAATTTAGTTCCCCATTCATGCCAGCCACGTCAAGTGTTCAATAGCCACAATAAATATGACAGGAAAATGTTCTTTTGTCTTATTTTTTCCCAACTGTTTCAATAAATGTACTTATAACAGAGCATATATGAATATCTTGGCTGCTATGGATTGTACCAACAGAAATAATCATATTGCTAAAATCATATAAAAGCAAATGACCCTCACATAAATAGATTAACCACAGTCATCTTTTGAACAAAAAAAGTAGTTTATAAAATAATGGTAAGGGATGTACTAAATATGAAAACAGAAATGAAAATAAAAATCTTAACCAATAGACCAGAGATTCTTCTTTGCGGGGAAAAAAATGAATAATTTATTTAAAAATATCAATCAAGCTAGGTTGGTAGTTGAAATATCAAGTTAAAACATCATAAAGGAAAATTTGTTATTCTCTTAGACACATTAAATGAAATATATAAATGTATACATATAATGTCATAAAAATAAAATCAATTTAATAAAATGAATTGAAATTTACTTGTAGAGTAGCATCATTTCTTTTTCTGCAGGAAAACACATTACTCTAAACCATGAAATGAAAACAAAAAAATACTTCATTAATAAACTGCCTGTTTAAAAATTTTATTACTATGGTGAGTTGTCTGGCATAATGAAAACTTTCATATTCCCACTTCGCAAATCTAATTTAATATTGTTCTTTGTCAAATGCAAAATTCAGACCAGTCTTAGGAGAATAACTATTTTCATCAGCTTCAAATTCTCTAGCAATGAATGCATGACCCTAAACTTCAGAATTGGGGCCCGCTAAAAAATAATCAAGGGTTGATACAAATTATTAGGGATTATTTTCTAGACAGAAACCATCTGCACTAATATTTTGCTAGTATTAGTTTCCTCTATGTGTTAAAAAAATTTCTACTCTAAAAATCTATGTAGTGTCTCTGAAACTGCTCACTAGAAAATAGTTTGGATAGATACTGAAAAAACGGGGGAGGAATCCACACTGAAATATATTTATTAGCTCAGTGTGTAAAAGCGGGTGGAGGTTAGAAATCTCGAAACATCAGGCTGAAGAGTTAAGAGCCAGATCATAGGGCTTTTGGGACAGAAGTACCTTCTTCACTCCTCTCTTTTCTTTATCTGGTGACTTGGGAGGCCATATGTGCTAAGTGGCGTAGCCACAGGATATAGAGTAGTTGACCTCTACTGACCCTTTGTATGAGAAAGAAATAAGCCTGTACTCTATTAAGCCTTTGCTACTTTTCAGAATATATCCATCACTACAGGATTTACCTACTACCTGTCTTATCCTGACCAATGAAGACTCTTTAAATTTTTTATTCTACAGAGAGATTTGTAATTAGCAATTTTTCTACACGCAATTGATTGATCTAAAGAATATAGGCATCATATAAATGACGTTTAAGGCAGTTGTCCCTAAGTAACTTCACATAGGTAAACATCTATAGCTAGGGGTTAGCAGAAAGTTTAAATTTAGGTCATGTGATATTTTTGAATAGTGAAGAGCCAAGAGCTTCCTTAGGCGCCTTGTAATTTTAATAATTCCTATGTAAAGGAGACCAGAGCCTGAGCATGAGGAGGCTACAGGAAAGAATTACAAATAAAAGTTTCCAGATTAGATCAAGGTGTTCCACCAAATAACCTCAACAGCATATCTACCTGCAATGCAAAGGTACATACACATAAAGTCCACATTGACACTTTCACACACATGCACACACAAATATAAAAACATACATATGTACACACATTGGAAAGCAACTTGAGTATTCCTGGGGGGTCTTGTTTTCACGCCAGCAATTTCACAAAGAGAAAATCTTTTTTAACTTTAGACCTGCCTCACAAATCTGTTTCCAGACAGTCAGGTAGACAATTGTTCCTGAAAAACGAGAATTGCCTTTAATGGGAGTGTTTCTGGGTTCAGGAGACTCTTTCATGGGAACTCGCATTCACAGAAAGAGAGACGAGGGAAAATGATTTTGTTTTCAAGAAATCATTATTAACTGCATATTGCAAAGACTAGTGCTAGGCTTGTGAGTACTCTAATTTTGAATATGGCAGAAAACTCTGTCCTCAGGGAAATAGTCTAATAAAGATAAGACTTTGATATTTAAGTTATATATCTTATGATTATTGTCTATTAAAAATATCTTAAATAATTTTACAATAAAGTGACTAGTCGATACTTTAATAATACAAACTATATTTTCAAGTTCAATCTTTTATTGTACCTTTACTTCATAAATTACATTGCATTTTACTCTTTGTGTATCATTTCCCTCCGTGTCAGCTCAGGTGTTCTTGTGTTTTATAGGCAAGACTACTACATCTTTGATAAAATTCTGAAGAATAATGACAGTTTATGAATCCTCGGATTCTGTATTGTAGGACCCTAAGCCAACTATCAGCATTAAATAAATTTTAAAATGAGCTTCTCCGAGGTGTGTACAAAAATGGTCTGTAGTCAACTATGAATTTTGCTCCCTTTGGAAAGAAAAAGGGCCCTGAAATACAAACTTATTAAAGTCCTTAATAAAGCCAATGAAGGTTGAGTGGCATTTGCCAAGCTTTAGCTTATCAGCTGTGGAAAAAATGCAAGAGAGGTAAGAAATCCCCATATTAGAGCTTGAAAGCATAACAATGCTGCTAGTTATTCTTAAAATTGTGAGCTCATTTTTCTCAGCTTCTCAATAAAAGACATTTAAAAATCTTGTCTGTCATTGCAATATACTTACAGTCATCTTATCAGTATGGAGTTTATTACAACATTTAAATAAAACCTAGTTTTTAAAGGGTATATGTTATATTAACTATTATGGAGCTTGAGATAGTACGAGAAGTCAAAATTTTATATTAATAAGCATGGTGAAAACACTGCCAATCTACACGTACATCATCTGTTCTCATCTCAGCTTCTAACTCTTACTAGAGAAATTAATTATGTTAATGACAAGGGAAATCTGTAATGTGTGTTTCAGTCCACTGGGGTTAAGGGAACAGCATCAAATAAAATTAAATGAATTCCCCTTTATGCACAGTAATATATTTTAAATAAACTCCCAAAGGTAAAATAGTTAGTGTTTATGCTTACAACTATATCCGACTTTGACTATAAAAGCGATTTGACCTTTTCTATAAAAAGCTGATTTCTGTTAACAAGTCCAGTACCTTTAAATAACATTTACTGCTCTAAACTGCTTATTGCAGACTGTTTCGGCCAGTACTTGGAATGGGGCAGACAACCATTATGTTGCACTGATCCCCACAAAGCTCCACGAATTACACGTTTTCATGGGAGAAGCAAGACCTCATTAATCAAGTTATACACACTTCCATTGGCCAGGGACAGGGCCAGTTGGTCTGTCCCAGGTATCCCACCTTAAATTCTGTTTTTGTTTACTTTGGTTTACAGAATATAAAGTGTTGTTAAAAATTAAAATTTAAAGGTTATATGATGGTATAATTTGTTTCTTGCAGCTACTCCTCCTTCTCTCAATAGCAAACTTCTTTTTTAAAGTAACCGTAAATAATTGATTAAAAAAAAAAAAAGCCTGACAATTGATCACAAAATATTTAAGTCCCTGAAAGAAAAAATGTTACTTTTTGCCATTTCCCATGCTTATCTATAACAAATTAATATATTTGTAACAACCTCTTTTTACAACCGCCTATACTTGTTCTCTATTTTTAAATCATAACCTCATGGCACTCTTGCTTCGCAGACAGACAGATGGACCCACACAGAAACCATCCTCTGTATGAAAATTTGAACTTACTAACTTTTTTTTATCTCAGTAGTATGAGTCCTTATGTTGAGGTAAATTACATGAACATTAACTGTAGTACTATTTTTTATGTGGAAATAAAATGAAAATGAATTGCTTTGTTTTGCTATCTTTGTAACTTGTTCATGGAAACATCTTAAGATACGTTAGATTTTAGGTCTCATGAATCAAACTTGAATGTGTTTTGTTCTAATACTATCATTTTAAAGGAATTTGGAGGCCTAGAAAAAAATTTAATTTTAAAATAATTTGAATTTTAATGTATGTAAATATTTTATAAATATGATACATAATAAAATAGATCAGCATCTTATCTTTGAAATATTAGATGGAGAAATTTGGTATTCCAGAGGATAATTTGTTTCTGAGCTTTTTCTTTCCTTCCATTTCTCTTTTGTTTACAACATAGATTCTTGCTAATATTAATTCATTTTGTCAATAAATTTTACAATAAAAGACTAATTTTCTTTAAATAGTATATAGTTACCTCTTTATTGTAATAAATGATAAAGTTTGCTTTGATGTGTCTGCTCACTATTAAGAAAAAATAGTAAAACCAATTTATCAAACAAAAGAGTATGCTTATCGATCTTTCTATGAAGCAGAAATGCTCTGAGAACATGACTTTAAAAATAGAGACCATATATAAGCAGTTGTAAAAAGTTATTAAAATATGTTATCTTGCTATGGATACACAGTGGAGAACAGGCAAAATATAATTTAGCAGAAATTTATAATACATATTTTAGAGCTTTGTTTCATCAAGCTTAATATTTTAAAATACTTCACCTCTTTCTCTCTCCCATCTTCATTTCATGGAAATATACACTTGCCCTCAGTAAAGTCCAGAAACCGAAAATAGTCTCATAAACACATCAACATTTTCCTTTTATCAGACTCCTTACAATTGCTTAACACTGAATAGTGCAGAAATGTAGCTTTCCATCAAGGGTACAGTGTGCTGCCCTGTGCTGTGTGGGAGACTTGAAATTGTTCAGACTTACGGTCACTTGGTTACCACATTACACTCCAAGAATATAGTAGGTAAGCACTCTGGGGGGTGAAAAGTATCCTTTCTGAGCTGTGAGGGTTTAGATAATGGACAAACAATGATGGATTTCACGGTGATGGATTCATTTGATTTCCACAGAATCTCTATGAGATTATTCTTGAACATAGTATACTCATTCCTTTCCTCCTGGGCAATGTACATTTTCTAGGTCAAATCATGCTTTTTAGAGCATTTCTAAATGTCTTCCTCTAGATGTTTTCAAGTTTTGCACTCACATTTGATAGCCACTAATAATATTCAAACATAATAACTAGTATTTATATTTCTATTTCTAAAAAAGTAGAGTCTTATCTTCTCACATAGAAATACATTAATAAAAACACCAAGGACTATTTTAATCTTTTCAACTACTATTGTTATTTTTTAACTACTTCATATGCTCAAATAATTTATCTTAAGAGTATTCCTTTTTTCACATATTCTACATTCAGTAGTCAGCAAACAGTATTTGCTGTCAAATAATACAGTCAAACCCTAGTTTGACTGTGTTTGACAATATTCTAGTATAATTCTAAAATATGGACAAATAAAGTGCACTTATACAACAAACAATTTGTGTGAAAAGTATACCATTCAAATAGCGAAAGATTATAAATGTTCGTATGAGAAAAAATTTTTATTTCTTGATTATATCATTTATACAGCATCTTAGCTAATTATAATCTAGGTTTTCTCTTGGTTGTTGATTTTTTTCTTTCATTACTGGAATTCTTTATATATAGTTATCTTGTCTAAATTGTGAATCATTAATTTTAGTAATATGAAAAATGGTAACATAGCATAGTCTTTAACTGGATGAAAGATTACAGAAGCTAAATTTTGCCATTATTGGCAACTTATTAAGACTGAATTAAAGAACAGAAGTAAAGAAATACTCATACTTTAATAATGTCTCAGCAAGAACTCACCAGCATTAAATATTGAATTCAGAATCTAACTTCAATTATGAAAACTTGGGGCCAAAATATGTTTATAATACATGAAGAAAGAGAATAAACTTACACTAAATATAGATTAAGATAAATAGTATATTATCCTAATTTGTGGCATGAGCAATTTGTATAAATTATTCTATTTCAGCTCCATCCTAGCACAAACTATAAATATTGCTTATGAGAATTCTTTCTCTGGAGATCCAGACGATGGGGGCAAATAAATCAGCCCAACATCATATTTTGCCACACAATTTCCCAATAACTATAATTCCAAAAACAAGAAAATCCTGAACAAGATCTTTTTTAAGTCTTAACTCAGAAAACTATATCCCACTTTGTTGCCACCACTGTATATATATTAAACTAGTTCTAAATTTGATATGTGGCAGCAAATCAAAAATATTTAATTTTTGTTAAAACTTCAAGTATATATATAACATATAATTTTTAATAATATATATATATTTTCTCTCCTTTGTAGAAAATTAGATGATCTGTATTAAGAGAGTAGTTTTCTTTTCTGCCTGATGGTTCAGATATCTATGTATCTGAAACAAATCGAAAGGTTTAGAGGAAATTCAACCAATAAAATATATACCAAATTGCTGAATATGAATTTCCAGAGTTTTGTTTTTGGTTAATGTATCTCCTCCGAGTTTCCAACCTCACAAAGAAGAAGAGCAGAGGGCTGGCAAATACTGGCTTAATTATCCCCATCAGTCTCAGAGACAAGGCGCTTAAGAGTTTTAGCTGCTGTAAACACTCCCTTGATAGCAGATAAGGAATCTGCTGAAAGGAGGTTTTGTCTGGGGAAAGCTCAGGGGCACAACAGTTAATCATTAGTGCAATATTGTATATGCATTACTACATCAAAGGAAACAGAACCCAATATTCTATTGTGAAGATTTTCTGTATTTTCTTAAAGGTAAGGAAACTAATGCTAATCAGGGAGGAAAAAAAATTAAATTGCATTTGCTGCAGAAACAAAGTATGTTCTACTTTTCATTCATTTTTTTCCCTTCAAAATAGAATGTCACTGTTATTTTGTTTTTCAATACATGCCTGCAAGGATATACAAAGTTTCCACTGAAGTCAAAGATGTAACTTTTGTCTTAAGAAGAATTTGCACCTTTGTATCTAAATGCATTCATCAGAACCAGAGAATATCATATAACCTTATTTTATCACAACACTAGAAGCAAACCAATGTTCTTCTTCCATATCAGTACTGTGTTTGTCCAGGAATCTATTTGTGGAAAACTGACACCTCACTGTCCCTAACAAAGAACCTTTCTATCACTTCAAAACGAAGGCATCCACAATGACCTCCTATTCTTTAAATTTAATAGACTTCCTATTGTCCCAGAATCGGAGAATCTTAGAGACTTCCAAAGCCTTCAAAATATCTTTCCAGAGTTAACTTCCACTCTCTCTCACCCCTTCTGCCACTATGCACTAGAAAAACAAAAACTTTTCAGTGTCACACACTCCTTGCCCTTTCCCACACCCCATCCTCAACGAACAAGATTTCTTCTGATTGGATGTTCGTCTTCCAGTCCTCATCTCTACAAATTCACCTTTCCCAGAAACTCCCAGTCTCATCTGTGACTTCCTTCATAAACCATCTCTGTTTTTGTTTTCCTTGTGCAATTGGAAGTAATCTCTTTTTCTCCTGGAAACTTCTTTATCAACGCTTATCATAGTAATGCCCATTCTAATATTTGGTACATTGTGGGCCATTAGTAAATGTTGCTAAAAGACTGAACATAGTAGAAACTGTCTGTTTTTATTAATGATTGTTGTGTAGATGTTTAGTGGGATTTTAAGGAGGGTAAGACAATTTTTTTCTACCACAAAAAGTGTGGTCACTTTCGACATTTCTAGGTTTCTTAGAGGGGAGAAATTAAAATGTGGAGTACTTACTATGCAGCAGGCACTACTAAATGTTTTACCTCTTAATAAATCTACATATGATTATTAATCTGTAATGCTGCCCTATCAGTGTCTAATACATAAATTGTCCACTTTTCATTTTTGATTAAAGATTTGGTAGCATATACTTAGGTCTACTTAATAGCTTGTGAAATTGAAACATGTATATCTTATTTAGCTATTTGTTGAAACATGTATATCTTATTTAGCTATTTATAAGTTCAAACTTCGCTATTGTCACATCTGATATAACGCCATTGTGTTAATAGATGTTTCTCAGAGGAAATTTTTAGTTTTTCTCTTAATTCATAGCCAAGTCTATATAAATTCTAAATGAGGGAGTTCAACTTTAAGCAAAGAAAAGTTACTTGAACTGGTGAAGGGGCTAAATTTTTTTTTAACTCTTATGTTTTACAAATGTGTGGTCTCTGTATTATCCCAATTCTATCCTAAAAATCTATAAAGAATTGTTTTTGCTATGGATTAGTTTCAGTATAAACCAATTTTCTATAATAAAATTTCAATGTGGTTCATATGACTTACATGTGTAAAGCCTTAATTGTCTTGATTTTAGGTATTCAGGAAGATTCTATATTATTTGGGTCAAATCACATGTACTCCTTACCTAGACGCCACTAGTCAAATAAACCAGGTAATATTTCAGACTGACTTGAGTATCAATACATTTCTCAAGGCTGACACTAAGAGAGAGTGGCTCTTTCTGGACCTGGTATAAAGAGGAGATATTTTGAATATGGATTCTATATAATGTAAATGCTATCAAAACGGTAATTCTGACCTTCGAAAGTATATTGCATTGCAGAATGTTATTACAAATTAACTCTTTTGCTGACCCTCTTATTAAATAATCAGAAATATGAAGCAGGCTTTCTATAGTAGAAAACAAAACCCACAGTGCGTGGGAGTAAATAGTCTGAAGACAGCTTTTCCTTATCAATGATGAATAATGATTAGGGCAATGGGTTTGTAGCTTGAGGTCCACTAATTCTAATCCATTTCTGGCACCTGCCAGATATATTGCTTCTGGAAAATTATTTAACCTCGCGATCCTCAATTGGTTCATCCACTCTAAAAGGATAACATCTATCTGGCAAAATGTGGCACATGGTCATTATGTTATCATTTGATAATATGAAAAACAGCAGAAGTATGAAAGTTTCTCTCTATATATAATCAGCCTTTTTAACCTTGGATATTGAAACAGAGAAACAAATATATCAATTTAAATTATGCTGCCTCTGAGGCCTGAATCACAACAAAATGGAGCTAGAGTTCATTCTTTTTTCTAGATATACTTTTCTTATATTGTAAGATAATACAAAATTAAAATTGGGATAAATAGTATTAGTGTCATTTCTTCAGGCATAAACTTTTTGGACCATCATATTGATTATCTATGTTTTGCAATATCTGATATTGCAATATTCTAATACCTCCAGGTATATCAACATTTTATATATAAATGTGTATTTTAAATGCATATATTTAAAATATATAATGTTTAATAATTTTAATACATAAAATATGTATAATAAATTGTAGCCATATAAAACATATAATTTGCATATACATAACCTTTTATAATAGTTTCACAAAGGAAGTTTTTTCTAGGTTATAAAATTTTTTGAGACAATTTAATTGAATATTGCAAGGAGTTATAACATCTCATTTCAAACTATAAATATTTTTCTGCTCTGTTATTGTAAAATTCTGAATTCAATAACTTTGGTCTCCTTTCCTAGTAGAATCTGGCAAAATCATGACTTTCAAATATTTAACCGAATACTTCCAACAGTATGCTAAAACAAAGCTTAATAGGTTGAAATGAAATAGAAATAAGTTAACTAAATGGACAGCCAAATCAGTAGCTAATTTTAAAGAAATCACTAAGAAGGCTTATAGTATATACTTTTAGATCATAAACTGTGTGTCTTATGTTTTACACATATACCCACATACTATTTTTTCTTAGCAACCATAAGTCCATTTTGATGTACTAAAAGTTTACCCCAAGTCTTCAAAAAATATATAACTGTCACTTAAGTTAATGTGATTTTTTTTCTCCTGATACCGGTACCAAATGTGCTCACAAATGCTGAGTTACATTGCCCCCAAACTGCTACATCTTGTTCTTAACTTTAAGAATGGCTCATAAATAGCAATATTTCCTAAATAGAAAATTTCATTTAACCAAAATAGATATGAAGTCACTACTAACAAAATCTTTATGAATATGCAATAATTCAATAGAAATGTTGAATAAAATGTTGTAATTCTGATCTGAGTAACAAGGATATAAATTAAAACATATACACAAATGTATATCTAAATATTCTTTCATAAGCAAAGTTACACTTCTTAAAAGAGCTATAAGTTAACAGGTATAATTATAAAACAATTGAAATCGAAATAATGCAATTGCCAAATATCATTTGTAGCTGTTATATCTAAATCTCTTTTTTTTCCTGTTTGGGCCATGATAATTTAAAAGGGTACATTATCTGCCTGTAAACACATGAATTTAATACATGAACAAGTCTTTCTAGTCATTGACTGCAACAAATAATTTACATTTGGCAATAAATATAGTAAGGCATCTGCATTTGCTGCTTTCTTAAAAAATAAACTTGCCTATGGCCATGCTATCCTGAACAAGCTTGATCCTGTCAGATCTCGGAAGCTAAGCAGGGTCGGGCATGGTTAGCACCTGGATGGGAGACCACCTAGGAAGACCAGGTGCTGTATGAGTAAAAAATAAAAAGTGAGGGACTGTAAGCTGACAAGGTCCTTACAATCTGTGAGGTCAACTAAGGGTTGCCTCATTTAAAAGAATAATAAAAATTAAAAATAAAAAAATAAACTTACATATTTATTTTAAAAAGTTATATAAAAATTTGTTAGATAATTCAATTTATATATAAATTTACACTGGAATATAATTTTTTCACTTTTTACAAATTGGAACAAATAAAAAGGTAAGCTTTGTCTACTTGACTAATCCAATAAGTTCAATGAAATAATATAACCCAGTTATCTACAGAATAATTGATAGTTTCATGTTTAAATGGTTACGGAGGTACCAAGTAAACACAGGTACAAACTATAAGGACTTAAAAATAAATATTTAATTTCTCAAATTGAATGTTATAAAACACAACTCTGGATATTTGTATTTGATTTTCTTTTGAACCTATCATAAAGTAATATCACAGCTAAACTGGCTTCTGTACATGACTACAAATAGATTTACAAAATTTTCAAGAACTACAATTTGTTACCGCCCATGATTTCCACTATGATTTGAACTATGACTCACAGATACCAAACAGGTAATGGGAAGAGGATCAAGGGTAGGAATAATTATGCTTACAGATGCTAACATGTTGATATATAAAATGAATATTATAAGAAGAACCATGAAAACCATCTAGTGAATACTGTGGAATGGAACAATTTCACACATCTTTAGGAAGCTGGACAGTTTTATTAAAGAATCTATATATGTAGTAAAAATGTATTTCAATTGTGGAATATTGCATATCTCAATACGGAGCTAAAACTTCTTACTTTGCTTCTTTGCATAGTTCTAATTCCTTCTGCAATTAGCCATTCTTTTGAATCAACCTAGCATACAGCTAGTTGATTGTTTAGGAAGATGGGAGGAAAGAGAGATGGGAGAATACTCGGGAAGTGATTCAGAGCATGTATTGCCAAAAATTTTTACACTGTGCACGCTATGCTTTTCCAAGTTGTCCTGTGCCCAATTAGAACCTGAATTTTTTTCTTTTAAAAAAAATGAATTTCTGTCTCAAGCCCCTTGACTCCTACTACTGCTAATAAAGAATTCTCAGTCAGCAATTTGCAGAGTAGGGAAGCCGGGGATAATGGAACTGGGCAGCCTTTACATGCAAAACAAAACACCAAAGAAAGGGAACAAAAAGGCTGACAAACAATGTAAGCTTTCCCATAAGGTTTATATTTATTTTCGCCCCTTTCAAATATACCATAAAAAAAACCTGAATAGCTGTGACCATAATGATGCAAAGTTTTGATTATTACGGCGTATTATACCTTCACTATTCAGGAGAGGGCAAAAAAGTTTTGTGGCTCATCAAAAGAAGCTGGGAATGAGAGCCAAGGCCACTGACACTTGTGGTGGCAGATTAAGCTGTGAGCAGACTCTCAATAAATTCCATTCTCCCTCATCCCAAAATACACTATTCTGGCTATTAAGACTGACTTGCATTCTGTGCATGCCAGTACACTATCCATTCAGGATCACTTATTTCAGCAGGAGACAGGGAGGGCAGTCTTCTGAATTAGGAAGCTGTAACAGATTAGCTGTGTGTGTGTGAGTGAGTGAGTGAGTGAGTGAGTGAGTGTGTGTGTGTGTGTGTGTAACAGACTGCTAACTATGAATGATTAGTCTCTGCTTCAAGTTTAAATCAATCATGTATTTTTAGAAAACATGGAAATCTTTTTAAGCAAAAAAAAGTATCTGCTCTTTTCATTTTTGAACCAGTAATGAGCTTTTCTGTCACCTCAAATACCTATGAGAAACACAAAATAAAGTTGCAAAGACATATAACTAAATCAGCAAATGAAAGTGTTCAAAAATATATAAGCTTATATAAGAATAAAATGCCCAAATTATCTTGTGAACTCTTTGATTTTCTGAAAGTTGTTTTGGACAAATGTATTCCTATTTGGAGAATATATAAATCATAAGACTTAGGGAGAAAACATGAGGCAAATAAATTGTAATAATGCAAAGAAAACCATAATCATTCTGAATGAAATTATAGGAAATAAAACAATATTAAAGACCATAAACCAAACGTCATTAAAAATATTGACAACCTATTGCAAATCTTACATTATTGTTCAAACTGAAATAACTACAAGAAAAAAACATAACCTTGTTTCAAACTGAATTTTAATAAAAATATTTCCTCCACTACAAACAATTTTGAGTTAATAAATAAAGAGTACATGTAGTCTGATAAGTCTGATAAGTCAATAAACTGTTTCTTACATATTTTATGATATCCTTCTCTCATTTATATATATGCTTTACATTTTTTATCTATAAATCAAGAGTGTTTTCAAGCTAACAAGCACACAAAAACCAAAAAATATGTTCAAATTTATAAGACCTTGTAAATAACAAGTACATGTGGAGGAGAATTGCTTCCTATGAAGGAAAACTGTTTTTACTCAGTTTCAGGAAGCATGTATTGAAGGTGAAAGCCTCCTCAATCACGTCAGCCAAATCAAGACTGGCAATTAAGCACATAGCAGACACAACCCCTTCAAACGGAGCGAAGTTCCCTAAACATTTATCATATGTCACTCAGTGACAGTGAGGCAAAAAAAGACAGGTATCACCATTCAAGATGCAATTCTCCTAAGAAATATAAATATGATTGTCAAAATCTGCAAAGAGATCACTTACACACCATTCACAGAATAAGAATAACACTGAAACAAGTATTAGAATACTGTCTCTGATGCTCGCTATGGCAAATCTGATAGAAACCATGATCATGTTAAGAATCTTGACAGTTTTCATCTTCCTCTGGCCTAATTTGTCCAAGATAAGATTAAATGTACTGTTTCTGCCAAAAAACAATAATAGATTAAAATGACAATTAGCTTATTATTCCAGCTTCAATGGACTGCTTACACATTAGAGAACATATAGAAATTATGAAGAAAAAAAAGAATATTGACCTTGACCAGATCCATGGTACAAATTACACCTGTCTATGTTACAGATGCCAAGATTCTTTAAAGAGAAACCTGAGATCACACAGTATATGGAGAGGTCTGCAGCTACCACGCATCACATGGTCACGCTCTCAGAAAGTGTTGCTATGGCAAGGTGTGAATAATAGATTTCTATTAACATTTCTAGGTGATTTTCTCATTAACATTTTTTCCTCACAAAAGTATCATCGATAAAATGTATGGCTATATAACTTAGACCATTTAATATCCCTTTTTGAAGAATATCAAAAATCGCTTTTTAAATTGTTCCCGCTTTCAACTTTAAGGGTTAAACTGTATGATTAAGAAAGGGCACGTATTCATTTAAATGGTTTGTAACCACTCTCTCCACAAAATTTTATAGATGTTATAAAATCATTCAATAGTATATTGTTTTTATTAAAAATGATTAATTATAGCTGTATAAATTAATCTGAAATTGATAAATGGTCTCTGTAATGGACTGAATTGTGTCCTCTAAATATTCATATCTTGAAGCACTGACCTAATAATATAACTGTATTTGAAGACAAGGCCTTTAAGGAAGTAATTAAAGTTAAACAAGGTCATAAGGGTGGGCCCTAATCAAATAGGACTGGTTTCTTTATGAGAAGAGAAAGAGATGCTAGAGATACCTCAATCTCATGCACATAGTAGAGGCCGCACGTGGACACAGCGAGATGGCTGTCATTTACAAGCTTTGGAGTGAGGCCCCAGAATAAAATCTCTTTTCCTAGCACCTTGATCTTGGACATCCAACCTCCAGAACTGTGAGAAAGTAAATTTCTGTTGTCTAAGTCATCCAGCACGTGGTATTTTGAAATATGCTAATTTTGTTTAATATAGATTGTCTTTTCTTATTTTGCATCTTAAAAATCACTTTGAAAATCGCACTTCTCAAAAATATTTTGAGGAGCCTAGGAAGATATAAAAAAATGAGGCATTAAAGAAAGACATAGGTTAAAAACAGTAAATTAATAAAATAATGACTAGCTAACCAAAGACTAATTCAGAAGAGTATAAGGAACTAGCTTGGAGAATGCCAAAAATCTAGTTACAGAAATTGTCTTTGGTAGCTACTTAGAAATATAAGAGAATTAATTATCATAGATTGCCTTAAATACATTTCTATGGAAGTTACAAAAACTGATACATTCTTAGCTACATAAAGCACCATGGGCCCTCAATTTGAAACTTTCAGGGTTTATGATTTTCATTGAAATTAATGGGAATTAAGAAAATGTTATGTATTATTGTATTATACACTTAAAACTTATATAATTTTATTTACCAATGTCACCTCAATAAATTTAGCTAAAAAAAGAGTTTAAAAAGGATATATTCAATTAATATTAATAAGGTAGTTTCCTTAAACCTAAAAAGGTTAAAGCAGAATACATTCTGTATTGGGTATAAAGAAATATTGAAATGAAGATAATGCTGTGATAGTGAATACATTATCTATTTCTCAATATTTTTAAAATAATTAAATGTTGTAGAGAAATTTAAAAAAAGAAAATGTGTAACATATTGGCATTATTATTCTCATTTTTACTTCCCATTACATTAACAGTTTTATCTCCTACTTTCAAATCCAAAATCTTATTAATATTTTAATGTTCAGAATCACAAAATCCATTTATGTTTCTATTAAAAAACATAACCCTTGGGTGCCAATTGCCTTAAATACTGCATGTATTCACATAGTTTCAACAATAACATGAATAACAAAAAATCTTTATCACTTGTTCTATTGACCCAGGTCCTCATTTTTTACCTCTTATCAAATCCATAAATTTCTACCTAACAAGCTTTAAGTCACCTCAACCATTATATATCTATTCCCTAATTTTATTTCTCCCATAGAACCGCTTTTTCTTAACTGCTTCTTGTTGTAACAAGCACTATCATCTTAGAAATCATTTGGTGACTAACTGAATATAAACTAGATATTAGGGGTAAAACACTACCAAGTTTCTACCAGGTTTTCAAGGAAAGCCTGCTTCCTGTGAGTCCCACCCTCTAGATTTCACTACCCCGCAACAGGAAAAGGTGATCACTGCTTTCCCTCATCCTATTGGTCCCAGTACGACCTACCTCTTCTAATCCTCATACCTACCATTTCAGATTCACCTTTACATACCACTACCATAATGCTTCCTGTATAAGCATCACTAATAGTATCCTATTTTATTTTTTTAAAAATCTAATCTAAAAAGTTTCTTGTTGGCTTAAGTCCTTCAAAATCCTGTTTTTTCTCTTCCTAGTTATCCAAACACATTCTCTGCTCTACAAAATCAGTTTCTTTATCATCTTAAATACTTACAAATGCTCAAAACTGTGTTTTTCCCTTGCATATTCATTTTCCATCGCCTACACCAATTTCCTTTTACCTCACTTTTAACTAAATAAATACGTATTTATCACTACTCTGTGCCGTCTTTTAACACCCAATAGAAGTTCCACTGAATTCATTAAGTCTTTCCAAATTACACCAGTGTTCACTCATTTGTTACCTTTGTTTCCAGTATTTTCAATAGCTACCCGTTTGGATAGCTTACTATTGCCGCATGGCCAATTAAGCAATTTACATATATTATCCCTTTTGTTCCACTCACCACCTCTGTGAGGTAAATATTACAATTCCCATTCCATAAATGATGAACCTGAGGCTCAGAGCCCTCACAACACTTAGTCCAAACCACAGGAGCTACTACTAAATCTATACTGCTTTGTGTAGGTCACTATTATTCAGTGTCCCCAATTAGATTCTAAGTGCTTTGAGGACAGACAGAGAGCATGATTTATTTTTATCTATGCCTACAGTACTGCAGTGCAACACTGTGCTGAACACTTAAAGGTCATCAATCAAATTAGTTGATTAATAAATTAAATGTTCAAAGCTATAGCTGGGTTGCTCAGGTCATACGAGTGAGACTTCACCATAAGAAGTCATATGAAGTCTTATTTTGAGCTAAGAGGCTACTCTCTCCACTCCACTTCATGAGAAATAAAAATACACATGAAAGAGACAAAGCGTTAGGTAGGCAAGAAAATGGTTTGTGTGAACAAGAAAAGTGAAATTTAGTAGCAAGGTTATCATACCATGAATACTTTTCTATTTTGCGAAGTAAGATAGTAATAGTATACAAATATTTTTAAATTATATTACATTTTCTCACTTTAAAATTTAAAAAATCCAATATTGGCATAGACTAGAAGATGTGGAACTTCATTTACAATATTGGAGAGCCTGAAGAACATGAGACCCGATGGTGATAGGCCAAGTTTGAACTGAGTCCTCCACCAACCAGTCCTACATCTCATGTCCCCTTTCACCTTACCTAATAAATAACATAGTTTGGTCAAAAATAGGGTAACCAAACATAAAGAATAGCTATTTTCTTTCTTTGATATAGAGCAAAGAACCTCATGTTGACCTTGAATCCTATAGATCAACGGTCCACCACCTTTTTGGCACCAGGGACCACTGATGATCTGAGGTGGAGCTGAAGCGGTGATGCTAGTGCTGGGGAAGGGCTGCAAATATAGATGAAGCTTTGCTCTCTTGCCTACCTCTCATCTCCTGCTATGCAGTCCTGTTCCTGACAGGCCATGTACCAGTACTGGTGCACAGCCCGGGGCTTGGGGATCCCTGCCATGTGATGTCCCTCACTGTGTCTATGACCAACTACTTACACTTCTTTGTACACTACTTTTTATTTTCTACTCCCTTGCAGTCGTACGTGCTTCTCCTTGCTTGAAATAGCTTGTTCACTCAATTGTCTCTTGAGATAAGTTTAACACTAAATAACAAAACCAAAACCAAACAACAAAAAAAGTAATTGAAATTGATACTGAAAGTAGTAGAAGAAATCTCCAAAGTTAATTCTATTTAATATTTTTGTACTTGAAGATTAAAATTATATAAATGATAACTTCTATTAAGTGGTAAGTATATTCCGGACTTTCTGCTGAAAACATTACACATATTATCTAACATAATAGTAAACATAAATCCAACAAGGTAGATATTATATTGTCTACATTTTAGAAACTAGGAAACAAGAGTAAAGAATTTAAGTAACTCTAATGTTATACAGCTAGTCAGTGCAATAGAGACCAACATGAACTCAGGAACAACAGATTTGATACTATAGTGTGAAGGGAGCACCATTCATAATAATACACTACTACAATGCTTTTTGCTAAATTATTAATCAAGTTATAGCAATGACTTTTTTTAGGAAACATTTTTTTTGCAGTCAATGAAACTGGAGGTAGAGCCACAATAATTACAATAGCAATAGTTTTCATCATTATATGCTGCTTTATTTACTCAAAAATGATAACAGGATTTTTACAATCTATTATAGCTTTCTAAGCAAAGTAATTAAGAATTAAAGTACTAAGAATAATTTTGTAGCAGTTTAAATAATTTTAAAAGTTAAAAACATAAAATAAAAGAAATTAAATTATTATATTTTTAATACAAAATTGTTGAAAGCTGACTATGTGTATATATACATTATCACATACTATACATTGTTATGTAATATGTATATATACACATATGTAATGACCATGAATTGATTTAAATATATGTAATTACTGCAAATACAGTTTATACAAAAAAAATACAGCACTTATTTTTTTGGTTTCTAATTTTTTAGAAAACCAGTAATAATGCTATAAATTATATTACACCTTTGGCTAAACCATTTCTAAGAACTTAATAGAGACTTTTGCCTGTAAAAGAAGTCAGTGATAAGTATTACCAATCTCTACATAAAGTACAGAAATGATAAAAAACAAAAAATTAAGGGTACAGCCAACATAATGTAACAAAATAAAACAAAAAGCCAACAATCTAAAGAATGCATATGCATTCTCTCTCTGTGAAGACCTTATAATAGGTTTGAACTTGCATAAATGCAAATGATGTTTCTGTTCATTTCTTTCAAAGTTATCATTTTTCGTATTTTATCTAGGGTTTTAGAAGGCTTCAATTTTTAAGAAGTCAACCTATCTGAAAATGTTGTGAATATAAAACATATACATATATTCATAAACAGGAAGAGCTGGTGCATTACAAGGTGAGACAGATAACAAGGATAGTGTACTTTCTGTTGTTCATGTCCAGAAAGGTACCTATTAATCTGTCTTTGTACTCTGCATTTTAGAAATTAACAAGTAAAGGAAGTTGTATATGATTTGGGGCAGTGTAATTTCCTTCGGTGACTGAGTTACTCTGTGATAGGACCATAGCAGACAATGCCCACGTTCACAGGAGAAAATAAAAAAGACTGTTAATTTATATATTTATCAAGAATATCTTTAAACATAAATATCAGAGAAAAAAGGTGCTGCTCTTCTCCTAGACTGAAATTAATACATGAATGAAAGATTCATGTATTCATGCTAATGATTGTTTAATACATCCTAATTAGAAGAAAAGTGTGTTGGTCTACAACATGAAACTAAGCAGAAGTAAGATATCCTCTTATGGAACATTTATAAATTCCAATAAATCACACACCTTATAACCAAGCCAGATGAATATCATGTATATGGGAAAATCTGACAGAAGCTCTCACTTCGAGTATGTATAATAATCTCTTTAAAAGTTAGGAAAGATACATCACAGTAATATTGTTGTGGCAATAAATATCATTAAGCTGTTCTATTATAAACAATCAATCCAAGATTAAAGAATTACACATATAACTAAATCAAAGTGAGGTTTACCTGATTAAGCATAGTCATTTGATACTCAATCCAGCCTGATCTTTTAACAACAAATAGAACTGGCACAAAAATTATGCGATTTATATAACTCTTCTCACCAAAGCCACGCATTGTATATGTGGTTTGTGGTTTGAAGTTTTATCAATAGCAAGTTGCCGGGAAATTCTGAAGAGATCTTTTATTTCCAGAATCATAAAGGTGGTAGTAGAATGACTAAAGTATGGGAAGTACTTATATGTCCCTAGCAATCAAAATATATATTGGAGAGAACACTATAATAATATCAAAATATAGATCTGCACAGTCTAAACAGAACCAATGTTCCTTGTCTGAGTCAATAAGGTAAAAGAAACCTGCACTGAGTACTAAAATCTTTGACAATTGTACCTCAGAGATGAAGATACCACACACTATCAGAAAACATTAAGATAGTCAGGAAATATTAACTGCAAGAAATACTTCTTTATGTTCGACATGGATTTGGGAAATTAGTCTTGACAGAGTTGCCTTCATTCATTTGAATGCCATTATTCAAGTCTCTCATTTTTTTCTTTCCTTGGTCAAATTTTCTCGACTTTAAACATTTTGCTTTTAGCCTTATTTATCTTTTTGATTGTTTTTGTGGCTCCATGAAATATACTTTTTCAAAGTTTTGACAATATTAGCTGAATAGAGCACAGTTTCTACACTGTACATTTAGACTAACCCAGAGTCTATACTGGAACAAAATTATATTATATCCTATGCACTACCAATGTATTAGCTAACAATTTATAAAGTTCTGAATAGAAATGCAGTAGTGATTATCATTTATGATACTTCTGACACTAAGTATTTAGAAGAGATGATTTCTCTCATTTTAAAAATGAAGAATTTAAGTATTCTTAAAAAATTTTAACATTCATTATTATAAGCCCCTGACTGTCTTTTCTTTAACAATTTTGAATATTTTATGTCATCATATTTAAAGTGAGTAAAATCAAAGTCCACATTCATTTACCACTCAGCATCGGGGCTGAAGTGTTCAATTTTTGTAAATTCACAGTCAAAATCTTCAAACTTTAGCTGACATTTTCTATCAAAATATTTTATTTGATTATCTAAAGAAAAAAGAACACAGTCAAATACTAAGTGTAGTAAAGCACTAGCAAAATAAATGAATCTCATGAAAGTTATCCTCAAAGCCATTATTGTTATCCTATGCTCATTCACTCATTTTAAAAAGATCTTACATTTCTACACAACAAAGTAGTTGTCAATATGCCAGTAACCACATGATAAAAAATAACACAGCTATGTGAAGTTCAGAAAAAGTTTCCTTATTCAGCTCTCCATGGATTAAGGAATGAGTGCAATACACTATACCCAAATGCACTTCAATGAAAACTTACCAATAGAAAGAAACAATATATAAATAGACTCAATGTCTGTATAGACTACCTTTAGTAACACCTGATAGGAATGATCACTGAGAATTACCTGAGCCTAAAAGATCTTTAAAAAAAAAAAAAAAATCTGTGTCTATGTATTGCCAAGAAGGCCATTTCCACAGCTCTTTACCTTTAATAAGCTATTTTGGCAAAGGAAGAAAAGAAAATGAAAAAAACTCAAATAGACATTATCATCACAAGATAATAAATGATACAATGAGAAAAAATCTAAATGAATCCCTCTGCTCTAATGTTTTCAAAAAGGAAATTCAACTTTCCTATCACATTTACATTTCTTTCATATAACTCTTTACATTGTGTGTATTCACATGCATACACGTATGTTTCTGTACTGCCCATATAACAATTATAAATGGTAAAGATGTTTGCATTTCCAAATGGCCTAAAATTTATGAGAAAAATACCGTATGAGTAATATTTAAATACATATAACAAATATTTAATAAAACTTTAATATATAAGTATGGTTTTAATATATACTTTCAAAATATATTTTTGTGAAGTATGCTATCTTAAAATAAGTGAGCTACATTTCTGACGTCAGTTTCATAACCCAATACATCAATCATGAATCTGTTCCTATCACGTAACTTATTTGTATGTTTATGCATGTTGCAAATATTTCTATTACCATGCAGGAATGCAGCAGTAAAATATAAAATTTTGCAAAGTG
Source organism: Pteropus medius (assembly GCF_902729225.1). Classification (NCBI taxonomy): domain Eukaryota; kingdom Metazoa; phylum Chordata; class Mammalia; order Chiroptera; family Pteropodidae; genus Pteropus; species Pteropus medius. The sequence continues at coordinate 17,905,678 of NW_024351729.1, forward strand.
TTATTTAGATGGGAGCCATTAAGAGGTTTACTGCCCTTAGCACTACTGCTAAAAGAAAAGTAACTCAAACTATTCTAAACTCAATGAAAATACCAAACCAGAGTCCTATAAAGCAATGTGAGTCAATTCAGAAGGTTGGATGGAGGTTAAGTTCAGAAGGAGCCATTGTGCCTTAAGTGATTAAGGAATCCATTCTATCTAGGGAAGTACTTTTCACTCTAGATTGGAGAATTGCACAAACGGTAACGAAAACACAGTCTTTATCAATTGTTAAAGAGTTACCAGGCAATCTTGTGTAGTAAATTTCACTTCATTGCTTAGAAAACCATAGACAAACTAAGTAAACCTATTACATATATATGTGCAATATGAAAAAGTCATTGATTTTCCATGTTTTCTCTTCCAACTGAAAGACAGAGGGTTAAACTCTCCAAGTCTTTGCAGCATTTCTTCAAATGCACCAAATCAACCACCTTGAGTAAAATTGAGCTCTCTGCCAGTCATGTCCCCAATTGCCTCATTAGACTTACTCATAATAGAATCACATTATGACCAAAATTAAAAGACCCTTAATAGAAATCCAGTTGAGCTGTCTTGACATAGCCTAAAATTAACGTAACAAAAATAAATTTACCAAACAAACAAACAAACAAAAACTCCACCTCATAAATACAGAGAATAAATTGGTAGTTGCCAGAGCAGGGGCTTGGGGGTAGGCAAAATGGGTGAAAGGAGTCCATAGGTACAATCTTCCAGTTATAAAATAAATAAGTTCTGATGATGTAATGTAAGGTGCCTATAGTTACTTATACTGTATCATATATTTGAAAGTTGCTAAGATAATAGATCTTAAAAGTTCTCATGGCAAGAAAAAAATTGCAACTTATGTGTGGTGATGGAAGTTGACCTGATTTGTGATCATTTTGCAATATATACCAATATCAAATCATTACGTTGTACAACTGAAACTAATGTTATATGCCATTATAGATCAATAAATTAATTAAATATAAATTCATAAATTTATCATGTGCTTATAGATAATCAACTCTTGACTAAGTCAAAGCTCGAAATTTTCTATTAATTTTTCTGATGCTTTGATAATAAATAATACTACCTAGAACTAATCTTAACAATTTTGTTTTACATTATTATCATTTTCTTCTTTTTTTTTAACTTAATATTAAAATTGAAGTTTTGCGCAGCACTTTAGCAGCCGTGTTGTATTCAATATACCCTCATGACTCAAAAGTGTTGTACATGAACCAGGAGCAAGAGTATCACATGATAGAATTTCAGATCCCAACTCAGACCTACTAAATCAGAATCTGCATTTAATAAAGTTACACACCCATACACATCCATACACATACCTACATATACATATGTAAGTATGTACACATAATAAAATTGTAGATGAATTTTCATAAACTGCATGTGAAAAAATTATGTATCTTTTCCTGCAACATAACAACTTTGCAATAGGACAAGATAAAGTATACAGTTACATATATAATATGTATACATAACTATTCATATATAATCATATATGGAAAGTATACTTCACTTTGTAATTTCATTAGGTTCAGGTTTTATGTAATTTTGCTATTATAAGTAACCATTCGATGAATATATCAATTCATATGTATCTTATGCCTGCATTTCAGAATATTTCTTTTGGAATGATTTCTGAAATGAATAAAAAGCTTGACATTGTAATGACACACACTTCAATGTGTTTTCTAGATCACATGAATAAGAACAGTACTTTATCTGCACTCATTACTGCATTAATACTTATTTAAAATAGATGTTTAATGGGAGAAGGAATAGTATATCGTATTTATTTTAATTTGCATTTATTTTATTGCTAGGAAAATTATCACATTTTTCATTTTTGTATTCTTTTGTGAATTTTTGTGTCCATTCCTTTCCCAAAACTTTGAAGAATTAGTAATTTTATTACCAACATTATAAGCTCTTCATATATTAAGGTTATTTATATACCTTTGCCTATAAAAAAGTAGGATTTTTTTTTACTTTACTGTTTTTTATATTGGGATACAGTGCTTTTGGCTTTTATGAGATGAATAAAAACTGTTAATTTTTTCTACTATTTTCATGTTTAACTAATATTTACCATCCAGATATTCAAAGATAATAATCAAATGTTTCTCTTTTACTACACTTCAACACTTCGATAACCACAAAGTAACGTCAAATTTGTATAATGTATACAAAATGATGATGACCTAACCTATTTCTTTTTCACAAATGGTTTACCAGTATCCATAATTTGTATTTTGGAATAAAGGTGTCCCCAAATTTATGAGAGGTACTACCTTCCGGCCCCAGTGGCTACTAACTCTTAATGAATACAGAAGCTGCTTTTTCTTCTTCCCTCAAGCGAAACATCATAAAAAGTGACAGCAATTGTGACCCTATCTCTGGAAGTTTATGAGACAGATTTGCGGACAGATTGAGTTACAATGTTATTGTAACACCTCATCAAAATTCTTGTCCAGATTTTGAGCAGCGACTTAAGACAAGTGAACTGGCCTATAACTGCTGGGATCACTTCCAGCGACTTACCCAAAGAACAAAATTACCCTTTTCAGTTAACCTCAGTTATTTCTCTCTCCTTGTTGTGGCCAAGGGAATACATCAGAAAAAGAGGTCCTGGTAGCCTAGGACAGGAAGACCAAGGGCTGTAACATCTTCTCTACTGTTCTGCTTCCAAAAAGACAAGACTCCCGAAACAACTATGACATTACATTAGCAGAGAAACTGATGAAAAGGTCACGTCCAAGGAATTCATTTCATTTTCTTCTTGCAGAATGAAGCCATTTAATAGCTGTAGTTTAATTTTAGAACTTTTTAAAATTTAGCAGCATGTACATAAGAACATATAAACCACAGTTAAACACAAAATGGCAATAATTTGTGTTGGTATAGTGACATAATTACAGCATTCATTTCACTGTTCATTTCCACTGAAAAGTCAGTTTTCTAAAGGTAATGGAAACCAGTATGGATTTTCCTAAGAAAACATCTGGCAATTAAATTTCGGGAGTGACTTTCAGTATGAAAGAACATTGTTAATGCAAAGAAAGAATCTAATTATTGTTCTTAAATCCATTTCGTGGAGAAAAACAAAAAATATACCTACTAGCAAATTATAAGATATTTCATAATATTTTATTTGTCAAAGAGAAAGAAAAAATAATTGTTTGTGTAGCTGACTCTTCATGTTTATAACATAAAAATTAAAAATGTTTGAAGACTAATAGGAAGATTACACTTTAATGCAAATAAAAGACAAGTGAACTAATTCAGCTGTGACTGATCTAGGGGCTGACAAATTAACTTAAAAAAAAACACAACATCAGTTAAAAAAAGCTTTTTTGCAAAAATATACTTCAGCATGTTGAATAAATATATTATATCTGTTAGGCTTAATTCTAGACTTCAAATAAATCCTAGTTAGGGTGGGGAGTTTGATAAAGGTATTCAGATATATTGTGTATAGTGCTTTTGACCAAAGGATGCATAAGGGGAACTACGCAGGCAAAGATGCTGAATGAATTTCTTAGTCATAGACAAACCAAGTTTTATTCTATGAGTAAATTATAAAAGTCCTATTTTTCTTTCTATATGAGCCAGCACCCAATCCAAAGATGAAAACAAGCCCACACTTGATCCCCCTTATCTGTATAAAGTGACTTTCTTCTTGATATAAAACAAAATAAAAGTGCCTACTTTCAGTTACTATACTCATGAAATAATTCTGAGGACTAAAATTCTGCCTACTCTTTCTAGTTGTTATTTTCATAATTCTGGTTAATATTAATATTAAAATTGTAAATCATTCATTATGAGAGAAAAGTTAGCAATAGTATTTTTTAATTATTATTTCGTTTTCTCCAATATTCTACAATCTTAGTGTAAGCTCAAGTAAAAATAGTGAAAAACCTCAGAATCCTAGATTTAAGGTATATGCAGTTAATAACAGATACAATTTCCAAATGAAATTTACATACTGAATTTTTTATTTTAAATTATCCACACCCAAGATTTGATGGTTATATCATAGACCAATTGATTCATCTGCATCTTAAAAATTTGTGTCATTCATATTTCTTTTCATAAAAATGCATTTTGCTTAATATTCCTATTTTCTATATTTGCTGAAATACTAAGATAGGTGACTAGTCACCTTCTCTATATACTTCCTTCTCCCTCCATTCCTCCATCCTAATCCTCAGGTTTCTTTCTGTCTCTCATCTCTTCTCACTTGGTATCCCATACTTAAATGTTTCTATCAATTTCTATGGATTTATCTTTTAGGTAAATACTTACTTCCAGACTTCTATATTTGGCCCGTACCTCTTTATTAAAATTCAAACATCATTTTGTATATATTTATATTCTAGCTCTCCCGATGTCTCATACGCACATCAAATAGTAACTGATCACACATCCTCATATCTTTCTTCTTTCCTTTCTCCAGATTTGACATGGGATATGATGCAGTCATCCACCTATGTCTTTAGTACAGACATGGCAATAACAATGATCTGTCAATAAGAGCTGTCAAATAGATCTTGAACTCATCCCCACTTCCTCATATGTATAAACAGAAAGCCTTCTGCTCATTCTCCACACTACCAGGAGAGTTTTCCCTCATAAAATCAAATGCACCTTCCTGTTGAAAAATCCAATAAAAAGTTCAGTCATCTTCCCCTAAAGGAAAATCCCTGAACATGAAACAAATATATATAGGCCCCAATCTACTTTATGTTCTACCATTTACTCTAACTTGTTTTATTATAGCACATACTACCTGGAATATGCTCTCTGCTCTTTTGTTCTTTTAGAATTGCCATCATTCTTTATTCAAATGTTTTTTTTTCATTATTTTGTTTCCATAACAGTAATAATATATTCAGCTATATGAGTTATTATGTTCTCTTGAAATTGTGGATTTCCCCCATTGTCTCTCTACTTCCTCTTCAGAGCAGTGATTTTGTCTTGTTCATGTGTATATTCCTAGCATGTTGCATACTGCCGGACTGTTGTAGGTCCTTAATAAATTTTGATGAATCCTTAAGTAAATGATTGAATGAAGGAAGGAGACCAATCATTTTAAAGTGAAGAACTTTAAAAATTCATCTTAATTTTTTTCTCCAAGTATTAAAAAAATGAATTCATCAGGTTTAGAAATATCACAGAAGATACATACTGTATGTAGCTACCTATCCATCAAAGTTTATAGTTATTTCTGTCTCCTTGGCTTGGTATACGGAGCAAAGTAACATCTACTTTTTATAGACACGAAACCAATAATAAATAAACCCTCAGCCTTTTCTTGGATTTTAGGTAAAACGAAACATAGTTTTAAAGTTCCCAGAAGCTACAACAAGCAGAAAGCAAGGATACATATAGCAATAGTATTGAAGAATTTTGGTCTCATGTGTAGTACATGATGAAACGATGAAATATTTTAATGCTTTTCCATCCTCTATGCATTTTGCCTAAGATGTGCTCCAACTTCTTCTGAAAGATATCCTCCACTTACAGAATGTTCATAAAGAATCAGATTGTAAGCCATGTATACATCCACTGATTTGTAATTTTTGCATTGCTATAAGATAACATTGCCAAATCTGGAAAACAAAAGGAATAAGATAGATTATAAAACTAAATAAACTAATACAGGGGGCAAAAAACTAAAAAAACCTTCTAAATGCCTTGGAAAATGAAGTATATTAACTAGGGTTTTAGTGTTTTTTATCTCAACTGAAGTTTTAATTTGATAAATTAGCCTGCTACAGTTGGAAAACATTTGAATCTTTATCATTTTGAATGTACTTTATTCTAAAATTTCTGTAAGAGAGAATTAAATTTTATATGGCTGTGTACATGCTTTGATTTCTCAAGAGTACATTTGTTTTGGTTAATGTGAACAAGTGAGCAACAAGCATGATTACCAGCAAACACTGTTCACATACATACTATATGCAGAGCACTGTACAGTTACCTAAGTATATATATATACATATATATATATATATATATATATATATATATATATATATATATATATATAAGCCAAGCTCAAGACATGTTTTCTGAGCTCTTCAGGCTCACCAGCTAGAAGTGATGTCGATATTAGAAAGTCATCAAGTAATACAACACATTGCGAGCAAATATCTTCTTGTAAATGCCTTTAGAGGGAATAAATGATGCTACCTAGGTGTCTTGATATATCATATGGCTTGTACTTAGTTGAGGGTTATTTAATAAGCATATGACTAATCTTATTGTGCTAACTAGAGCTTTATCAAAAGATACAGATGATTTAGTAAAGTAGGGAAGAGGTGAATGATTTTCTGATTCAGTTGGAACTAGCTGTAACACAAAACTACAAATTGTCTGTTGTTTTCTTTAAACCAGAGAAAGTGGATGTCAGAAAAGTCTAAAGCATTTTGCTTGAAGTGGTCAAAAATAGAAAAAAAAAGTTTCTTTTAAATAATTAGATTTAAAAATTCAGAAGAGTTGCTAGATGTGAAGATAGTGAAATAAGCAAACACATACAGGTTAAAGAGACTCAAGAATGGCTCCATTCATCTTGGAGCTCTCTTTGATGAGATACGCAGAACTGAGCAGAGAGGAATTTTGAGGAGACAGAACTCAGAGGAGTAAAACAAAGAAGTTTAGAGGCCATAATTTTTTTCCTCCAGAGTCGAGTCAAAAGGAGACTGGAATGTATAAAGCCAGGTATCATGCAAACAGGCTGGACCTAGAGCCAGAAGAAATATGATACAATTTCTCAAGAACAAAAGTGAGAAAAATATCACATTAAATGTGACATTTAAACGGAGGCAAGGATATTTCATTTGTATTTTGAAGTTGGTACCATTTAAACCTATGTTTTGATATAGTGCTTTTAAAAAATGAGCAAAAGTTCAAAGTAAATGAACCATTTTTTTTAAAATGGGATATATTTGCTTTTTCATCTATATAATACAGTATATCCATTAGATAATTGTTAAGATGCCTTTCTACTCTAATGTTTTATAGTTGTATTTTGTGCATACAAAGCATAAATTAGTTGGTACCGTGTACTTCTTCTACAGAAATGTACCTCATTTATGACATATTTCCTTCTATCATGACTTTCATAGTTATTTATGAACATGATACATTTTATATTTTTATTAAATCTAAATCTCCTTTACCCAAAGTGATGATATTATTTAATGTCCAAAGAGGTTCCCTTCTCTGTGAAATACTGTGTCATTAATAATTATGTCAATGCAATAGGTATAAACTCAGACAATTCTGGGCCAATTAAAGCTCCTGATTTTCTACCCCAAATCCATCACAGTATCTACTATGTAGATATGGGCAATGAAATATTGTTATATAAATAAATCTATAGAATAAATATGCACCTGCCATCTATAGATTAATAAAGTTCACACACTGATAATTAACTACTGCAAATAATTCTGGACATGTATGCACTTGTAGCTTTTGGTATTATGAAAACTTACAGTGTTATGGGGACCAGTTTTATGAATCTCAACTTCTTTCTTTTTAGCAGACATGTGTTGGTGGAGTTTTGTTGGTTGTTTTTATTCAAACATCGAGACAGCTACCAGATTTCTCTAATAAGAAAGAAGAATCAGAGCTGGAAATGGACCAATCTAATAACTAGACAAGATATCTCAAAATATTATTTAACTTCCAAGCTGCAATGACAATAAGTAGCTTTTATAGGAAACTGCAAAACTAGTCAGAAAGTGTGTGGACCCCAGATCAGGCAGCTGGGTCAGAACCACCCTGCAACAAAGTCTCAAAGTTTCAGGTGGAAGTGTTACAAGCTGAGGCCTATCTGATAACCTAGCATCATAGTAACAACCTTTCTTACATTTTAGTAAATATGATATAGTTATAGAATTATTACCCAGTAAGATGAAAGATGAGGCATAGAATGCGGTTAAGAAAATAAATGTATACATTGAAAATGCATAATAACTCAGATACCATGCTACCTATAAAACACACACACACAGGCATGTCGTGTGGGAAACATGGATCAGTGTTCAAAGTTGTAGTTTTTTACTTCAAGTTCAAAGTATACACTTGTAAATCCTAAACATGAAATAACATCTAATATTTTCCTTACCCCCTAGTTGTACAAACAGTAATCATAAGAAATTCTCAAAAATTCAGCTCTCTGGTCACTAATCCCCCTAGGGAGTAAAATAATCCACTCACTCACTCAATCTTTTAGCAAATATATGTGGAACACTTCGTATTTTCTAAGCACTCTCCTGGGCACGAGGAACATAGCAGTGAATAAAATAGACAAGGCTTTACGGAGCTTATGTTCTAGCACACAGTATAATAATAATAGTAAAAAATTGTTAGTAATCATTTATTGGACATATATTTTATTCTAGGCATTGTACCAAAATTTACATATTTTGTGTGTAACTCTAAATCCCATTCAAATCTTCACTGTGATTGCTAACTGTAAAAACATACAATGAAGTTTACAGAAAAGAAAACTGAATTTTAGACAACGTAATTAAAATGGTTCAATGATTCATGCACAAACCCGTGAGTCAAACCCAGGTCTGTCTTACTCTAAATATCATGCTCTTGACTCTGCTATGTTACCTATCTTCTCGAGTAGAGGAAATAGCTCAATTTTCCAATGAAAATAGGTCCAGAGAGATTAAGTGATTTTCCTCCTTAGTAATGAAATGACTGAGTTGAAGAGGCTAGAAAGAGAAATCTGTTACTTTAAATGAAAAGTTGTTAATGTAGAATCTTAAATTACTAATCCATCTGTAACTTATAATGTAAAATCTCAGGAATTTTCATTTAAAACATCTTTAAAATGTAGTCATACTGTAAAATAAATTTTCACTGTCATTGAGTCTATTAAGGATTCTTACATTATAGTTCTTCAGGGCAGAGACCTCATTTATTAATATTTTAAGTATTATGTGAGACTGTATAAAATCATTTAAGTAGGTTAAGAAACATTCTAAATATAAAATTTTATTTAATTTTGTTTGTATTGTTTTAAAATTAAAATACCCCCCCGCCCCGCCACCCCAGTTGTCTCTGGGGCAACTTGTACCAGAAAGAAAGAAAAAAATCAATGTATAAAGTATTTTTAAAATAACATGCTGCCACAGTGATACATTCAGAACATCTATTTTTTTTCTTTTGCTTCATTTATATTGCTCAAATACCACTGCTGGCATAAATGTTAGAAAAGAAAGCTATGCTATGTCCTTCAATATATATGAAAGATTATAGAATGTAATTCACTGAAATGGAAGATTATCATATATAATACATATACAATTTTCTTCAAATGGATTTATGAACAATTTCTCTAGGATACTGCTCAAAATACATCACATTTTCTTAATTTCTTTACTGGTACTGGATATTTTCCATAAGTCGCCTTTTTTTCCCCCATTGTCTTTAAACTTAATACTTTTGAATACAAAGAAGCCTCAAGCTCAAGAAAGGGAGTATATTAATTGCTTTTTTGGCCCAAAGTTCTTCAGATATACTTAACAATAAGTTGTGACATTAGTATTCTACGTAGAGTTGATTACATAAAAATAGTTATTTTTATAATTTTATAACAAATAAAAAATGTTCAATTCCTAAATTCACATTTAGATCTCTGCTAAGATTCTTAAAATATGCAAAACTAAGATTCTTAAAATATGCAAACCGGTTCTCTTTGACTGCTATCTTTACACCTTAATGAATGACCATCATCCATGATCAAAAAGAACTTATATCTCTGTTACCATGACACAGACAACTTCAAACTCAAGGTCTTATAGTTCAATAAAAAACAAATGTACAAAAATTGCCAATAAAATTCATTGTTTTAGGCTGCATACTTATAACTCCAGTTGAACTTAACGTGCAACAGTTGGATCAATAATAAATTTTTTATGAAATTTACATACTGGCTGTATGATTAACAGAAACATAAACTATATCAATAGCATATTGTGCCTTTGAAGGCAAGGTCTGTTTTGTTCACCTTTTTACTGGCAACGCCTAGTACTGATTCATAGCTGATGCTTAATAAATGTGTGTTGAATAAGTTTTAATTAAAATTATTTTTGTTTATGCTCTCTCAGTGAAATAAATAAAACCTCACCATTTCCCCAAATGCATTTTAACCCCTAAACTAATATATTTATATTTTCTGCATTTTATGCCCTAATATTTACATCAACAGCATTATCTATAAAGTTTTGGATTTATAAAATTCCCATTTAGAGTAGTGCATCTCAAAATATGTTCTTGTTATATGGTATTATATACGATAGTATAAAATTTTATATGTGACATATAAATGCAAAGTATTTACATATAATTATTTTTATTCTATTTCATAAAGAGAAAAGAAACTTTCCCAAATCAACGAAATAAGTAAAATAAGCAAAATGAGTTTTAAATAAAGAGTATCACTATAGTTACATAATATTATTTTTAGTAATTTATAATATTAATGATTAAATGGAACTTCAAATATTCACCATCTTTACAGTTTTTATTAGCACATTTTATTGGTTACTAAAGGCATATAAACATCAGAGAGAATATAAAAATAAGACTTTTAAGAGTGTGTATAAAATATGCAACAGTACTAAAAAAGAGAGGCATGTCTGTCTCTGCTAATCCACAAGACTACCTAGAGTCATTGTGCATTACTTAGATCAGTGTCTTCAGTTCCTTCATTGACATCGCAGCCATTTAAATTATTGGGTCATGCTTCAATGACATGATAAGAAACTTACAAATAATATGTTTCCTCTTACATAAAATATATCTTTGAGGGGAAAAAAAGACTCAGGAAAACAGCAAGAAGGAAACACAATGTAGAAGATAATGGAAACCTGGATTCCTGTACTTCATATCTAAGGGAAAAAGAGGCATAAAAGAAGAGAGAAATTTTTGAAATAGCTTAGGAATTTTATGTCTTAACTCATCCAAAAACATTACTGAAGGTGAATCCGGTGCTGGAACCAATTAGGTAATAAATCCTGTGAAGTAACAAAAATATACAGAAGCATAGCACAGCAAACAGATGCATTATACAGGCAAAGAGATATCTAAAGTGAACAGGTAAATTAAAATGCTATATGATAAGAACCTAATCTAAAATAGCACAAAAAATGAGTTCCTGGTCATCCTTTAAGACCCAGCTCCAGTGTATAAATCATTCCTTCCTTTGTGTCAACCTTCTGAGTGTGTGTGTGTGTGTGTGTGTGCACGCGCAACAATCAGATATCACTTGAAAATGTTTTACATTCATGTTGCATTATTGGTCAACATATCTATGTCAATAAACTATGATATTCTTAAGAGCAGAGATTATATTCTATCTCAACAGATCCTAACACATTCAGCAACATGTTTATTTATTTTTGAAAAGATTCATAAGAGAGCAACTTAATCTTTATATGAAAAAACTTGACTGAAGAGGTGAGTTTTGGATTGATGAGATTTAGTGGATGAATAGGAGTTAACAAGAGAAGATGAAAAAGACTGAGAAGTGCAAGTGACTTATCAGTTAAAAAAAAGCCCTTAAGATAAAGACCCTAGAATAAGAAAGTGGTTATGTTTTGTTTGGTTTGACTTGCAAGCACTTTCTCTTTGAATGGCAGTTGGGACCACAGTTTGTATCATAGTATATCAGAAGGGAGAAAGGAAAAATTGGAAAACAAGTGAAAATTTTAAAAGGCCCAAATGGGAGCAGAAGGTAACGACCTCAGTTCGGGTAGCTACAGTGACATAAATAGGAAAATCAGTAGAGTTGAAATTGAGAAGATGTAAGAAGGAGTGGTCAAGTAAAGAAAATCTTGAATTTGTTTATGTGAATAAACACCTCTATTTTCTCCTGTTCAATAAGATGTAATTCATAACTTTATGTACTTTAATAGAAATTACTGCACTGATATTTAGAATGTTAACAGCAATCTTACATCACTTATTAGTTGTTTAGCCTAAACAATAACTGTAAAATATTGGATTAAAAAAATTCTAATATAAACCTCAACTAAATGATGACAAAAAAATGAAATTATAAATGCGTTTATGCAAGGACATCAGTCATGATATTGAGCTGTAATGTGAAACACACAGAGATAGGGAGGGAGGGAGAAAGGGAGGTAGAGAGGGAGAGAGAGAAGGAGAGAGAGAGAAAGAGAGAGACAAAGAAAGAGAAAAGAACTATGAGCAGTTAATCCAGAAAAGAGACATGTAGAGAATGAGAATCTGATCTTCTTTTCACATATTTATAAAGGATTGCTAAGGGAAAGAAAATAATAACTTGAGGATACCAAGAATAATAAGGGAAAGTTCCAAAATTGTGCTTGTGGCTCAAATTAGGTAGGAGTTCTCTCATAATCAGAGCTATCTGAGAATGGGCTATAGCAAAAAAAAAAAAGTTTATTTACTAAAATTGTTTAAATAGAACTTGAATGTCCACTTATTTGGATGTTAGGAGATTTCTGTATTCAATTATCATAGAATCAGGCAGTAGCTTAACTCTTTTCCAAAACTAACTTCTTAATTTCTAAAATTTACAACAGTGGAATTGTTACTTTGGTGTTATTATAACTGCCTAATCTAATATACCTGCATGCATAATAACTGTCCATTTATTTACATAATGTTTTACATTTGTAAATTAATACTTGTACCAGGAATATATAGGATGGTCCAATTGTGTTCCCAAATGGAGTATATCTTGAGAAAGCATTTTTCTTTTGCAAGAATGAAAGAAATAAGTAGTAAAATGATCACTATAAAACAATTTATGATGAAGTTTTTTATCTAAAGAAAATTAATTTTTCACTTTTTTAAACCTTTATAGGAAATTCTATTACTCTGAAATTTTTCTAAAACGATTTTACTTTTTTTTCTTACTAAAAGAAAGAATCATCAAGTTTAGAAATACCACAAAAGGCACACACTGCATGTATCTATAAAGGTATATAGTTATTTCTATCTCCTTGACTTGATATATGAAACAAGGTAACACCTACCTTTTATGGACACAAAACCGATAATAAACTCTTAGCTTTTTTATGGATTTTAGGTAATATCAAGCATAGTTTAAAAGTTCCCAGAAGCTACAAAAAGCAGAAACAAGGCTACACACAATTAACAGCATTGAAGAATTTTGGTCTCATGTCTAGGACATGATGAAACAATGAAATTCTGTATGCCTTGATATCCTCTATTCATTCCACCCAGGATAAGTACTGAGTACTTTTGAAAGACATCGTACATTTATATAAGTTTAATAAAGAATCAGAGTTCCAACAAACATATGAAAGGATGCTCAACATCGCTATTAGGAAAATGAAATTCAAAACCACAATGAGATATCATCTCACACCTGTTAAAATAGCTATTATCAATAGGACAAGTAATAACAAGTGTTGGAGAGCATGTGGGGAAAAAGGATCCCTCATACACTGCTGGTGGGACTGCAAATTGGTACAGCCTCTACGAAAAACAGTATGGAAGTTCCTCAAAAAACTAAGAATTGATCTACCATATGATCCAGCAATCCCTCTACTGGGTATTTACCCCAAAGACTTGAAAACTCATATCCAAAAGACATTTGCACACCGATGTTCATAGCAGCATTATTCACAGTGGCCAGGACATGGAAGCAACCAAAGTGTCCTACGATAGATGAATGGCTAAAGAAGCTGTTGTACATATATACAATGGAATATCACTCCGCTATAAAAAGAGATGAAATACTGCCATTTGCAACAACATGGATGGACCTTGAGATAATCATACTAAGCGAAATAAGCCAGACAGAAAAAGCTGAAAACCTTGTGATATCACTTATATGTGGGCTATAATAAACCTCAAAGAAACAAATGATCAGGACAAACAGAGACTCATGGACATGGACAACAGACTAGTGGTTACCAGAGGGTAGGAGGGAAATGGGGTGCTAGATGGGGCAAAAGGGGTCAAATATGTGGTGACAGAAAGAAATCTAACTATGGGCAGGAACATACAATGAAAAATATGTATGACTCACTGTTGAATTGTACACTTGAAAGTTACGGGATTTTGTTAACCAATGTCACCATAATAAAAAAAATTAATTTTAAAAAAAGAATTAGAGTGCTATTTTTTACATCATGTTAGCTTGATTTAGTGACTTTTTAATCCAACCCATTGTCTTTTACTTAACTATCGTGTTTCTAAGTCCACTGGGGCATTTTGGTATCATTTGCTAATGTCCAAACTAAAGCTGGTTTTAGGCAAAGATCCCCAGCTTCTTCAATGGATGTTGTGCACAGCCTGCTGAAATGCTATGAGAAGTTTGCCTTAATAAATATGCTCTTCACATTTTGTCCAAAAAAAAAAAATCCCAATTTATCAATAGCCCTACATCATGGTTTAGGGAGAATATGACATTTTGTGACTTAAATAAGTTTACTTGTTATAAAAGCAAAACCTTCCAACAGAAGGATCCTTTAAAATGTATGACTAGGCTTTTCCTCTGTCTGAGTTCTCCAAGTCTAACAGACTCTAGATTCTTTATGCAATTTGCTATTTACTAAGTTCCACTGAGAAATCTATAAGCTCACCAGTCTTCTACTAAAGATACCAGGAGTTCAAGAGTGGATAGTCCATGAAACGATACCAGACTACATATGGGCTCCATGCTTATCACACCAGACCAAGTACAGAGCAATATACAACCAGCAGAGATAACTCTCTTGGCAAGTAGTAACATTCAAACATAGGCCATGGTTTCACTGCCTTTACTTTCTGTCAATGATTTCACTGCCTTTATAATGTTCTGCTTCCAAGAAACTAAAAGTTAGAGATAAACAAAGTTCCTGCTATCTTAGCACAATATCACAGACTTTAGTAAATTTTATAACTGTTTATAGACATTTTTAACCATCCCCAACTTAAATAGCCTCATTTTCTATTTTGGTATCATTGTAATGAATTGAAAAAAATATATTTACTTTTTGGCAATATTCATAAATATATCTCCAGCAGTTTGTCAGCTTATACCAAATAGTAAAGACTGATTTAGGATTAAAGATTTTATTATAGGTGGCTGCTCCCCTGTCTTTGTCATTTTGTGGCACTCTTGCTCCTCAGTAATCACCCTCACCCCATATTTCCAGGTTTTAATGTATGCCAGGACTGGCAAAAAAAAAAAAAAAAAAAAAAAAGCATTAAGAGTCAGGCTCTAACAGCCACCAGGAGAAGCCCTGGGCAAAACCGATATGGCTCAAATCATCTGGATTCTCCTTGCCACCATAATGCTCTTCACTCACTCTGTCCATGGCAGAACCTCTTTGACCTGCTCTTACTATTCTACGATCATGTGACAGACTTTGCTCACTTACCTATGAAAGCACCTTTGGGTCTCATTTTTCCAAGACTCTGTTTTCCAAAGTCTCCATCTTCAAAACAGAAGTTTAATGCCTTTTTCTACAGGCATTATCGACTATCCCACATTCATTTTTTTTTTTTCAAAGGGAGCTTTCTAGAAACTGTGCTTTAATCCATAAAACAAACTCTTTTATGAATGAAAACCACTGAACAGGGAGATATTCTTTTGTTGGCAGGAAGGTGGTAGGGTTAATATAAATATATGTAGTATTATATATGTATATCCCACTATTTTGGACTGTACACTATTAGCCAACCAAAGTACTAGGAACAGTAAATGCATAATTTCATTTGATTTACACAATAATGCTTGTGAATGTTCTTGTGTTGTAAATGTATATACTATGACAGAGAGAAGGTAAGCACGTTTCCCAGGGTTATTCAGCTGGTAGGTGGAATTGCAAGATTTTACCTTAGATCTGCCAGACCGCAAAGAAAAGTCTTCTTTTTAGAATCTCCCTAAAAACATTTATGTGGCAGATTCTGTTGGCTATTTGCCAAAAATCGTTCCTCTTGCTCATCCAGATATAGTATATTCCCCAGCCTCCCCTGCAGTAATGTGTGTACACGTAACTGAGTACTTGCCAATGAAATGATAAGTTCTATGTTTAGGCCAGATGCAAAAATGTCTCCCATGAATGGTTCTCTATGTTCTTTCCTCTCTCTCAGCTTGATGTTGATATATAAGGGAACGCTGAATGTTAAATGTTAAACGTGGCAGAACTTCTATTAGCCTGAATTGTCGAATGACTACGTGGTAGAGAATCCACCTGATCATCTATCAGCCTTACATCACTGAACTGGGACTGTCTTGAACTAGAGAATGACTTAAATAGTTTTTCTATTGTGTTTGAACCCTTACACATTTTTTAAGGTTTATTCGTTACAGCAGTTAACTCATTCTAACTAAAACAGCACCATTTCCAAAAGCAACCTCAAAGGATTTTCCTAAAGAAATAAACCCTAGCCTCAATTATATTGAGAAAAACGTTTGTCAAAATTTGATAATCTGAAATAAAATGAATTCATTGCATTTCTAAACATGCCATTTAAAATATCAAATTTACAATGAGAAAATTAGTTTGGCTTATGTTTTAAATTCATTCTCCTTCATACAATATTATTCACTTCCTAGGAATAATTTACTAACCATTTGATCAACATGAAAATTCAAGGCAACAAGGCCTCAGATGTATTAATAAAACCGGATCACCATCTAGCCCATTTATATCTTCTTATTAATATTATATACCTATAATAGTTCTTAAAATGTGAAAATTTAATTTATAGACTATTAATATTCATTTCAAATTAGAGTTCAAAGAAGATGTTTACTATGCCTACACTTATATTATTTTCCTTCTATGTACTTCCGATTGTTTATCCACATAATTCTATGCTTACTCTGTTCAGTGTCTCATTCAAGCATTGGAAAAATAATAAAGAATTATTGTACTTGAACAAATATAGCAGCATGAATAAAGACATACAGAAAACTATTCAAAAAGTATACAAACACCTTTAGAAAATAACACTGCATCAGGACACATACTTTTGTCACATAATAACCATTCTGCTAGTGGTCACATTTTGGCTTTGGAATACACTGACCAGCAGAAGAGGCATTGGGTCAAATCTAAGATAAATACAGGTGGACTAAAATGTCAGCTTCCAAACCCAAAAGTGATTATCAATGTGTGTAATATGAGTACGCAAATCTATCACAGGCGTGCTGCCACATTTCAAATATGTAAAAGTTACTTACTGTTACAAGTATACATACTGAAATGATAATATCTGTTATATGTAGTTCCTTGAGTTATTGAATGCAGTATAGACTAGGATTTTTTGGGCTCCTCATTAATTGATACGTAATCTAATAAATAATCAGGGCAAAATTCTTGCACTGTTTTAATTTTCTTTTAGCATAGATTTTGAACAAATCTTCAAAGCTGTGATTACTTCTCATGGAGGAAAGGAGAGCAAGCAGGAGAAAGGAGAGGGAGGAACAGTTAGCTCTATACCAGTCATAATAATGTTTTAGAACTAGCTGTAGATATATAGGCATTCATTATATTATAAAATAAACAACAAAATGTAGAGGTGAGATATGCAAAGGACCAATATTGATAATGAATCATGACAATACATTCATTCCATTCACCTAAGTTCCTAATTACCACCATCATGACCTACCAAAAACAAAACAAAATCCTTGAGCATGTGCAACAGAAAGGTCACAAAGGTCATGCATCGCATTTCCTTTTTACTGGTACTTGTATCTTTGGCCTGGGAGTGTTTGTGAGAGTCAAGGAAGAACAGTAGACAGTTACACTCTTCTAAGTGTGAAGGTCAACCCAGTGGATAACTATCAAAGCTTTTATACATGCTGTGAGATAGTCTTATACAGTAGTGGTGACTGTGCGCTGACTTGTGGTTAGGGTCCTTTTAATAGCTTTGAAATAGGCTGCCAAAAATTCTACTATTTAAGTGTGCTCAAAGAGAAAGAGTTGAGAAACTACTTGTCTAGAGGACATTGGAAAGAATAGAATAATTTAGCAATATAATCCTTAAAAATGCTCTAATGAACTCCAGAGGTGTCCGAAAAGACCTGGAACAAATCTGTACTTTGCTGGAGACTATTAGAATCCCATCCCAATCTAAAATTCAGAATGAATCCAGAGATGATTCTCTAGAGTTACTTTAACTTGAAGTTTTTTAATCCCTCATTTAAGAAACAGTATAGCTTAGTGACTTTAAAGCTATGCCTGGATTTCAGTCCAAGCTTAGCCATTCAGTAATTCTGTGACAGGATCAAGAGACCAACACTCCACCTGGCTTAGTTTTCTCCTCTGAAAAATAGAGATAATCAAGATAGCTATATTATGGTGTTATTGTGAGACTTAAATAAGTTAACGTACATAAAACTGTTGAAATAGGATCAATGCCTCATATATAGTAAGAATCTCTAATTGTTAGATATTATTACCTTTATAGCAGATTCAGTGACTATGAAGAGCTCCATGAAAATGCAGCTTGAATTCTTTTAATGCAGCAGATATTTTGATGGCACTGGTTCACAATATCTACTTAAGCCATAGCAGGACCAAATCAATGACTCCAACATGTATTTTATTTTTTACTTAATGTTAATGACATTAGTGCTTTTGTTTTTGTTTTAGGAAATGACTTCTTGAAAGAATAAAACATCTTGAATTTGTAACTTATACTCCTCAGTCCACACAGAAAGAGAAAGGTTAAAATTTAAGTTCTTAGCATAATAACCTACTTCTAAATTTTAACCAAATAAGAATCTTATGCATAAAAATGAAAAATAAAATTATGCTGTTTTGTAATCTGTTTTCAATTGACAATAACTGTATAGTATTCCATTTTAATGACTGTTATTCAATTATATTGGTATAGCATTACTTAACCAGTTAATCCCATAATTTAGATATAAAAAAACTTTATGAAGTTTTATCCTATTATGCAAAAACAAAACAAAACATGATAACTGCCCCTCCTCCCCCCGTTTGTTTTTTTACAGATATCAGAATATTTTCCTGGAATAAAGTTCTACAATTTGGAATGACTTAAGACTTTAAAAAAATATATCTGTATTGTTTTCCAAAAGGATTGGATTTTACTAGTGTGAGTCCCAGGCCTCGCTGGTCCCAGGTCTGGCTGTGATGCAGGTTCATGGCTAGGAATAGGACCCCGGATTTAGAATGTTACATTAGTGTAGTAGGATGCCTGCACCTAAAATATGTAAACGTACTTCAGCTTATTGTATCATTCATGTGTGGCTGAATGCCACTATTGTACTCTGCTATCTGTGGAGCCATGTGATCCTTTGGGGAACAGAAGGGGAGCACAAGAAAGGGGGCCAAAGAAGTGTGAGCAATACCACACACCCACCACAATAGACTGTACTTCCCAATGGAACTGCACTACGCACAGTAAAGTTGGTGCTCGCGGTTTCATTCTCGTGTCAGCCTTTTGTGCATTTGTCCAACTGGGTGTCTCACCACCGAACCTTCCCTTCTCCATCAACTCAGCCCTGACAACTAGGTTGTATTCATACCAGCCGTTGGAAGACTGACTTCTTTCCTATACCCCATCAATATAATAAGCCTTTTAAAATTTTGTCAATCTTAAGTGTAAAGAATATGACAGAGTGTTGCCTCCATTTGGATACATATGATTAAATAACAATGTTTATCAAAGTTTCATATTTTTGTAATGAACATCCTATCCATATTTTGCTCATTTCTCTATCAGGGCATCTATGTTACTTATTGATTTTTACAGAGTTTTTAACCCATTAAGAATATTAACCATTTGTCAAAAGTTTCAAATACTTTTTATTTTCTTGTCATTTATACTGTTTATAGTGTTATTTTAAAATGAGGGTCTACGGCCATGCCACCCTGAACAAGCCCAATCCTGTCCAATCTTGGAAGCTAAGCAGGGTCGGGCCTGGTTAATACTTGGATGGTGGGCCACCCAGGAAGACCAGATACTGTAGGCATAAAAAATAGAAATGAAAATAAAGGATTGTAAGCTGACAAGGTCATTACAATCTGTGAGGTCAACCAAGGGTTGCCTCACCTAAAAAAATAAAATAGAAAATAAATAAATAAAATAAGGGAAACTGGTAAACTTTACTTACCAAAATTAGGATATAAAACATTATAATGTTATTTCATACAGCCATTTCTTCAAAAACATCTTTGAAGAATGTTACATAACAAGAAAAATTTTCACATATAGAAATGAATAATTAATAATAAAATAATATACATATTATTATCCTAAAGTTAAAAAACAGAATGTAGATTTAAGACAGTAAAGATATATAGAAAAATATTAGATATTCTTCTTTCTGGCTGAAGGGGTTATGGATAAATTTTGTTGTTCTTTTTATTTTTTTCCTCTGGAGCACACATGTGGTTTTTAAAATTCAAAAAAAAAAATGTATTAGTAAAACCAAACTTTATCAGTGACAGCTTGAATCAAACATCCAAGATAAAGAATGCTGATGCCACTTAAGGATTTCTATACCACTCTGTAAACATAATAAAATTCTACATCTATACAAGATAAATACTTTATTCCAACAAACACATTCATCCAAAATGCCAACATGATCACTGTAGTGTTAATTAAATTTTATTATGACAATAAGAGTGGCAAGACCGCAGGGTGAAATGTTGATTTAAAGATGGAGCTACAGTGTTTCACTGCAAGATTTGCTTATAGACAAAACTAATTAGCTCAATTACATTTACATGTTTTTGTTACTAAAAATAGTCATTTTAAAAGACAGTACATTTAAAGGAAGAATAATTTTACTTGCCTGTACAATTTGATCATGTTATGACAATGGTATAGGGAAACATTTAATGAAGAAACTCACGGAAAAAGAAAGTAATTGCAACATCCCATTGACTCCAATTCAAGAAATTAAGGTTTACAAGACCAAAAGCAGGTTGAACATTAAGGTATTAGTGTAAATATAAAGGTTTCCTGGAAACATCTATTTCAAGCTATATCTGAGAATATTCATCTTGCTGGTTAGAAATTTTCTACATAAAGATTGGTAGTATTTACTAATTCTAAATATAAAAAGAAAAATTATGAGTATAATTTCTAAGTACAGAAAGAAAAAATACTAGGCAAATATTTAATTGTTCAATTATAATTGGCTTGCCGTCAGACTTAAATATGTGTGTATGTGTGTGTTTTAACACTTGCTTATGATAGAATGTGATTTTGTACAACAGTGACCAGTGAAAATTTTGTTAATATATTCACCTTCAATCTAAGAGCTGCTTATAATAAGTCTTGCCTTTTCTAAATGCAGAGTTTATTCCCTCACTTATTAATTTAATAGATATTTACTGAGCACTGATTATGCCTCGGTCCTTATACTAGAAGCAGCAACTATAACACAAAGCAGAGCCTGTTCCTACCAAGGGACCTTGCAGGACAGTGGGACAAGGACAGAAACACAAGCTAACAGAGCATAACATAGCATATAGCATGATGAACATTACGAAAGGAAGAATTCAGGGTACTTTAAAAGCCTATAGTCTAGCGGGGCAGAGAAACACTTTCAAAGAAGTGAATTGTATGTTAGGCAGACTGAAAGGATTGTGACCCAGGGAAAGGTAATTGCCCCTGACAGGATCTTTAAAAAGTCAGTTATGGCTGAGGATACAAGTGGCAAGATGTGTTGTTGGAAAGATGGCAAAATCCTTGTAGCCTACGCAGGAGTTTGGACTTTCTCCTAAGAGCAAAAGAGGAAACACTAAAGATTTTAAGTAGAGAAAGGATATGATTTTATCTGCATTTCAAATCACTCTTGCTATTGTGAGGAAGAGCATTTGTATGTGGACTGACCAGGAGGCTACTGTACTTTTGTGGCAGCCTAGACATAGCGTGATGGTGAAGCACTTAGAGAAGCAGCTGAACATGGAAAACAGGATGAAAATTCGATAGGGCTTAGTGATTGATTGAATTTGAAACTGAAAGACAACGAAACTTCAAGAAAGAGAGGCTGCCAGATTTGGGGCCCCAAACCTTCATTTTTATAAAATATAGGTAACATCAAATTGATAATTGCTAAAGATAACCTGATTCCCTAAGAATACTCTTGATTAAATGTTATATAATTCCTATTGGTAAGAACAACTGTCTAAATTTCACATTGAATATTTTTCTTATGCATTTTAGTGTACATTTAATTAGGTAAAACATTATATAAAGCAAAAAGTTACTTGAAAATAAGACATGATATGCATTGTTTTTATTCTTAAAGATTTTAATTTTTTTAATTAAATGCAATTTTTAAAGGCTATATCTGAGTTCAAATTACGTTACTTTAACAAAACCATGGGATTGAGTCTCAAGCTAAAGGTCTGAAAATATTGAGCAAACAAAAATGACATTTTCCAAACCCAATTTAGCTAGTACAAGACATTTTTAACTGATTTGTTATTTGAACAAAAATTATTCACCCACACTCTATCTCCAAACTTTAACAAAAAGATACAACTTTTAAAAGATAAACTCACTATTAATATACTTGGGTGTGGAAGTAATGTTTTTTGTTAATATTATTAGCAAATTCATTTCAAAATTAACATTTGGATGCATATAGTACAACCTAAAAGAGTACCTCTTGTATTAGTAGCTAAATAAATGTTAGCTGAATTTAAAGTAGGTAATTGAGTTGCTAGAAAAAGCTGCGTATTGGATCTTAAAGATAAGCATTTCACATCAACTTGAAATTAGCTATAAAAGAGTATTTATCTGAGAAGCATCTGTCTTAAAAATTAACCACAGCCTTCATTATTTACCTGATGTCTTTGTACTCATTCTTGCTTTGACTAGACAGAGAGCCTCAGGATTATGTGGATCCTAGTCACAGTTATATCAGTATTAGCTGGACAAGACTTAACCAGCAATAAGGCCATAATGCCTTCATTTATAAAATACCATGCCTTCCTCACAGAGTTATTGTGAGGATTAAAATGACAATATATACAAAAAGATAAAGCCCATCATAAATATGGGATTAGCTCATTTTATGATTGGCTGCTAAACATGTGTTTTTATTATTTATGTCCCTTCTTTGAAAGCAAGCTTCAAAGTTCATATTGATTTGAAATACAGATGCTTTGTAAAAAATTTTGTAATTAATATATTTACACCATTAATATATACCTGCACATGTATGTGGTGTAACAGTTTGTCTTGCAAGTGTCCCAAAAAATGACTAAACATATACCAAAATAAATAAGCTTATATTATGAATTATTTATAATAATTAATTTCTCATCTCAGCGAAAGATCCATTATGTTCATTTATTCAAAGCTGTGATCTTTTTGTACAAGAATCATGTTATTATACTTTGCTTCATTCTCCTTCGGCAATCTGTTAGGTTTAGAGTGTGAATCAGGCTCTTTCCTTAGTCAAACTAAAAAGCCATAAATGTATCTATTAAAAACCAACAACGTCATTACATACCTTTCAGACTAGCTAAAGTAAAAAACAGTGACAACACCAAACATTGGTGAGGATGTAGAGTGTCTGGATCACTCATATTTTACTGGTGAGGATGTAAAATGGTACAATCACTCTGGAAAATAGTTTGGAAGTTTCTGATATAACTAAATATACATCATACAACCCAGCAATATACTCTCAGTCCTTTATTTCAGAATTATAAAAACATGTTCACACAAAAGCCACAATACTAAAGTTCACATCAATTTTATTTATAATAGTTAAAAACTGGTTTCAGCCCAGATAACCTTCAACAGGTGAAAGGTTATACAAACTGTGGTTCAGACATACCATGGAATACTGTTCACCTTCAAAAATAAATGTGTTGTTGCATGCAACAACCTGGATGAAACTCAAGAGAATTATGCTGAGTGAAAAAGTACCAATTCCATATGATTCCATAACTTATGATTCCATTTATATAACATTTTAAAATTACAACATTTTAGAAATGGAGGACAGATAAGTAGTTGCCAGTGGTTTAGGATAGGGTAGACTTGAAAGGAAGGTAGGTGTGATTTTAAAAGAATGAAATGGATCCTAGTGGTGTTGGAACTGTTCAGCATTCTAACAGTTGGATATGCGAAACTACACAGGTGATTAACTGTAGAACTTACATACACACACACACACACACACACACACACACACACACACACGTACAAGTAAAACTGGGAAACCTGAATAATACCAATGGAGTACATCAATGTCAATATAGGATTATGATGATATAGTATAGTTTTACAAAATGTTACCATCAGATAAACTGAGCAAAGTGTACAATGGACTTCCGTGTACTATTTCTTACAACTGCATGTGAATCTACAATTATCTCAAAAAATTTTAATTGAAAAAAAATCAATGGTGTTGCATAAATAATATTAAGGAAACCTAATTATATGTGTGTAAATATAGACATAAATCAATAAACTAAAAACGTTTTATTTTGTATAAAAAGAAATATTAGATAAAACTTGATATGTCATATCAAAATAAATGTCACAGGAAAAATAATTCATTAAACACAGCTCGTTTTTATTCTTGATGTATTTTTTATTCAACATTTATTTGACGGCAGTATATATACTTTGTTATAAATGGTCTCCATGTGCTAAAGGGCCTGTCGTTTATTCAATTTAGAAATAGAGAATGAATTACAAATTACAAATGAATTACACCTACTATTTCCCTTAGTAAAATTCATTCACATAGAGAATGAATTACAAATTACAAATGAATTACATCTACTATTTCACTTATTGACTTTGTAAAATAATTATTTTGCATGTAGTATAATTAATTGACCCCAATAAAGTCAAAGTTCAGAACAGAATGGTGGTACATGGCTTTTATTGTGGTTGCTAAAAGAGATCAAATGGATTTTTAAAGATCTTAGAAAAAATTAATTCTATTAAGTTTACTTGTTTATTTCCCAGGCTTTTTATTTGTTTGACTACAAAAAGAAAACAGTTCAATAAATGTGTGCTGTTCGGATCCTCAGAAATGTTGAGTTCTCTCAATTTAAAAGCAAATAGTGCAGCTATTTGCTTGTTTCTATCAAAAATAGTATGGAGGTTTCTCAAAAACTTAAAACTGAAACTACAATGTGACCGACGAATCTCATTTCTGGGTATTTATCTAAAAAAACTGAAATGAAATCTTTTTTTTCTGATAGTGAAGTGCTTTTTATTTTTTTAATTTTTGCTATCAAATATTATTGGAGTGACATTGATCAAAAAAATCCAATAAATTTCAAGAGAACAGTTCAACAGTATGTCTCATACATATTGTATTGTATGTTCACCTCCCATAGTTAGATTTCTTTCAGTCACCACATATTTGACCCCTTTAATCCTATCTACCCCTCCACCCCATCCCTCTGCCATATCTTGTCAAAGGCTTTCTCCGCATTTATTTATATGATCATATGATTCTTATTCTTTATTTTGTTTATGTGTTTATGTGGTGTATAACATTGATCGATTTGCGTATGTTGAACCACCCTTGTGTCTCTGGAATGGAGCTCACTTGATCATGGTGTATAATCTTTTTAATGTGTCATTGTATTTGGTTTGCTAGTATCTTATTTAGAATTTTTGCATCTGTGTTCATGAGAGATATTGGTCTGTAGTTTTCTTTTTTCATGTTATCTTTACCAGGTTTTGGTATCAGGGTTATGTTGGCCTCATAAAATGAGTTTGGAAGTATCACCTCTTTGATTTTTTTGGAAAAGTTTGAGAAGAACAGGTATTAAATCTTCTTTGAATGTTTGGTAGAATTCACTGGTGAAGCCGTCTGGTCCTGGACTTTTACTTTTTGGTAGGTTTTTGGTGATTGTTTAAATTTCCATACTGCTGATTGGTCTATTTAGATTTCCCAGTTCATGATTCAGTCTAAGAAGGTTGTATATTTCTAAGAACTTGTCCATTTCTTCTAGGTTATTAAATTTGATGTTATGTAATTTTTCATAGTACTCTTGTATGATCTTTTATATTTCGGCAGTATCTGTAGTAACTTCTCTTTCATTCCTGATTTTACTTGTGTCCTCTCTCTTTTTTCTTTACTGAGTCAAGCCAGGGGTTTGTCAATTTTGTTAACCTTCTCAAAGAATCAGCTCTTTGTTGCATTTATTTTTTCTATTGTCTTTTTGTTCTCATTCATTTAATTCTGCTCTGTTTTTGATTATTTCCTTCCTTCTGTTGATTTTGGGCTTTATTTGTTCTTCTTTTTCTAGTTTTCAAAGATGTAGCTTGTCTAGTTGGGCTCATTCTTGGTTTTTGAGATAGGCCAGGAATGATATGAACTTCCCTCTTATTACTGCTTTTGCTGTGTCTCAAAAGTTTTGATATGTTATATTTTCATTCTCATTTGTTTCTATGTATCTCTTGATCTTTTTATTTCAATGACCCAGTCATTCTTCAGTAGCATGTTGTTCAATTTCCACGTGCATTCTTCCTGCTTTCTTTTTACAGTTGATCTCCAGCTTGAAAGCATTATGATCAGAGAATATGGTTGGTATGATTTCAATCTCCTTATATTTGTTGAGGCTAGTTTTGTGTCCCTGCTTGTGGTCAATTCTTGAGAATGTTCCATGTGCAGAGAAAAATGTAAAAGCAGCCGTTTGGGGATGAAAGGCTTTGTAAATGTCAATTATGTCCAGTTGGTCTAATGTATCACTTAACAATGTTAATTCCTTATTGATTTTCTGCTTGGATGATTTGTTCATATCTGACAGTGGGGTATCTAAGTCCCCTACAATAATAGTGTTTTGGTCAGTTTCTCTCTTTAGTACTGTTAGTAATATTTTTATATATTTCTTTATATATTAGCAATATATATTAGTAATATCTTTATATATTTCAGAGCCCCCTGATTGGAGACATAGATATTAATAAATGTTATGTCTTCCTGATATATGGTTCCCATTATCATTATGAAATGCCCCTCAGTATCCTTCTTTACCTTTTTTATCTTGAAGTCTATTTTGTCTGAAATAAGTACAGCCAGCCATACCCACTTTTCTATGAATGCCATTTGCTTGGATTATCATTTTCCACCCTTTCACTTTGAGTTTATATTTGTCTCTGGAACTAAGATGTATCTCTTGAAGGCAGCATATGGTTGGGTTTTGCTTTTTGATGCAATCTGGAACTCTGTGCCTTTTTATTGATGATTTCAGTCCATGTATATTTAGGGTGATTATTAAAATATGAGGTTTTCCTAAAGCCATTTTATCTTTTGTTTTCAGGTAGCTCAGTGTCTCCATTGTTTCCTTGTCCTTGCATTTCTATCTGTTATTTTAATTTGGTGGACATTTGTATATTTTTTTCTCTGGTCCTTCTTGTTTTATGTTATGTATCTCAGTTCTAGATCTTTGGTTTGTGGTTACTATTAAGATTAAGTAAAGGATAGCTGTATATATACAGTAGTCCATTTTCTTCTGCGTGTGCCTTCTCTCCATTCCCCTTTGCCAAATTGGATCTTTGTTCTCTCCCTTTTTTGTTGTTATTGTCTTGAATTGTCCCTATGAATGCTGAATATTCATTTCTATCTTGCAGTAGCAATTATCTTCTTAATGTTTAAGCTTATAATACCCGTTCTTAATAAGGTTTGCACGATCCTTTCTCTGTCTCCCTGCTAGTAATCTTACTCATAGTTATGTTTTTTTTTTTTTTTGTCATTTTGTTTCAGGTGGGCTGGCCTGTTTCAGTATTTCCTATAATGTAGGCCCTGTAGTAGAGAATTCCCTCAACTTTTGTACGTCTATCAAGGTTTTGATTTCTTCTTCATATCTAAAGGAAAGCTTTGCTGGATATATTATTCTTGGCTGGTAATTCCTTTCACTTAATAGTGTATTTGGTTCCACTCCTTTCTTGCTTGTAAGGGTTGTGCTGAGAAGTCCAAAGACAGTCTAATGGGTTTTCCTTTATAGGTTACTGTCTTCTTTTCCCTGGCTGCCTTGAGATTTTCTTTCTTTGTCATTAATTTTTGACAATTTTAATATAATGTGTCTTGAAGAAGGCTTTTTTAGGTTGAGATATTGGGTGTTCTGTTCGCTTCTTGGATTCGAAGCTCCAGCTTAGTCCTTAGATTTCTAACATTCTCATCATCTATTTGTCTGAATAAGCAATCTGTTCCCTTCTTTTCTTCTCCTTCCGGTATACCTGTTATTCTTGTGTTGCTTTTCCTGATGGTGTCAGCTAGTTCTTGTATATCTCTTTCATTTTTTTTTTTTCTACATTTTCTGGTATCTCTTCTTCCTTCTAAATCATTCTCAATTTCTGCCTTCAATGTCACTGATACTTTCCTCCAACTGGTCAGCTCTATTTCCTAAGCTTCCTATTTCACTCTTCATCTCTTTTAGAGTGTTTATCTCCACAAGTTCTATTTGGTTCTTTTGCATGGTTTCAATCTCTTTGCTAAAAAAAAACTCATTGTGCTGTTCTATTTTGATTCTAAGTTCTTAGAATTGTTGATCCAATTTATTATGCATCTCACTGAGTTTTTTTCAGAAGTATAATCATGAATTCTCTGTCATTTAAATTGCATATTTCTATGTTTTTAACCTTATTTTCTGAAGATTTTTATCTTTCTTTCTGAGCTGCCTTGTCATCCTGGTTGTTCAGTGTTTGGTGGACTATTTCTCCACTTAGACATTAATGGGAGTATACTCTGCTTTTTTTCAGAAACAAGATTTATTGTATAGAGGTATCTGTTTAGCCTATTGGTAAGAAGGAGTTTTTCTTTTGATTTGAAGTAGGAAGTGTCCAAGCCTCTTGGATCTCTGCTTCAAGGCTAACAATGTCTTTTTTTTCTCTCTGATATACTGAATGTTCAAATCACGATCGGCTACTCCCTATTCCAGTCCTTGTGTGTGGTGCCCCAACAGTGGTTTTTGTTTCTGTACTAGCTGTACAAATTCCCCCGGGGCTCCACGGTGCTAGGTCTTGGAGGATATGGGGTGGAGGGAGGGCATGTTCTGGGTTGGTGGGTGGGAGTTGTTGCTAGGCTCCATTTCTCAACAGCAGCTGCTAAGATACAGTTGTTGCCCCACCACACTTAGTTCCCACTCCACTTTCTGCCTGATCCCTGAGCTCCACTGTGTGGAACTCACTGGTCCCTCAGGCAGGGCTTTTCCAGAATCGGCTACAAATTTTCTTCTCTCCTTCCTCTTGCAGGGAGATCCGGCTACGTGTAGCAGTTCCTTCCAATCTCTCCCCTAGACTGCCGCAGTTCTGACCTCTGGAAGTTATTATGCGCAGATTCCTCACACTGATATGCTTATGTGTAGGTTGAGCGTTATTTGTTGAGTTTTAGATGATCAGCTTATTGTTATTTCAAGGGGAGAGATCCGGGGAGATCCCTCACTCCAGCATGTTTCTGATGTCACTCTCCTGAAATCAAAATCTCGACGTGATATTTGCATCTCCATGTTCATTGCAGAACTACTTATAATAGCTAAAAAGTAGAAACAACCAAAATTCATCAATTGATGAAAAGATACATACAATGGAAAATGATTTACTCAAAAAAGGAGAAAATCCTACCATATGCAACAATATGGATGAACCTGGAGGACATTATGCTAAGTGAAATAAGCCAGTCACAGAAAGAAAAATACTGCATGATTCCATTTAAATGAGGTATCTAGAATACTCAAACTAATAGAAATAGAGAGTAGAATGGTGGTTGCCTGAGGCTAGAGGCAAGGAGAAACAAAAATTACTAATCAATGGCTATAAAGTTTTCATTACACAAGATGAACAAGTTCTAGAGATTTGCTGAACAATTTTGTGCCTATACTTAACAATACTGCATGACACACTTAAAAATCTGTCGAGGGCAGATCTCATGTTAAGCATTCTTATGACAATAAAATAAAATGTAAAAAGGCAAAACTGAATTTGAATTATTTCTTATTCAATTCCATTAAACAGGTCTGCTAGCCAAGTCTGCTCCTGACATTTTGATGGAGTTTAAGTATCCAGTTTAAGCCATAATCGACTGATATTTTTGGATTGCTTGAAACTACTGAACAAGAGGAGTCATTGGATAACCCTTTTAATAATAGGTTTTAGACTCTAAAGAGTTAAAATGCAATGATTACTCACACAAGTAAAGGGAGAGGAGAGGAAAGCAGAATCCTAAAGTGGAGGTCAAAAATAGAATACACCATCAGTTCCAGCAGAAGCCCAGAGATGATAAGTGATGTAGCAAGTCAATGGCCAAGTTAAGACTAGAATTACTTCCTCAGGATAGAATTACTCTTTTCTTCCACCTCTTCCTTCAATGCTCAGTAAAGTTCTATTTAGTTTTTAAGACTTAGGTCAAATTCTATTAATCCCACATGGACCACAAGCAGAAATAATCATGTTTTCTTCTGTTCCCACAGTATCCCTTATAGTTCACTTATCTACCCATTTGCTCTTTCAGACAACAAATATTTTTGAGCAAAAACTATATGCCCAACACATAGTGCAATAAAAAAAAATTTTTTTAAATCACTTTTCTATGGATCTGGTAGCAGTGAAAGGGAAAACAGATAATATGAAAATAAAAAGTAAAATATATGTTAGTTATAGTATGTTAGATGATGAAAAGTAGAAGAAAATTAGCAGAGGAAGGAAACGAAAGTGTGCATTTAGAGCTGATGTGTGCAATTCTATACGGGACAGCCCGTAAAAGCCACAGTAGGAAGAATAACATTTGATTAAAGATCTCAAAGAGATGAGGATATATTCTCATAATTAATTGTGCAATTCTATTTCCCTCTATAGGCCAAGATCTTTAAGGTTAAGGACTGCACTTTAATCATTTTGTATGCCAGCATCTAGAACAGGAGCTACTATTTAAAAGGAGCTTCCTAAGTACATGTTGAATGAAAAATCTCGAGGTTTTTAATGTAAACTTCAGTTGTCTTTCAACTACACTTAGCTTTCCACTTCAAAAATTTCTTGAGTTTGAATATGATACTGATGTAAATCAGCAGCACACTTAGAGCTTCCTACACTCTCGCTGCAATTGAATGTAATAGGGATATGATTTCCCACATGTTATAGTCCAACACATTTAGAATGTAGATTAAAAAATGAATCCTAAAAATATTGAGAGACAAGCCTAAGGCCACTCGCAATGAGAACTGATGGACCACCTAAATCTACATTTTCACATTATAATAGAGTTCTAAATAAATACATCTTATCAGTTTCTATCTACCCTAATTCTGATTTTGTTCTAGGCCTTAAGCTTATTTTAAGTATCCTACAATATGTCTCATTTAATATTTAGCACTATTGTCACTTATAGGAGTCTGAGCAGTTTTATAAATAGTAACATTTATACCTGTGGCTACAAAGTTCAAGATGTTTTCACATTCAGACACCTACCTGCAGTAATATCTCATGTTCTAGGAAGTCACTACGCAAAGAAGAACTCCCTGAGAGTCAAAGGAAACTACAAAAGTAGGTTCACTTTTGACTGAAAATATGACGGCAGACCTGAAACTAGCATGACCAGTCAGTCTGGGAGGATGAAATGGCCAATTTCTTGATGCAAAATGGGAACAGCATATATGGCTGAAAGCCATATTAGGGACAAAATTACTACTACTTATGTGCTGTTACAAAGATAACAGATAAAAGATGATTACACATATTACAGTTATCCAGTTTTCATTATAAGGACTAAATGATTGAAGATTACAGAAAAGCCAGATTGAAGGAAGTGTAGAGGACAGGTACATTAACAAAAAATTTACCTTTGTTGCTCACCGTTAAAAACCTTTCAGAGACTCATTGTAAAATGGGAACTGACTCTGGTTTGTCATTTGGGATAATGTTTTTATGAATGGATTGATTATTGGTTCTAAAAATACCAATACTTGCATTATAAGTCCTTCAGCAAATTCTCCATTACCAAGTCTAAACTCCTTAGTATGAGATAGAAAGTTCTTTGTGGTCCAGCTCTTCTCTCCCTCCCCACACATTCCACACCCATCCGTTCTCAGCTCTCTGTAGTTTCCTAAACATGCCATGCTTTCAACACCTACTCCAGTCTCTTTGCATGTATTCTTTTCTCTGCACAAATACTCTCTCCCACTTCCCAACAGGGCACATTCCTGTAAAATACTTACCTTTAGCTGGAAACTGCCCCTGACCCCCACTATTCATTCCCCCTGAGTTAGCACCTATTCCCCTTCTAAATCCTATTACTGTTGAGCTTATCTCACTATGTGAAAAGATTGTTTATATATTTCGCTCCTTCACTGAACTAAAACTTCTAAGGAAAGTGCCTTATTCATGTTTGAAGCAGCAAAGATATTGAGCTGAATAGCTAATTATAAAACAAATATAACAGAAACCAACATTTATTTAGTGCCTAATAATCATCAGGAACTCTTCCAAGGTTAGGGAACTGAAGCATAGTTTAATTAACTTGTCTAAGATTACAAAACTAGTAATAGACAAAGACAGGATTTGAACCCAAGCACTCTGACTTTAAAGTTCATGCTCTTCACTACTACTGTATAGATACATCTTAATTATATGTACATATTTGTTTGTAAGTAAATAAATAAATAAGCATATGTATGTATATGCACTATTCATATTTATGTATGTATATTTACTTGTGTATATACACGAAAAAATGACTTTTAAGGTGCACTCTACACAGTAGTATAAGCTAAATTACTTCAGCGAATTAGAAGTTTTGATAAAAGAACATTTGATAACCTAAAAATTGTCTTCTTTCCAACAAATATATCATAGTAACCTATTTAATAATTTACAAAACACAATATCGATGTACATGGGTTGTTTTTTATGAACTGAGTTGTGTATCAAGAAGATATATTTATCATTATTAATAATGATACACATCATTACTAGGTAACTTAGTAAAATTTTGAAAATTTATGCATAGGTCTTCACTACAAGATTAAGTCTATAAAATATTTTTTCTTGTAAAGATAATTACCTGAATTTTATTTAGAAGAACAAAAATAAATGCTTATAAATATATTAAACTGGTTTTTATTCAGTAATATTTATATTCCAAAGATTTTTTTAAAATCAATATTTTCTGTACCAGTGGTTCTCAAACATTTGCTGCACATCAGTATCGCCTAAGAAGCTTTGAAAAAAATGATGGTTGGACCACTCTACATTTGTCCCCCACAAGATGTTCTGATACCCAAGCATTAGGATATTTTAAAAGTTCTCAGATGATTCCAATATGCAGCAAATTCTGGGAACCAGAATTCTACTGAAATTTACCTGCATTTATTATAAAATTTTACTGGAATTTTTTCCATATATCATTTAAAAGTAATTCTGTCATTCCAAATGATCATCAACTCCGTAATGCCAGAACTCAACTTGTAGTTTCTGGGACCAAATTTATTACCTGCCTACTGCATTCTTCAAAGATAATTTCTTTCATTTTGGCTAATTCTCTTTACAGATAATAGAAATAATTTCTTTACTACATCATCTTTTCAAAGACACAGTTAAATTTACTACCTAATCACAAAACTTAATTATGCTTCATTTCCATAAAGTATCAATTTCCATATGCTTAAAATGGAAAAGCATGTAGCTTGGACATGCAATGGGTTATTTAGAAGAAGAGAAGTTGGAATAAGGGTAAAAATGCATAGAAACACAAATGTTACTAATTGTATTATACCACACTCTCTCTTCCTTAAACTATCTGTTCATCATAATCCTTGTTTATAATCTTAAACATTGTCTCTGTAAAAAAATGATAAGTAAACTTACTAATGTTTATTCTCTCTTCTTTTGGACCCAGAGTAGAACTGTATTTCCTCACATCAGTGAACTCGGACATGGCCATTTGACTTTATTTGATCAAAGAAATATAAGAGTAAGTATCATGTGTCACTCCTAAGCAGAAGCTCCAAGAGCCAGTAGAACTTCCACATCTTCTCTTTTTCCTCTGGCACAACAAATGACGAAGTTCTAGATGGTGACTGCTCCATAAGCCTCGGTCCAGAAGTAAGGACAATGACAATGGTGAAGAAGAGCACCCAGCCATTCCTCCCTGGACCTTTAACGTGAGTGAGAAATAAATCCTTGATGTTTAGAAATCCTTGAAATTTGCGGATTATTTTTTACTGTGGTGAAATCTAGCCTATCTTTTAATTAAATTCTATATTTACATACAATTATGTATTTAAATATGTATCTATTTCAAGAAAATATATATCAACATGTATAAATGAATTTGTTAAGAGTAAGAACTGCAGGTACAGTGTTTGTGAAAATATATCCAAGGTAAAGACGGTGATGACTAGCCTGTAAAGCATGACGACCAAAGAGCTTTGTTTATCACATGCTCATGCTGAGAATTCGTTAAGCATTTTCACTACCAAATTTGTAAAACGAGTTGTTGGGTTCGGTGTGCTCACACCATGAGTCACATTCATCAGTCTCCAACATGATAATAAATCACTGAATGATACAATGAAAATGTTGATCATTATGGTTCAGTAACAAATGTATGACTAAGTTTTTGTTCTCACAAGACATCACGTCAAACACAAATTTCAGAGCGGAATGATTCTTCAGACTAAACACTGCAGCACTCTTAAGTCTAAATTCATGTATTCTAGTCATAGACATACACACTGAAAAAAATCCAAGCTCAATTTGCAGAAAACAACGAATCTAAAATAATAAACTCTTAAACTGATATATATTGAAGAAACTTCATGGACTGCTTAGTTATAAAATTTGAAAGAGATAACTGTTTCTTTTTAATTTTCAGGAATTTCAACTATTTTATAGGTATAATAATTGTAACTAGAAGAAAGACATTTTACACAGCTATACAATAATATAATCACAAAAAGACCATATCATAATGACTTTCTACTAAGAAATACATGGTAAGAATCACTGTTATTAATGATGAAAATTGTGTAATATATTTATTGATGCATTTGTTAGGGTTAGGCAGTCAGGAATAAGAGCAAACATTCTAGTACACAAATTAAAATATGCAAAATTACATAGTGTGTGTGATATTACAAATGGGGAAGAGGTTGTTTATTTTTTAAAGAAATTATAATTGAGAAGGTAAATTTAACTAAGGAAATATATAAAACATATATATGGAATTATTTTGAGAAAATTTTATGTTTTATTTCCTTATTTAAGTTTTCTTAGTTTGGAAAATCCTGAAAGTCATTTAAGTTTGCTTTAAATAAGACTTATCTACAGCATGAAGGCATGTGTGGTTTCACTAAATAATATACTCCTCTCATTTTTTTTCACCTAAGACTAAGAATTATTTAAGGCACGAATGATTCATATTTTTTGAAATAGTATGGGCTAAAAATGTGAAATTAAATATGAATATATATTATTAGCAGTTATATTACCTCCCACTTCATAGTTATTTCATGTAAGAATATGACACTTAAACTGTTCTTGTATTGACTATTCATCATTTAAGTTTCTAACATTTACACAAATATACACATCTATACTTATAAACACATAGTCATATAGTTCCTCGAAGATAATTTATTGAGTAATTTCTAGCTGCAAAATAATAAAGTATAGCTATACTCTATAATGACTAACTTTTTAAATACTAAGTTAGGCAACTCTATTGATCATATTTGTATTCAGACAAATTAGAATATTCCTGTCTTAAAAGTTACAAGTTAAAAAAGCAATTTAAGTAAAATTCTTTAAACTACATTTTTATAAAAACCCTTGGTTTCATAACAAAATAAATCCAATTAAATTTTTTTAATTATGAAGTAATGAAATGTTATATGAGTAACTAGAACCCAGACCAAAAACAAATCATTTATTTTTTTTAAATAATAAGGTATCAGATATAGATAAATTTTTACATTTATTTCTATTCTACTTGTTTCAAAGTTATATTTTTCAGTGTCATAACCAATAAACTCAGAAGTAAAAAGCAGTCTTTAAATGATGCTCCTTTCCAAATTTAAGTCATTTTTAAACTTTTTCCTACCCAGGGAACTCCTACAAATTTTAGAAATTTACGCAATGGATATTTGTGAAACCAAAAATTAGAAAGACATATTGACATACACCAAGAAGGAAATTACATCAAAATAGTTAATTAATGGAAAGATAAATGTTTACTGTCATACCTATTCTGATGAATAAGCACTGCTGTCAGAAAGGGAGATGTGACAGCTTCTCTCTTACTCTGGCTTGTACTCCTACCCTCTTTCATTCCAATTTCTAAATCTGCCAGCTTTGGATCATAGAGGAGTAGAAAAGTTCTTACTTGATAGGTAAAGGAGCTAGTTTTGGAGCTCTTAGAACTTGCCAGTTGTTTAAAGTGATTCCTCAGTCCTAAACACTTTCTAGAGCTCTACTAGGAAGCCACGCTCCCTTCTCTCCCCTCCCTCTTAAGTCGGAATTCTCTTACCTAAAGTTTCCCTAACAAGGATGAATGCTACAATTAGTCCCTAATTATCTTGTAGTGCCTGCAGCTTCTCTATGAAAAGGTGATTTTGATCCTCCAGACCAGCTTCTTGAACAGGACTAAGATGAGGCCACACCAGCTTTTCCCGATATCCCTCATCTGGTCCATTGGAAAGACTTATTCTTTTTTCTTGGATCAACTCTGGGAGTGTAGCACAACCATGTCTTAGTTACTCCAAAGTCAAGGTCATTAGTCAGTCTCTCACAGACAAGTCCACCATATCCTTCAAACTGTCTTTGGTTTTCTTAAAGGCATACTCGTGAAGAGAATTATGCCCACTATCCCCCTCTGGAGGATGTGGGAATCAAAATCACAGCATCAGAATCATTCTTTGCGAATCTTCTTCAATGTCCCCCTTAATTTGGCTAATGTGTTTAAAAATCCCAGTAGTAGTTTTCTCCTCACTTTCTTCTTTCAAACTGATCATGATAGTCTTGTGGTTCCTATTGTCTTCAGGTCTCAGCTGAAACTTTCACCAAATGTATTCAATTACATATATAATTTGAAACAAGGTAACTTTTGTTTTACAAAGCAGCAGCTTAAATGTATTTCTGTACCATGTTAGTGTATTTTTAAAAAGATCATAAAATATTCAGCTCCTAATTGTCAAGTTTTGTAATCTACATCAGTCTGATGAATAGGATAATTCCTTCTGCCCTGCTTTGTGATATGTGGACACACATTGAAGTAAATAGTATTTTTATAGTGTGTTACAGGAGGAAAAGTCCTTGCACATACACCTAGTCTCTCATTTACTCATGATTTCAAATGAGCGGGAAAGCTAAATACCCACATACACATCTGGCTATATCATTAAAATCTCAGAATATTAAACAGTCTTCACTGTTATAACCCATTTACTCAACTGGATAAGCCATTTTTGCCAAGTTTAATTTAATTATGATGATCACAATTAATAGTGGTTGGAAGGAATACAACAATACAGCAGTTTGTATACCTTGTTTGTCTTATGCTCACTAATGGAAAGCATCTGGTTAATTTTAAAAGCCAGTAACACAAACAATATGGGTAAAGCATGGTGCAACAGAAAGGGCCCTGTGCTTGAAATCATAATCCAAATCAAGTCTGTATTCCCACATCTTTTAGAATATTTTATAGGTATTACCTATATTTAATAAGCATTTATTTTCACATGAACATATACATATGTGTGTGCATTTTTAGAAAACCACACAATACTTTAGTTATCTTCTGCTGATAATCTATTATCTATAGTACTTCTGTTCATGAAAAAAAAATCTTCAAAATAATAAAACAACAGATACTCCACCACAATTCATACCTATAAGAATCCTGTAAGCTTATTTAATCTTTCAGATTCTTAGTTGTTTTCTTTCTCTTTTTTTATCTGTAAAATAAAGATAAAATTAACCACTTGCCTGAGTTCTTAGTATCTGATGAGAAAATGTATGTGAAACAGCTCCATGAAGTAGTACAGTAAAGTGGTTGTATCATACTCCTAAACATACACAGATGCACACAAACACAACAATTCAAAAAAAAACCTAGCAATATCTCATAGGACTTCATCTCTGAAATTGCCTGACTGCTATTTGAGATCCTTCAAACTTCAACAGTAACATGTTTTACCACTAAATATCACCACTTAGAATACTTTACGAAGAAGAATGTTTTGTAAAACTTCTCATTTGGCAGATTCATTGTACTATTAGTGAAAGGCTATAAAAATTATATTTTCATTCTATGTTCTTTTAACTAAGAACTTTAAAAAATCAAAATGATTTAATATTTGCAATTTAGCAGGCTGAATGTCTTTAGTTGGTAGAGGTGTCTTGCATACCAGAAGTTCATCTACAATTTGGAAGGTGATCTTTCTCCTAGAAATCTGAAGTGCTGTAAAAACTTTATGTGGCACTGAATTGCTTCACTCCAAAAACTCGGGGATTTCTAATATGAGTTTGAAGAAATTTCAGGGCTACAATCTTAGTATTTTAAACAAAATTGGTAAGTTGGGTACTTTGGAATTTCTGATCCTAATAAAAAAATGAAGTTTAACGATTCCTTCCCAGTCCTGCAGACATCGGAAATGAGTACAACACTTTTTTTTCCCCTAGCTTTCATTCTGTTTCATATGAATCTGAACTAGAAAACATATTGAATTGATTTAAATAGAAACCCACAGAAGGAAGCTGGCTAAAGACAGAGAGGCTAACTCATAATCTGTGACCAGACTGGTTTATCTAATGATGTAGTTGTTGTCACAGTAAATGACTACATGCACAGATTTCTGTCTAGTTAGACATTTGGCTTGAAATAAACACTCAGAGAACTGGATCCAAACATCAACTAGGCCAAAAGTTCCCTTAAGCTCTGCCAACCTAATGCTAATTCAACTAGGAGTAACATGCTTTTTTGTTTCACAACAAATGAGTGTTTGAATCTATTAAACTGAATCTGATGTTGATTTCAGGAACGTGTCTGATGAGAACACTATCCCGCTGCAGTAGGTTTGGATCCTAATTTTCTTGTCAAACGTCACTTACTTACCTTGATATCCTAGAAGTGGAAGGGAGGATCCAAGAATGGAGAGAGGAAATATTATGACTGTGTAAGTTGATTCAGAAAAAAAAAAAAAAAGCCCATGTTTAACCACTTAACTTTATTTTGTAATACCTACTTTATGATTTGGTATAAACAGTACAGTATTTCTCTGTCTGAAATTAGCCCCAGCCCACTTTCCTAAAGCTTCATTAAAAGCAAGGCAAATTTAATGAAATGAAGCAGCATAAGTAAAAATAATTTACATAGAATGTTGTATACTTGTATTTGCAGATTTTTCCTGCCATATAGCTGATGAGAAAGGCATCTAGAGACAGTGGGAAAATATTAGTAAATAAAAGATGTAACAGAGAGTTATTTGGCTGGAACACACACACACACACACAAACAGGAGACTTTCCAAACTACTTGAAGACGAAAGGGATACACACATCTAATCACCATGAAATGTGTTTATCCAGAAGACACTGATATACTGTGTATATCATTGATAAACATTGATATTCTAGGACAAAATAAAGAGAAAATACCTAGCTAAATATAAATAACAATGCCTATCTAAATAGCACCACACCAATATTTTCTAAATAGCATTTCTAATGGAGTTTATCTTCCTCTTTGATGTGTTAGTTTTCTATATTGATGTTAAATACAGATATGGCTCTTGGCAACATGCAAGAATTGGAGAATTTCTGTTTTCCATTTGACCTATGATATCATCCTTGGGACCACAGTAAGCTATGGACTTTGTGAAGTCTAGTGCAAAATAAAAATGTTGGATCCTTTATTCAAATTAAGAATTTCAAGATGGTGACAACAAAGCATGAATCCCTTCTAAGCACATGGTCCTGTGTGACTACACAGACTGCAGACTCATGAAGCCAGCCACACATGGCTATATCACCAAAACTTTCCAGTGACCTGCATTTGCATGCCAACAAATTGCAAAAGACATGGGAGGTAGTTACTAAAGCACAATTCCTTGTCAACTCAATGGACAGTTACCTTCCCACTGGATCCACCCATAACCTATTTATCTGCCACCTCAAAATGAACAAGCTGTTGAAAATATGGCATCAAGGATAAGAATGGGGGAATTAAGATACACATCAAGCCCCTCAGTTTCCTGTCTTTGATAGAAATGCACAATACTGTACTATTTACAACATCCTTTCATTCCTTTGCTAGAAAGGTCTGGCTCACACCACTGGACACTTGTGAAAAGATTAAACCCTGGGGAAAGGAGTTTAGAAACGCTTTCTCATTTTCAGGATCTTTTCTTCCTACATTCAAAAAGATAATATCTATAATATCCGAATTAAAACTTTTAAACTTCAAACTGCCTTGTTCTTGAGTCATTCAAACTCACATAATACACTCATATAAAATATGAATAAAGCTTTTAAAACCATGACAAGATTAAATTAAGTAATCTATATATATGAACTCTGTGAAAAACCCAAGTTCAGCTCTCACATCATTATTAGCGATGCATTACATTACTATACTACATATATATGTATAGTCTGGAGTCACTACAGAAATTGAGCAAGGAAATTCTTTCATTAATGCAGGCTACAGGCACACCTCAGCCTAACGATTCGTTTATCTTTCATCTATCAGCAAGTTTTTTTTTTTTCAGCATTTCGAAGCTTGACTAATCCACAAGATAATATCAGCATATGTAAATCCTTAATTTCATTGGATCCAACTTTATTTGGTAAATGAGGAGGTTTTCCACTTCCTTTCATCCACCCTATCATAGATTAGGCCTTTGATGAGACAGTATCATAAACTGACTTACTACAGGGAATATGCTTCTAAGAAAAAGTATACTAACTAAAGAAGAAAATAGAATTATATGTTTTAAAAAATTCTCAAAAATTAGTGTTCAAGATAGAAAGATCAGGAGATAAGCTTTATCTTCTTGTTTTTTGAATTATACTATAAGTCCAATTTAAAAGTTAATTTAAGGTTTATCATGTGTATTTCTAGTTAAAAGAAATGTTAGATAAAAATTACTTGTGATTTTAACATACCATGTGTATATGTATATGTGTGTGTACATATATATGTATACATATAAATGTATATACATGTTTTTAATTCATAATATTATTACATATCCTGATTTCAAGAGTTCAAATTCACTAATTTAGTAATTTGATTCACTTATTCATTTCCAATTATTCATTTAACTTTGAAAATTTACTATATGTTAAAGTTAAATGCATCTTATTCATTTTTGCATAATTTATGCTTAAGACACCTAAATATATTTGGCAATCAATCCATAACTAGAATTGAGTTAATTAGTGTCCTATTCTATAGTAGGATCCAGAATATTGACTACTTTTGAGATTCTTTAAAACTTCTCTTTTAAATAATGAATTGGAGACATCTCTGTAATCATAAGAGATAAAAAAAAACTGAACCAGTCAAGTGAATAAGTTTATTTAGAATACTCTCGGAAAAGTCTGAAGAATTTAAAATTAAAAGTATATAATCCATACAACTTTGATTTAAAGTCTAAACTCAGAAGACATATAAGACATAAACATGTAGAAAGGAGTGACCAATTCAGAGAAGGCAAACATGGTGGGGTATGATGGCATAAATGGAAATATGCAGTTTTAAAGATGTTCCCAGCACCATCGAAATATAACATACATTTAGAAACTTCATATTTGATTAAATATCAGATCTCTAATTGCTCAACAAGATAAATACATCATTTGTGCTTAGTATTTGCTATTTGCTGGTGAACTGTCACAAAAGCGTTTGTACATTAAGACATGGAGGAAAAAAATCAGTAGCTCTCTGCAAAGTCAGCAGAAACAGCAACACAAATTAACAATTTGTTTTAAGACATTTAGATGACATCGAGTTTCACCAGGTGTGTTCTATGCACAACCCAAAACTTTTGCTATGAAAGGAAAGTTCTCACAGAGTTCTATGTCATCAGTGGTCTACGATCACATGACATAAAAGACTAGTAGACTCTATTCAGAAAACCACTGGTCCTTGCTCTCTATTAATTTTGGTAGGGGAGGAATTACCAAGTTAGATATTAGCGTAGCCCCAAGTTAAAACATTAAAAAGAATTCACTGATGCAAATGCAAGCATATAATTTAAAATTATCAAAATTAATCCCTTCAGCTGTTACATCATTTCGATAGAATATTTATCAATCATTGTCGATAAAATAAATATTACTTTAAAAACCATAGAGTGTAATAGCTTTAAATAATTTTTGAAACTTAAAATATTCAGAATATCATAGCAGATATTTTTAGAAGATAACAAAGTAAATACTAAAGATCAGTAATAAAATCAAAGTTATAAAATTTTAAGATAATCTGAGTAAATAAGTACTATGAATATAGCTAGTGGCAAAACAATTTTCTTTTCCCAAGGAAAAGAATATGAGGGGGGCAAATAAAAACACAATACAACTACGATCAAATACAGAGAGATGCACATGCTTAGAGAAACTATTAGTTTATGTTTGTGATTCATATAACAGTCATTGCACACAATACCAAGTAAAGCTTTGTAACTTAGCTACTATCTTCTAAAATTGCCACCAGAAAAATCCCAAAGTTGACACTGAGAATCTGAATCACAGAAGGAAGAGGTGTCATC
Organism: Pteropus medius; assembly: GCF_902729225.1. Lineage (NCBI taxonomy): Eukaryota > Metazoa > Chordata > Mammalia > Chiroptera > Pteropodidae > Pteropus > Pteropus medius. The sequence goes on from NW_024351729.1 coordinate 17,948,454, forward strand.
TTTAAGATAAAGGGAGAAGACCATAAGTAGAGATACAGCTAGTAATGTCAATAGTTGATGACCATTGGTAAAATTACATGCATCTACAGTGGGAAAATGACATATCGATTACTTCAGTTCATACTGCAATAAGGAGCAGCAAAAGTGTGACATTGCGTGCCTTATTCTTATTGACACGTAGGATGTCTGCTCTATGAATCTTCTGGGTTAGTGTACAAATAAGTACATAGATGAAAATGATTAAATGCTAATTAATTGCTACCCACACAGCATAGGCGAACTAACAATAATTACAATTCTGCATGCACAACTATTTTTAACATTCTTTAATTAAAGTCTGTGTGTTTGATGCTGTCTCTTGTTAGCTTTGCATTTGTGTGTTCAAATTTAAGGAGGGTGATAACACAATGCAAAGAAAACTTTTAATTAAGGTACACTTTCACTAGGTGGAGATAGACACATACTTGACCATGTGATTTAAAATATTGAGCCAACGTGAGAGGAAGATTTGCCTATAGTCCTGATTTGGCCCATGAGTTTTTTCACCAAAATATACTATTAAATTTATTAAATCACCAAAAATATACTATTAAAATATAAATAACATTTTAGAATTCTGTGCTAAATCATGTAACATCAAGTTTTTAAAAATAACACTTTCTGGTATACAATCTACAGTTCTTAATCACAACTATTGTTAATCATAGTTTAATAAAAACTATTTTGTTCTCATCTTTATTAGATGTCCTTTGACAACTCATCTTGAAATTCCTATAGCTTTTCTGTACATCAGATCATCCTTTCATCAAAATGCCTACTTAGCTATTGGAACCAAAAGAACAGTCTTTGTTTTACTTTCAAACCTATACATGGGTTATTTAATAAGTAAATATTTATTGAATACCTACTTACTCTGCGTCTGGCACTGCCTCAACCCCTACAATGATATTCATAGATACACTATACTCACTGACTGTTTCATTTTATTCTCCTTTAGCATTTTTTTTTTTTTTTTTTGCTAGCTGGTATACATCACTTTAAACTATAATTTGGAGTAACAGGAAAGTTTATGTATTTTTCATTTCTTTGTCCCTGTCAACTAAATGCTTTAATAATCAAATTGTTGATATGCAAGATAAGTCACTTAATCATGTGAATCATTAGCTTCACGGTTCAATTATAATAAAGTTTTCTTCTGAATCAATTCACATTTGAAACATTTATCTTTAGAAATGTCTTCTGATATCAAAAATAACAATCAGACTTTTCATCTCCTTTTTCATTTATACAAAAGCTAAAATTTTTTACAAAGCATTTTAGATGCTAATAACTTTGGAAGTATATTATTGGTCATTGTTCTCTAATTTTAACTTTGAACATAATATCATTCTTCATAGAGGGTTTAAATCATACCGAAAAATACAATTTCTGATTGTTTTATTAATTATTAAATGTATTTTGTGTAAAAATGTACATTAAAATAATTTTTTATAAGACTGTGGTTATAACGTACAAATTAGGCCTTTTTCATCATGCATTTTCTCTAAAGAAATATTTCATTATGTTTTAATCATTTCCTTCTGTGGATGAAACACAGAAGCTGATATTTTCACTAAAGTCTTTCATAAAAATCTCATCTGTCTCTTTCTTTCTCTACATGTGCATGTACACACACACAGAGAAACTTGGAGAAACTTTTATATTAATGATGAATATACATGTCTGTACCATTTATCTATCTATAAGGCATATACTGAACTGTATTGATTCTCGAGCAGTAATGATGAGTTTGTATAGCTATCCACATCCCTTCATGATCACCTCTTTTGAAGTAAAGCCTATATTTTAAAAATAATTATTGTAGATTGTGAGTATAGTCTAGGATCACAGAATAGAGCTGAAAGCTAACTGGCCTACCAGAAAATGAACATAAGACATAGGCCTTACAACTACCATACTCCAGCCAAGTAGTGCTCACAGACACCAACAGATATAAACAAATGTTAAACACTTGTGCTGTACATGGGACAGTACTTTTCTCATAAATTTATACTTCTGATGCTTTAAGTTACAGGATAAAGTGTAAAAAGGTCTTGTGTACTTATCTGCATTACTTAACAGTATCTACTTGTAAGAGATACCCGTTTTATACCATTTTAGTAGAGAATCAATTTATCATTCCATTCCATTTCAAATGCAGTAGTCCAACCCAATCCAGAATGCATTATTGATATGGAAATGAGTGTAATTAGCAGTGTAAATGATCTGTTATTTATGATACAAGTCAGAGCAGTAAATCACCATTGGTTCACTATCATTACTATGCAAATAGAAGAAGCCAGTTAATGGTCCATGTGTTAAAAACAGGCCACTTGCTTGCTTATTTGCAAATGAAAGGCAAGGGTGAGGGTTTAAGGTAGAGATGGTAGTTTATCATATTGTCAGTCTTAGTACTTGCACTAGTTTTAAACGTTACCCAACTTTCTCTATTGCGTATTCTGCCTTGAGCCTGTTCTAAGGGCACTTTCGAATTTAAGGATTGGGAATAATTGGGAGAATGCTTCTAAGTGTTTTGCAGTGTATGATATACTTTTTATGTCATCTTGGAAAAACACCATAAAATGTCCTATTATGAAATAAAATAGCATCATTGGTCACAAAATTAACTTCATTTTCCTGTAAATATATTTCATTTTCTTATAAGAAAGTAAAGTAGCAATGATTTGAGTACTCAAAGACTAAAAGAAATATTAGTGGGCCTTATTAGAAATTATACAGTATACCTAAAATAAATTGTTCTGCCTTTCTTGCTTGGTCCCTTTTGTTTAATTTTCCAGGGTATGTCAGTTTATGGGAACTGAGTGCATTAGCTGCAGGCCAATGATTTCCTAGTAAAATGTAAAATGGGAACAAAAATAGGATGCGTAAAAAGCTAGGGTAGGAAGAAGGATTAAGGGAAACTGCAATTTCTGTAAGCTTCACATGTATAGATCTGATAATTTTTTAAACTATTTAGAAGACTTACATAAATATAGAACTTAGAATAATAATACCTTTATGTTGAAAACGCACATAGTAGATAGAATTTTAATCTCACTTAAATAAATTAGTTCCATCTTTCGACTCTATATAACTGGCAAATTCCTTACAGAATCTTATTTTTCTTTATTGCTAATTTTTATTAAGCTATGGGTTCAAGAATGACATAAGCTGGGCAAAAATTTTATATGAACAAAATAATAATATATTTAAATATAAGATGATGGAAAACACATTTTCCTATTTTTAAAAAATTACATATACATAGTGGCTAGATCTGTTCTTGGTTCATCATTTGAGGTATTGTTTTATCTTTTGTAAATATTATATTTTTCCTCCTTTAATTCCAAGTTGATAACAAGACCATTGGTTTCCTTCGCCTCACTAGATTTCCAAAGATAATCTTTTCTGGCTTTTGTTTTTAAAACCTTAAACCCATTGAGAAAATTACTAGAGGGAGGGTGAACAGTTTGGGTGTGAGCCTATGTATTAGTATCAAGAAGAGAAGAAACAGATACATACCCGACTAAACTTGTAAAGAGAAGAAAAGTCTCAGGCATTATAGATAAAGTAGCCCAAGTCTCATTCCCTGGCATCACTTTTATAAAATGGCCTGACATTAAGATGTGAGTTGTTTATTCCCCAGTTTATCAGAGTCCTAGCAACCAATAAGTCACACAATCAAATTAGTAAAATTCAAGGAAAGTTAATATAGACATTATTAATTTTAAAGTTGTGGGCAGTGTGGGAGAATAACAAAAGATAGTGCAGGAATGAGACCAGAGCATCAGGGCTGGCATCAGCCACTGGCCCAACAGGACCTAACCAGGGAATAGAGAAGTTACACAACAAGGAGAACCTTTTAAAGTCAGTTTCCTTTAGAGCAGCAATAACCTTCCATCGAAGGACACAAATCAAGATATCACAGAGAGGGAATCAGGAGAACAAATACTCAGTCTCAATATCCTTTCTCACTCTAATTTCCTACTGTGGTTTCCCAAATTGATAATTAGATGAACCTAAACAGGATCCAAAAAGCAGAAGAGTCCACCAATAATTACCCACATGCCAGCCTTCCAAGCCAACAGCAAAGCAAGGATTCCCAAGGAAGTAGAAGAGCACTGTCTTCAAGGTATCATATACTTTAGATAGGTGAGCATACCAGAGGTGACTGTCATACACCAAAAAACTAATAGTCCTCCCTCAAAATTTTATAGGGCATTTGACAACATTTTTAAAGCTCTTAATATGTTATATGGATTGTGCTGAGTGCTTTACATAACTCATCTTTCTTCCCATTTATAGTATTTTGAAGTAGGTCATATCATATTATTCATCTCATTTTATAGACTAGGAAACTGAGAGATAATTATATTCAATAGATTTAAATAGGTCTGTATTTTGTTTTAATTACTTTCTCCAGTTGGAAATTTATCAGCATATTTAAGTCAAATATTAGAAAGCATACAGGCATACTTCAGAGATACTGCGGTTTCAGTTCCAAAATACCACAATAAAATGAGTGTCACAATAAAGCGAGTTGTAATCTTTTTGCTAGTGGATGGTCTTGCCTTCCATTTGTAAAAGATGCAACATCTGTGAAGTACAATAAAGCAAAGCACAATACAATGCGGTATGCCTGTATGTGGTTGTTCAGTGAACAGGCTCTAATTGCTATAATTTCACCATGTTCTTTAGCAAGATAATTATTTTTATTCTTCTTTGTCTTTGAAACTTCACATCTCGTTTCTCAGTAATTCCTGCAGTCTCTTTTTACCTTTAAAATGTATCCAGAATCCCACTTTCTCAACACCTCTATCCACTGCTACTATGCTGAACAAAGTCAACGCACTCTTTCACCTGGATTACCACCCTCGTCCCCCATCAGTATATTCTCAACTGAAGAACCAAAATAATCCTTATAGAATGAATGTCGAATCAAGTCACTCCACTGCCCGGAACCCCCCATGGCTTTTCATACGTCTGAAAATCAAATCTGAAGGCATTACACACCTTCTGTCCCATTATTTCTACAGCCGCATCTCTAATGACTGTTGCATTTTCTTACCCCCTCATACATAGTAGTTCTTACTATCTCCTTGAACAGAGCCATCATAGCGCCTTTGCACTTTCTGTTCTATCAGCCTGTACCACTTTCCTACTGGTTTCTTTACTTCCTTCTGATCTTTACTCAAACACCACTTTTTCAATAGGTCTTTCTCTGACCACTCTATGTAAAATTACGAATTCAAGATCCCAACATTCATTGTCCTCTTTCTTGGTATATTCTCTGTAACACTTATCTAGTGTTCCATATGTTTTATTTATTTATTGTGCCTCCTTCTAAAATGATATAAAATGTACCAGGTCAAATATTTTGACAAGGATTTTTAACTATTTTGTCCATGACTGTTTTCCAAAGATTAAAACATTTGTTGAATGGAATAAAAAGTTGGGGAAAGACAGGACCTCACTATCTTGTCGTAATCCAGGTAGTTTGTTGTTTAGATCATTCTCTCTCTGTTAATATCATCCTGAGGGATGACTTTCCCTGAAAGGAGATGAGATCAATGACTCAATAGTCATAATGAAATACTAATTTTCATGCTTATGGACAAAGATAATAGAATTTTATAATTAACAAAACTGTTTTAGGCTATAATTTTAAATGCTTTTTTATCCCAATGTGTAATCTTAAACAACAAAAACAACAATAGAAAACAAACCATGATTTTGTTTCTGTACAATGTACTAGTGGTTGCGATTTGCTTTTTAGTTACTTTTAATATGATTAAACCGTAAGTAACCAGGATTGTGCTGCTGCACAACTATTGCATCCAACTGTGAATCATAGACTATCTTTAATAATTTAATGGGTGCTCTCTCTATATATAATGCTATTGGAGACGTACCCTGCTAAGTGTTAAATAACTCAGATTCTGTAAATATAGCCTTGAATTTTCTAATTTAAAGGCAAAATTAGACTTCAGTATGTCTAAATGTCACCAACAACAGTAATTAGCAGTTACATCAGCTTACTGAGAATTAGTTGATAAGAATCCAATTAGATTTTTAAATCATCATTGCAAATTACTGAGCTCTATTTCCAAGAAATATATTTTACATCACTAATGACCCATCGAAGTTGTAGAAGGTAACAGTTTTGTTAAAGAATGACCTCTGAGAGACCTACTTTTAGTTAGCCTCTTCAGTGAAAAATCATTCATATAATTAGCTTGCCTCATCTCTTTCCTGAGTTATTCAGATGGGCAGTGAGGAGGGCAGCTACACACTGGAATCATCTCTAAGTCTAATAATACAGCATTTTCCACATATGTTATACAGTCTTGATTATGTGATAGAAAAATTATCAGACATCAGTACTGTAATACAAAGTTACATATTGTGTATTCTTAAGGTATAATATTTTAGAAACTTTATACTACATTTAGCTAACTTATTTCACTTGTAGATAGAGTAGCCTTTATAGATTAACTGATATTTTCTAAACTATTTTCAAAAATTCCATTAACCAAAGTTTCAAAATGTATATGGTTATTCAAGCTCCAGTTTGCATCCATTATCAGTGTGACGATTCATGTAGAAGCTATATAAAGTATATAATATATTTTATTATGTGTAGAACATTTTTTCTTAATATCTCGATATAGTCTACGGCCATACCACCCTGAATAAACCCAATCCCGCCTGATCTCGGAAGCTAAGCAGGGTGGGGCCTGGTTAGTACTTGGATGGGAGACCACCTAGGAAGATGAGGGGCTGTAGGCATAAAAAATTAAAAAATAATAAGGGATTATAAGGTTACAAGGTCCTTGCAATCTGTGAGGTCAACCAAGGGTTGCCTCGCCTAAAAAAAATCTCTATATATTATATATATACACATATGTGTGTGTGTCTGTGTGTGTGTGTGTGTATATGTATATATATAAATTTGAGAAACTACTGGGGTAAATTTAACAATTCTCACTTCTGCTCAAAATTATATATGATTTCTGAAAAGGCTAACCTTCAACCACTTGCATTTTATAGATAGAAACATCTTCATATTTAAAAACTGACAAAATGTTACAAATTGTATCTCCTCTTAACACAAGTCTCACACTTTATTTCACAAACCAGGTCCTCAACAAGAAGAATTGATCTAAGAAAACAATGGGTCCTTGACAGAAGTCCTTTCTTGGAAAAATTTTGATCTATATATAATTCGTCAGAAGTGAAGAACACATATATATCTTAAAATGTTAGAAACTATAATTTATTTTTTTTTTGATTCCATAGTAAGTCAAGAGGAAGCCAAAACTACTCAGGATAACAAATCAAACACATTGAAATCTCCATACTCTGGAGTGATGAATGAATTCTATGTGACGGCAGTGTGCATTCTAAATTCAAAGCCTGAGTTTACTGATGATATTGTCATGCACTCTTGCAGAGTCATTACTTGAAAGAGAAATGCCCAAAGAGATACTTTATTTTTTTAATCTTTTTTTTTATTATGGTGATATTGGTTAATGAAATCCAGTAAGTTTTAGGTGTACAATTCAACAGCAAGGCATATATATATTATATTGTGTGTGTAAGGAGATACTTGAAATTTAAAAATTATTTTTTCTCCCTTCAGCTGTTAAACTACCTCTCAGGAAACCAATAATTCACAAAGTGAAATTAAGCAAGGTGACTCAATTATGTAGCTTTATGTTCCAGTTCCTGTTCATGCTTTAAAAAGGCTTGTTAAAATCATTTTACTCCTTAGTAGTCAGCAAGAGAAAAACCAATCCACAAAGGAATTTCATGGTGTGTATTCACAGTCTTATAATCTGAATCGTGCCCTCTGGAGTCCCAAGGATCACTGACAGGTAAATCATAGTTGTTATAATGAATTCCGAAATCTCATGACTGCATGAATAGAAATATGATTTCACATGGCCGGCAAGTCTTTGAATTTAAGAAGTGCTAGAAAGACAGTGTTACGGTCACATGACAACGTCTGTCCCTGAAGTACTTAGATGATGCTTATGGGAATGACAAGTTTTTTTTCATACTTTAGAACATCGGAGATTAAGAAAAAGTGCTAGAATTCATATTTTTCCTTATATTATATAATTGAAACATTCTATATTTAGAACATCTATATAGGGCTTATAAGAGACGACAAAGTTTTTCTGACACAGACTCTTATGAGCCTTAGGGGTATGGGTGGAGAGAGTATGGAAAAAAATAACCACACTGTTTTTACCACAACTTGGAATCAATGCAGTCACTAGACCTCACTCATATACATATACACTTAAAGATATTCACCTTAGTAAACGTCCACCTTTGAAAGGGAATCCTGAATCTTTCTCTCGTGCCAGTGGAATGGCTGATTTTAAGAGTGGATACACATCCCATTCTCCTTTGTCAGCAGGAACTCTCTCTCTCTTTTTCTCCCTCTCTTTGTAATCTCCTTATGCTATGGAATCAAAACACCAAGGTTCACATTCTTTTATTACATAGATCATTCTCAATACAACTGAAGGAAGAAATAAGAGAGAATGTGCAGCTATTGTTACCTGCCTGTTAGATGAAAAATGTAAAATATCAAGAATTTTACTGCTCAAGTTTTCTCATCTTTCATCTATTTTCTGAAGAAAAATTTAAAGAAAAAAGATATAGTAGATACTAAGTCCAGATTTCTCTGATCTAAAAATGAACTCACACTTTTTTCTACTTAAAAGCATACTTATCAGATAACCGAAATAACTTGCTATTTAGTCATTCATATTTCTTATAGAAAAACAACATTTCTAAGTCTCACAGAATAAAAAATAAATAAAATAAAAAAAGGTAACACCTTAGAGGAGAAGATTTGAAATCAAGAGATGACCAAAGGAAATTATGAACAAGATGGTGTAATTGTTCCTCTTACTGTCCTCTCGTTTTCTGTTACTATCTCCTACGATTCCACCTAATCCACAGGTAAAACCTCCCTTAGGTCCATTACCACCACAGACTCCCAATCTCTAGTTTTGTTTTCTTTTTAAATCATGGCCAACACTTATATAGAAAGGAATATTTTGTGATGTAAGCACTCGCTTATTTGAAGTTCTAAATTGGTGATACCAAAAGACTACTATCCGATGAATCTAGAAAACGAACATAAATTCTTTTTAATATTCCTATTATGGCAAAATGTAGTAAATAAATAAAAAACATAATTATAGGAAATTTATACTTGTAGAAATAAAAACGTGCATAAAGTTAATGATAAAAGCTAGCATTTATTGAGCACATACTAAATGCTGGGTTCTAGACAAAGTATTTTCATACATACCCTAATTTACTCATATCAGCCCCTTAGATAGATGTTAATATTATTTAGATACAAAAACAGTCTTAAAATTATATCTGACCCAAGCTCCAGAGGTAGGACTTGATCCCATGGCTCTCTAACCCCAAAGTCCCTGCTCCTAACATACTTTAATACTAGGTCCATTGCTTTAACACTTATAAATTTACATTTAAATACAGTGGTTTGAAAAGGAAAATAAATAATGCTCCTTTGGTATGTTCCAGAAAGTTCCCAGATATGTCAGGGCCTAGAAATGATTCTCTATTGAGAATCTTGATCAATGAATAGGCAACTCAATACATGTTCCAAGACAAATAATTTTAACGTAGGGAGAGGATGTACCATTAAAATCTTCCAATCATTCTATATAAAGAAGAGACCAGAAATTAATAAATTAGTGCATGTAATCTCTAAAGTCAGTTTTTAGTAAACACTGGTGGCAGTATAAACAGGCTGTGGGAAAAACAAACAAACAAACTCAGAAAAACCAACCATTAAGACCCTGAAAACCAAGTAAATCAATTCATTTAGAAATTCAAATTTTATATCAGTTATAAATCACATTTTCAAAGAAATAAATATAATATCATTCTACAAATAAAAGAAAATTTAGAAAGTCACATCATCTCCAAGGAGCCATAGCTGCCATCCACCAAATATGATAAGAAAATATATTAAAATAATTAAAAGACTCAGCCAGCTTACATTGATAGGTGAGTCTATCTCCAGGATAAATGCAATAATACTCTCTCAAGAGAAAAAAAAGAATGATGAAAAGAAATAGCTACTAAGTAGCTATGTGGTCTTGTGTAAACCTCTCAGAGGCTACATTTCTTCTCTCTGGGCCTCAGTTTCTTCATATTCTTTTCAAGTTTTAAACACCAAGTTTTACAGCATATTTTTTGCTTTTTCTGACAACAGAAGAAAATATACAAGTGAGTTCTATCTTTATTCAGCTCAGGGAAGAACAAAAGTTAAGGATGATGCAATCAGACGCCAATGACAAACCTGTACCTTAAAGTAGCAATGCCACAAACGTAACTGGAATGGCCAAACCTTTCTCAAACAAAAGAGATTTTTAACATATTAAGACTTAAAATAGATAATCTGAGTGCTTCATTATTAATGACAGAAGGCAAAGAATGGATTTAGGCAGAACACACCAAAGGCAAGAGTGGGCTGGAGGTCAGGTAAACCAGAGATTACAGGTTCAAGCACTAGAGTAAAGGCTGAAGACCCCAGGTCCCTGTAAAAACCAGAGGCTGCTTGTGAAGCAAATCGTATGATCTCAGGGTAACATGAAGTGTTAACAATAAGGAGATCCACGGAAACTGAGCAAAGGACAGAAAAATGACTTGCATGGAACCCACCCTTGGTGGTCTTTATCCTCATTCGCCCCATCTACAACTACTAAACCAGTTTGGCCTGGAGAATATAAAGAGAATACTAAACACAGCAGTGTGCTAGAAATTATTCAGCTCCCTGAGACTCCCTGAGACATAAGCATTTCTCATAACTTCACCTGCTTTCAACTTTGAGGATTTCAGATCAAAAGTAATGTTCTTAGCTGGGACATGAACTTGGTAGTAAAATTATATGGTGGCATATGCAGCAATTTTTAAGTTAAGAGCTGTCATAACTAGTATCCTGCTTTCCTTTATATTATAAAAAGAAGGCTTTGGAGGTGATAAACCTTTTAACCTCTGTTCTTCATATACTTTAAGTTCTGATATTTAAGAAAACTAGAATAGTTGGTCAAAGTAAGTTTTTATAAGAAACTCATTCTTTTGGTTCTATGACCCTTCCTGCTAAGTATTCCCTATCATCTGCACTATCTACACTACAGAATAATGTTTAAATGCCTTTGTAGGTCACATAAGCAAGTCCCTCACTCCATAATCTAGTTAGTGTTGCCTCCTACACTAACCTGATTCTCTAGCCAACTTCTTCCTTGCTCCATATGTCTATGAAACACCAGATTGTGTGTAATATCTTGCCTGTATCATTCTATTTTTTCCCTCCATGCCTTTTCTTCTGTGGTTTCCTCTAATTGGAACACCTCCTCCTCTTCATCTGTTTGTTGTATTTACCCTTTAAAACTTACCTAAAATACCACCTCCTCCAGGAAGCCAGCCAGCCTGATATTTGATCACTGCCCCTCCCTAGTTCATTAGCAGACCAATCCATTCACTAGTTCTGCTTACATAACATTCTAGGCTTAAATTTAGTACTGTAGTCCATATTATTTCATGAGTATCTATTTGCACTTCTTTCAAGTTTTATGTCTATGAGGCCGACCTTAAAGTGACTACTTATTTTCTCCTACAATAGAGTTTACAATTCAGATAACATCCACCAGTTAAATTTAATGCATTTTTATGTTTATAAGGACAGATGTGATGCAGCATTGTATAATGAGAAGAAAAACATGGTTTTTGGAGCCAGACTTAGATTCTACTCCTAACTCTATTACTTGCTATGTACACTGTGGTAAGTTAATAACCATTTTCTGCTGTTTTCAGACCTATAAATATAGGAGAAAAATACCATAATCATTGTGTTGTTATAAGATGTTATATAAAAAGCAACAGGCAAAATGGGTAATAAACAAATATTATTGATGATTTCCTTTCCATTGTAGGCTCCGAGAAAATAAAGGATAATGATATTTTTAATCTCTCCAACAATTAGCAAGCACAGTGTGTAATATAATACGGGTACTTTATAAATGTTTGTTGAATAAATAATTATGAACAAATAAATGCATACATAAATATGTAATTAGTAAATTATGTTTCTGTATCTCAAGCTATCAAAATAAGCAGTATTTCCTAATTAATATTGACTAGCAAAAATGTTAAAGTTTTTAGGAAAATTAATTAGGACATGGTTGAAAGAAAGCCCAAAGACGTGAATTAAATTTAAGTCATTTGCCTCTCTATTCCTCATCCTATGTTAATCGTTCTGTCAAAGAATGATGTCTTGCCAAGGCTAGAAGGTCTATAGGCCTCCCAGAAAATATAAATGAAAGAATTTTATAATAATCACCTATAATTTCAACATTAACTTAGATATTCTCTCCCTCAGTCTTTATGATATATATACATGATATATATAATTGTATACATACACATATATATATACATACTTTTACCATAATGTACATAACTTTTATGTTTTCCTTTTTGCATTACATATTGCATGCATTTTCTATATATATATTTTTCTATATATAGATATATATGGCTATAAAATATTACAACTAGATGTTGTACCAAAATTTTTTTTATTAATAGACATTTCAAAAGTAACGATGTCATGAATATAAATTGTTCTCCTTGAACCTTTTTTTGTATAGAGGACAAAAAAATCCTGCCTTCTGTTCCATGTAATTTTCCTTATGAGAGAGAGAATGGTAACACTACAGTCTGCTTTCCCTGGATGCAATTTGGCTGCATGCTTTTCTACTGTTTTAAAAAACAGTCCAACCAATGTACTGTATACTTGAAACTAATAATAAAATAATTTTTTTAAAAAAAAGAAATGAAACAGGTGAGTGAATTTATAATTATACCAAAAGGCCAAAAAAAATACAAAAAAAAAAAGTATTGGCATAACCATAATTCAGTGTAGAATTTCTCAATAGTGAAGTACACCTTAGATACCTTATGCAAGTTCTTGCTGAGATAGGAGGCTCAACTTTAAGAAGAGCAAAATGAAGCCAGAATAGGTATAAGACTCCTTAAGGTTACCCTGCTGGTAGTGATGATGCTAGAAATACACCTTTCATTCCTAGCTCACCCACATTCAAAATTAAATATTCTACTTCACTTCTAAATTTGCCATAAAAAGGTGTTTCTAGCTCTACTTTCCAGTTTTCCATTAATTCAATCAAACTGCTTGATTTTTTTCGAGAACTATTAATCACATATTCCACTGTGATTTAGATGTGTATCTAATATCCAATATCTATAAGGTACTTGTGGATTTGAGATGTGCCTTCATTCCCTTCAAAATATCTCATTTAGATCACTCAGAGATGAATTTTTGCTGCTATAGCTCCAATTCTTTAATTTAAAACTGTTCTCCAGTGTTAAAATGCTTTATTCCGAAAGCATAAACTTTATACAATATTGGTCACTGTGAAGAAAACAGAATAATGTGATAGAGTGCTTCTGGTAGGAATGGAAGAAGAAAGTTCGAGGTTTAATAAGGATAATCAGGAAAGGCCTTCTTGAGGGAGTGACAATAAAGTTTATTCTAATGAGATTCAGGTAGCCATCTAAGACATGAAGAGTGTTCAAGAACAACAACGACAATAACAACAAATACAAGCTGAAAGCCCTGAGATTTATATGGAATAAATTTATTTCACATTTGAAGGAGAAAAAGAAAAGTATAATAGCATGGTAAATTAGGGGTGGGGAGGTGTACTAGAATAAGATGCTCTCAGAGAGGTAGTTAAGGACTGGTACATCTGGTGCTCTGTAGGATGTGATAAGTTCACAACTCAAATAAAGGAAAACCAAAGAAAATCCATGAGATTCATGTTTAACAAAAATATAGTGACAACACCATACCTAACTCTTCCAAAGAGAAGAGAATGTCCTAAAGTAGACAGGGTAGGTGAACACTTAGCTTACCCTTCATTTTGAAGAAAAATCAAAGTTCAGCAGATTTAGGCTCCATGTACTCCATTAGTATTTCTAAAATACTGTAATTTTACCATTGGAATAAAAATGATTTAAAGTCAGGTAAACCATTAACTGTAAATATTGAATGGAACTGGTAAATAACGTCTAACCTATATGTCTCTTTTTAACATATTTGAAAAATGTCAGTTGGTAATTAACAGGAGGAAAGAGCTTGATCCATTATTTTATCAGGAAGTCGATGCAAAAGAAAGAGAACTAATTGGCATCAAATTTCCAAAAGGTAAAGTAGTACATCCCACCTAGGGTTGCTAGCTAATTCCACTAAGGGTTCCTCTAAAGACCTAATCTTTTTCACTTTAAAAAAACTGCGTCTCATTAAGCTAACAAAGACTAATTATTACATTTCCCTAGAAATATTTTCAAGATGTCCTTCTGTCTTTCATTACTTGTTATTCTTCACATCAAGGAAAATGTTTTCAGTAAACGTCATTTTTGGGTTTCCTTAAAAGTAACAATGTCCATCCTGAACATTTGCATTTTATCTGCATGTATTTAATTTTTAAAAAGAAGGAATAAACATATTAAGCACTATTAAGAGTTATAAAAGTAGGAAGAAAATGTATAAATAATTTAATGAGCTTTCCAGTAGTGAAGAGTAAAAGCTAATTATCTGTTACTTACATAGATCATTAAAAATTTAACTCTTCATAAAAGACATTTAAATCTATTCAAGGTGTATATGCATTTTTCAATGTTTACTAGTTGCAGACATTGCTTTCTTCCATATTGGTTTTCCAAATGCCCCAAATCTTATACTGTGTCTTAATTATTTTCATATGCTTACCTGAGATTTCATACAAATATTAAGTGCTTCGTGAATGGTTACTGAATTGAACTGAATTGAATGGAATCACACTATCATTTGTCATGAAGATTTCAATATCACGTAGAATCTGGGGTGAAATTGTTTTGTGTTAGACTCAAATCCAGTGCCTTAAGAGGTACTAGTAATTGAACTATTCAAAAGTTTCTGTAATGAGACGGCTCAATTAAAATATGGTTCCTCTACCAGGATCTCTAAGACAATATTATCATGTTCCAGTTTGCGGTCACATTTTTAAAGGCAACATACATACAAAATAAATAAATAAATAACAATGATTTAAATTCATATGTCAAGTCTAAAACTTTGTTCCTGTTGTTTTGTGTACCCAACAGAGTTGACTTCTAAGGGAGAAGACTGGAAGAGATAAGCACGTAAACTCAGTATCAGAACAGATTCCGGATAAATGCCAATATAATTAAGAAAATCAAATTATTTCTTAAAAACTGTTAACTTATTTTGATACCACACTTGCTGATTACACAAGATGTTACAGAATGCCCCCATTTGTTATCTGCAAAGCAAAAGTGCATGTGAATAAACTGAATCCAGCCATGTGTGTAATCTTCCTTCAGTTGATGCTCAGTGCATTGTATCATAGTAGGTATATAGCTGTTTCTGCCTCTTCCATGTAACATATAAAAAGCATTAACTTTCACTTAAAAAGAAATAATAAAAGAAAGAAAAAGCAGCTTCTATTTGTACATAAACACCAGGCATGGAGATTCTATACTGCATCCTTGGAGAAACCAGGGAGCCAAAATAATGAGCTTAACACCCAAGAAATCTGTGTGTATGGTGCAAATATTTGAAAGCAGTTAGTAAATAACCTCCTATATGATACTAGCATTTTTTCCTTCGTAATATGTGCTACTCTGTTTATCCACCCAGAATTTTGTCATTATTTTAATTGCTATTAAGCTCTTTGCTCAAGATTTTATAACTTCATCCTCTGGTACTCCCAGATTCTCTTTGTGTTTGGGTTTTGTAGCATGTGGTCAGGAAGGTTACATTCACTTTTCCTCTTATGTTTAGCCTCATTGCCTCAATCTTTTCTTCCTGCCTAATGCATATGAAGTCATTTATCTTTTCATATTTCTATTCAGTCTAAGTTCTGATTTTTCTGTTTTTTTTCGTTTTAAAAAGAAACTGGTTTCTCTCATTTTTCCCTAACTCATTAAGGTGTCCAAATTTATTTCCCTAGTGTTTATATCTTCTTCATTACTGAATAGCACAAAGCATTACCACCATGTATTACCACGAGAGAGGTTTACTGACTGATTTGTTATATCTTAAAAATGTATTTCCAGCTTGTTTTGAAATCAGATGCATATTAACCAGCTAAAGTGTCATTAGCAGAATTATTTTATTGCCAATGATAAATATCATTGATGACTGATGAAATTTTGATGGTGAGAAGAGGTACAGAATATATCAGACACAATTCTCTTTTGGTAATTTGTGATAAAAAATACCACAATTTCTATAATAAGTAAAATTTTTGAAAGGAAAAGCTAATTAAGTCAAATGTGTACTTTTGTTAAGAGAATGAAGGCTTTATTTAATTATATATAGCTTTTCCCCAATGAGATACTAATGATAAATATCAACCCAAGTCACACTTACTATGATGTAGTTTCCAAACTAGATTTAATGTATTTCACATTATTGTTTTTATTATTGTTTTTATTTTATCATAATTTTCATTATTTACCTTTTTATGATTATTTACTTGAGCCTTTTTTTTATAGACTCTATTCAGAGTGCATTAACTTTTGTACTATTCACATTGCATTAACTTTTGTCCCTCAAGAGCAGAAGGTATCAAATTCTGTCCATTGATCCATGACCAACATGAAAAAGGACATTCACATGTACAAAATATTCTCATACGGTATAAGGAATGGATGAACAACCTCCACTATCACAAATTTTGTAATTATAATAATTTATAATTATAGCCAGTAATTTATAATACATGCATAATAGACATTTATTGTAGATTTGGGATATGTATATTTTTATAACTATATTATCCACCCATTTTTCTCCCATTCAAGAAATCATTAGCAGAATAAGAATAAGTTATGGGGATAGCCTTGCTTATACTTTAATATATTTGAAAAGAAGTAAATCATTAAAAACAATTAGCACTTAAATATTCCTTGTTACAAATAATTTGGGATATACTTCCGAGGTGATCATGATTTAGTATTAGTGTGTGTCTCATGAGTCTGGGAACTGCCAGCCTAGGGTTTGATTTCAAAGCCAACAGAAGTCAAGGGAGCAATGGTAATAATGATCTAAACTGTAACAGTGGTAAGAGTCAGGCTACATCAAAGTCTTTCTGGTAGGCAGAATAATGACTCCCAGAGATGTCCATGCCCTCATCCCTGGGATGTGTGAATCTGTTAAATTTACATAGTGAAAGGGATTTTGCAGATATGATAAATATGAGGTGCTTGAGATGGGAGATTATAATGGATTATCTGGGTGAGCCCGATGTGATCAAAAAGATACTTACAAGGGAAAAAGAGGAGCACAAAGCTCAGAGTTAGAGAAGATGTGAGGAGGAAGCATTGCTGGATGAGATTGCTGGATAAGGGCCATAGCTGGGGAGTGTAGGCGAATGTAGAAGAACCTGGAAAAGAGTAAACAGATTCCTCTCAAGGGCCTCCAGAAGGAATGTATTGCTATTGACACCTCAATTTTAGCCTAGTAAAAGCCATTTTAGACTCCTGACTTATAGAATTCTAAGATAATAAACTTGTGTTATTATAAGCCATGAAGGGTGATAATTTGTTATGGCATCGATAACAACGTTTTCAGGCAGTGAAGCCATATTAGTTAGCAGACAGTACTAATGCAGGCAGTTATTACCAAGAAAAAGAAAAGACAAGATAGACATCTTGGGACTCATAATATATGAATATTTGCTTTGTATACATGGTGATTTAATTGACCACTTCCTTCATCAAATCAGAACTATGCATTTGTTTTTCTCGTCCTGTTTTTCCCTAACTGCTACATTAAAAGACTGTTAATAAAATCATAGGTCCTTTTATGACTTTGATTTAATGAAACTTAAAATCTTAACTCTAAAAATTATCTCTCTATATATACAGTCTTCAGAGACCTAGTCTTTCCCCTGGATAATCAGCAACCCCCAAGGCAGCAGAAGACAGTAGCCCTGACCTGACTAATGGTCACACGTTCTGTACCCCTGGCAGGCTAAAGATAACATCTCGACCGACCTAAGTTATGTTTCAGCTCCTGAGCCCTAAGGTGGAATGATCCCCCTGGCTACTTTCCATGAAGTCAGACAGAGGGACACTGGAACAGACCTCAGAACTGTCCTCAAGACATGAAGAAGTGATTTATTATCTTTACCTCACCTCTGACCAATCAGCTCCCAGCACGACTCCAAAATCCCTAACTGACGGTGTCTTCTGATTTTACATAATATAATCTATAACCTACAGGCCACAGGAGAGTTCAGGCTTTTGAGCATTAGCTTCCCGTTATTGTGAATGGCGCCATTCTCTTTCTTCACTGCAATTCTTGGTAGTTAGCGTTTGGCTCTGCTAGCGCCAGGTGGATGAACACTTTCTGTTGGGTAACATTAATGAATGAAAATACATGAAAAATAGAGCAATTTAGAAGAGGAAGTGAATAATAAGAATATAAATAATTGGTATTATTTCCTTTAAGAATAAAGCTAATCACAGTCTTAGTTACTTTGACTTTATCTATTTAGTAATTTTAACTTAATTATGTCCATTTCCATAGAGATAATCACTTCTCCAGAAAACTATATCTATTTAATGAAAATGACCATTTCTAATTTTTCAGATAAAGATCAATCTCACAGTTTCATTCTTCCATTTTAAAAAGTATGGACTGCTCTCCTTTCTTCTAAATTATGAATTCCTCATTTTATAATCATTCAGCTGAAATGTAAAGAAATGGCATAGAAAGTAAACACTCTTTCCAAACAATTAGTAAGATATAGGACGTTCTTTTACACACATAACATTATATTCCTGTTATAGTTCTATCCAGAAATTCTTAAGAGATACATTTTAAAAAGAGAAAATATTGTTATGCATGATATATTACACTGTCTGAACATCCTTCATATAATAAAAACTATTTCTTAATAAACAAGCCTATCCTTTATATGTTAAGGAAATCAACAGGGGAAATTATAGTTACTGCCTGGTCCCCATGTATTTAATTCTAACCAATAGAGACTGAAAATATGATCTTTCCCATATGATACTAAATACTCTGAACATCATAAAACACTTTCAAATGCTGAGGAAATGTCACTCCACTGAGGCCTGTTTCCCTACAGATTAGCAGAAAGGCAGACTGAGTTGTGTTTAATATTACGTAATGTTACACTTAATATTCGTATTTAAAATATGAGTGAAAAATGTAAATGCATGGTAGTCTCCTTATAGCCCATGGCTACATTATGTTAAGCATTAAGATCCAATAAAACTAAAACTATTGGATCTTAATACATTAAATTTGTGACTCTATCAACAAATATTAATTGGAGCGAAATCTTAGGCACTCTAAATTGCAGTAGAAAGTTGAGAATGAAGAATATTTTCAATAAAAAAGAATTAGAGAAGGACTCAGGCTTTTTTTTTTTCCATAGCCCAGTTATTGAGAAGGCCATGAATAAAATATATCAATACAGTTGTTGAAGACAATGATAAATATTTTGTACATGAATAAATCACTAATTTTCTGTGGTGGTGTTGGAGAATATTTTTTTAAAAGTTTATATATGAGATGTGTTTACAAAAGCATAAGAAAGTATTTCTAACTGTATCTCATGTTGAAAAATATCAACTACTTGTTTAGACTCTCTGACATCAAATAGAGTAATTTAAAATATACCTCAATGGAATTGACTGAATTGATATAAATATGGCCTAGTACTAATATTACCCACCGTCACATTTTTTGATGTAGTACAAAACAAACAAACAAAGGCATAGGAATCAGTATACTAGAGATTAAAATATATCTCTTTTTTTCCTTTTATTAGTTTATTACATTTTAACCTAGTATTAAAATTAACACACACCCAGCTTATCTCCAATAGTTACGTTTTTAACAACCCAATTGTGCTATACAAAGTTAAAACAAAACTAGAAAACACATATTTAAGAAATATTACTAAAAATCATTAACTCCAGCACCTGAAGCAATATCTCAACATTTTCCAACATTTAGGTACAGGTGAACTTCAACAGTGCAGTAAAATACTATACTTCAGACTTAAGCATACATTCCTTTCATTTCTGTCTAGTTGCTACAGGGCACAGCTATTCATATCTACAAAGCCTGTTGGATTTACATGTGAGGGGAGAATGGGTTGAAATGAAGGTTGCATCACAAGAGAAAGCATGAAGCACAATAGAAGAGAACAAGAGAATGATTGTCTGAGGCATCTCTTACATACATTGCATGGACTGTGAGTGTCCAGTTCTTTTTCAGATATTTATCAAGGGCAGTTAACTATCATTCTTTTTGTTGTAGAAAATAAATGGATAGGGAGGGGAAAGATGTCATGAGTAGGGCAGAAAGTTATGTGTGGAATGAAGGGGGAGGATGATGGGAGGGAATAATTTACCAAGGTTCTTTAAGTCATGCAAGCTTAATGACCTTGCACATTTTATTCACACATACACTTCACAACCTCCAGAGAGACCTTAAGACTTGGGATAATGTCAGAGTCTTATGAAAAGATTAAAGAATAATGTCTTTTAAACAAAAAAGTTTAAAACATGTAAAAATAAACTGTAAGTTTTTTGATGAACCTTGAAAGAGGAAAAGAGGAAATATATTTGTGTCTGTAATTTTTGGTTTCAAAATTACAAATGTCTTACAAACCATCATATACATCCAAATGTGTAAGTAAATATGACCAAGAAAGAGACTAAATTTAGCTTTCCTGACCAATATATAAGACAGTGAAATTTAACAATAGCTCAGAGCATCTTTATAGGAACATATGGGAGGATGTTACTGGGCAAATATCTAATTGGAGAGACCAGTTAGAATATTATTTTAACACATTCAAATTTATATATTTACATATAAATTTTAATACTTGTACATATACCAGTGCATATGATAAAGTTTAGAATATCTGAAACTTCATCTTATAATGTAAACTTACCGTTTAAAAATATTTGTACAATAAATTCCTTTCTGTAAAACGTCTACATGCTAGAAATATTAAAACAATCAAGATAAAAATTAAAAATTTTGTTTTAAAACCTAAATATTTCAGGACAAATCACAACTCTTTGCATTCAAGAAAATGTAAAAGCTAACTTGGTTGTCAAAACTACAAAATTGTAATAGAAAATTTTGTTTCTCCACTACATCTGTTAATTTACTTTATTGGAACAAACTCAGATTCTAGAATGAGATATCACTATGTTCAAATTCTTGCTCTGACATTTTCTAGCTGTGCAACTTGGGGCAAATAATTTAATTAATCACAGGTAAGTATTTTCAGCTATAAGACAAGGATAAGATTTACCTGCCTACATCATTGTATAAGAATTATGTAACTGCATAAAATGTTATATGATGATATAAAGTATCAAGCATATAATTCTATAGCTATTCGTACTTATATCTTCCCCTCACCTCATCCTCACACAGACTCTAACCATGAAAGTCTACTCTTAAAATAAGGACCTATCCTAATTTCCCATTTGGGGTCTGTGGGACAATAAGAGATGTGCAAAGGACTGTAATAGAAGATAAAAGTTGAACTTCTGCCTTCGATAATTGTGATACATTTTAAATGCACAGAGAGTTGTATCTACTAATTGTACTTATGATAGAGCAGGCGAGACAGTTTCCAAAAGCAGATAACATGATTATTGTACTACTTGTTAGGCTCAGTATGTTTTATTTGTTTGTTTTAATGGGATTCTTATTTATATTTATTTCACAGATAGCCACCAAACTTTTAAATTAGCATATTGTTTTTTGTTTTTGTAAGATTTGTGGTAAGTCATTTGTCATCTCTTTAGATAACAAACGAAGTATGCTTTTTAATGTTTCCATATGATTATTGTGTCAGAGAAATGTATTTAAGCGCTGGAGAAAGAAATCGAGGAATGAGAATGTGAAAGGTCTTGTGAACTTTATTCGTGTTTAGGATAGTTAAACCTACTTTTGTCAATCCTTCAGACACCTTTGACACAGAGACAAAGCAAGTATTTTCTTCCTTCTCTTCAAAATCACTGGGTGCATCACAGAATCTCAAAGCTTCTATACATCAGCGGATACAATACTGCATTTCTTAACTTCCATAACTTACTGTGGTGAAGGAGTAGCAAGATGACAATTTGTCTTCCTTTTCACTGAGAAGACAGACTAATTTAAGATGATTTTTCTTTCATACAACCTAAAACATGCTGTCAAACTGCAAGATTCAATGACTGCTTAGCATGAAAACACCAATTTGAAAAGCTAGTTAATAGCTGAGTGCCCCTCCCCCATTGATATATTTCAAAGAATATTTATGCATAAACCACACGCATTTTTATAATAATATAAACCTTTTGAATTATGAGCTCCTGTAGGAAGGTAAAAATTGTTTCTGCAATAAATAATATTTTTTCTGTTTCTAAAATAGCTTAATCATTCTCGATGAGACTATGATGAAAACTGTTCATTAATCAAAACTTTTAACTTCTAGGAGATATCACCACAATGTATTACCTTCGTATTTCTTCCAGGAGTGGCTGCTGGACCAAATCAGCAAACAGGAACAATGTAATTAACCAACTGTGTAAACTTAGTAAGTCATTTTTGCTTTCTAGGTCTGTTTCCATGTCAACAAAGTAAAGTAGTTGGACTCGATTTCTGTTAAGACTTGTTTTTCTTCTTTTTGGGGAGTAATATCAAACATCAGGGAAAATGATGTTTGATCATCATCTCAGAACTCATTTTAGGAAAATAATATGTGGCATGCATTTTTAAAACAGAATGAAAAGTGTTAATATTAAGACACTAAGAAATAATAATTTAGCATGGTAAATCTGATCTGTTATGAAAACTTCTTGATCCTCTTTCATTTGGCAGTTAAATCATAACACCATGGATCTAGCTGCTGTACTTGACATTGAGGACCTCACTATCCTTTTCAGTTCAGGAAAAAGTAAGAACCTTTGTTTACATGATGCTATTTTCTCATTCTTTTCCCATCTCCCCTGCATTCTGATCACTTTCAAGGGATTATTCTTCAACACCCAGTTGCGTTTCCCCGGATGTGTTGCTTCAAGCACCCATTCTGTGTCTTTCCATCCTCTCTGTAGGTCAGGGGTCCCCAACCTTTTTGGCACCAGGGATCGGTGCACCTATGAGAATCTAATGCCTGATGATCTGAGGTGGAGGTGATGTTAGAGCAATACAGAAGAGGTGTAGCTTGCTCACTGGCTGCTCACCTCCTGCTCTGCGACCTGGTTCCTAGCAGGTCATGGACTGGTATCGGTCCACAGGCAGGGGGTTTGAGGACCCTGATTTAGGTGATTTCATGTGTTCTCTTGGTTTTAGTTATCAACCATGTCCTGATGATTCCTAAGGCTTTCCCTTTATCTCAGGCTTTCCCTTAAATTTCAGACTCTCACGCCTAGCTGCTTATCTGCATGGAAACACAAGCACAAATATTTTTCTCCTGAGGAAACAGTGCTTTATAAAGTAAAATGCAGCACGCCTTTCTTTAAAGGAGTATTTTGTTTTTATTAAATTTAGTGTTTTTATAGCAACCTTTTGGAATGAAAAAATATATAATTTCAAGAAAAAACTTCAAACAAATTCTTCTAACTACCTATGATGAAATGGGTGTAAAGAATGGCAATGACATATACATTAACAACAACCAATGTTCACATATTTTTAGTTTTAAAATCCCTACAACAAAACTATATTATAGTTGTCAGAAAACATGGCATGTATTCAATAAGAATAAAATACTTTGGAGTACAAATACTGATGGGGTAAATGAGGTATAAGTTTAAGTGACAGGTAGAAGAAACATATCTGTAAGAGCTGATTAATTATTACAGAATTATACTCTCAATTGATTGTTCTTCTTAAGTATAAAAAGACTGAGTCTGCTGTTTATAAATACCACAATGTTGCTTTCATTAGTTATCTTCTCTTAAAAAAAAAAAAGAATACTAGGTTGATTAATTGTGAAGGTTAAGAAACAAATATTCTGCTAGAAGTATTTAAATGCAGAACTAACCCATAATTAAAATAACAAAAATTATAGCGTAATTTACACTTAAAATATACAATTTTTGCAAGGCTTTTAAGAAGAAGACATGTATTTTTATTTTAGTCAAAATGTATGAAAACAGATATATGTCTATCCACAAAATTAAAAAATAATCATTGGCAGTGTTCTACAATGCATTACAAAAAAGTATTTGTAAACTGTACTCTTAAATAGGGGAGAGTGAGGGTGGGGAGGGAAGAGAGAGGGAGAGGGAGGGAGGAGGGGGAGAGAGAGAGAGAGAGAGAGAGAGAGAGAGAGAGAGAGAGATTGATTGATTGATTGATTGATTACAATGGCACTTATCCCCTGAAGCTAAATGCTTCATATTTTACAAATTCTAGCATATATAAATTAAGGTTTTATTATAACCATGCCCTAAAGTCTGCATAGTTCATCCACCACGGTATCTCCTCTCTTATAGGTACTCCAAAGAAAACTTCATAGAAATGTGTAATAATCTTCATTTTACCAACTTCAAATCGTAGGAGTACCTCAAAATATCTGAGTAATCTTTCATGACCTATCGCAGAGCAAATGTATTTAAATGTGTGTATATACAGTTTCTGAAATTATTAAATGTTCAGACTAATAGAGACAGATGATGTCTTCATTTTGGGGGGAGGGAGCTCCAACTATGTTAGAATTTATTTTAAAGCCTTAAAACATAAATGACCCAAACACAATTATTAAGGAATTTAGACTCCTCCAATTACATCACATTTCTGTACTTTTTTTTTTTAAAAAAAAAAAACATGATTGTTTTGTGGTTTCATCTTGTTTATGCAACCATCTGCATTATCCTTTAAATCCTTTTAACTCCTTTCTGGGTGCTCCAAGTTTTGCTAAATCTTCCTTGACATGTTACCACACTACTTATCAGCCTATTGGCATAATATGGTTTATTTATCTCTAGAATTTTTATTTTCAATGCCCACATTAAAATTCATCCGACCTTTTTCAATCGACTCAGTCAATTCCCTTGAATTGCTTTTTCTTTGGTCAGAAGTATTTGAAATGATGAAAGTCTTTACCTTGAAGGTGATTTTTAAAATAGGATACTTGCAATATCTATTTTTCCATAGGCATTCCAGGAATACTATTGTGATTTGTTTTTATCATTCAGATGTAATAGCATCATTACTTATGATATATAAAGGATTTACAACATAATTATCTTCTATTTTATGCCATAATGTAATGAGAGATAGTCAGCATTTGTTCTTGCCTTTGCTCTCAAAGTCATTTTTTCACAGTTCAACAAATTTATTGGATACCTACTATGTGTCATGTAAACTGTTATGTGCTGAGCATATAAGATAAAGCAAAAACGTTCAGAAAGCAAATGAGCGTGAGCAAGAGAAAAAGATCCCAACAAGGCACCGTAATACTGTAACAGGTTTTAAAAGCACCATTCAAAGTCAGCTAAGGGAGTAATTTATTTACTTCAGGGAGTGGGGAATCAGGAAAAGCTAATGACAAGCATTTTGTTTCTAATTGGGCTTTGAGATTTATGTAGGCCTCAGTAAGAAACACCTTGTGAGAAAAAGTGGAGCAAGAATGAAGAACAGAGAGGGTATATAGATAAGTAAGTGTATCAAATATTAAATACAACTGAGGAACCCAGTATGGCAACAATGAAGGAATTGGGTATAGACAGAGAAGATGAATTGTGAAAAGCAGAATGCAAACAGGCTGTGAAGGATGTACTAGGCTGGTCTCGAAGTTTGGGCTTAATTCTCTAAGAGTGGAAGTTTTGGTGCAAGGGTTCACATTCATGTCTGCACTGGGAAAGTTCACTCGAAAACAGTATCAGATAGATTTAAGGGTCAGAGGCAGGAGGGACCAATTTGGAGTCAAAGGACTACTATAATAGTTCCAGAGAGAATCTACTTAGGGCAAAAAATTCAACTGTGGAAGTTAAGAGGGAGAAAAACAGCTGAACAGAGGAGGAAAGAAAAGTTAATAAAACTTGGAGACATGAGGAAGACATGACAAATGAAGTATGACTTAAAGCTTCCCAGTTTAAGTAACAGGTAGCTGGGGTAGAAAAATACAAGAGAATAATTTTCGCAAGTGTCTTAAAGAGGGGAAACATATCTTATCCATTTTGGGATCCACTGTATAGCACAGGCACATTACAGGCGTTTAAACAACTGTGACCTAATGAATAAATAAATACCACTCGCTTTTGCAATCAGTCATTTATTACGATCTCCACATTTTTACTCACGAACCTGCTTTTCTAACAACCAAAGTAGATAAGTATTTTAAGCTTAATCCAATGTTTGACAGGTAAATTTGTACAGGTGAAGTTTAGGTCCATATATCAGAATATTTTGATCTTCATATACGAGGACACCTTTAGTTTGTGTTCTTTGACTTACTTTTTCATGAACAGTGCTAGATTTGCACAGAATATTTCCACAGTCTCAGTTTTAGGTATTTTTCTGTAAATTAGTTAAAGGAAGTCAGAGTGACAATCTTTGGTAACTAAAACTATATATGTGTGTATAATGTATGTATATGTACTAAATAGATATGTATAGCTGGGCTATACACTAATCTCATTATTAACATGCTTTTCTGAGCATGAACAGTAAATTTATTTTATCTACCATAGAATTTCTATTTATTCTGAGACGTTAAACTTTATACATGGACAGGCTTATCTGATGGGGAAAAAAAAATCCAAATATTATTCTGTATAAATGTTCTCGTATATGGTAAAATGATATAATATCCCAATACCAACAACCTAAGGGGCACAAACTAATTATTTTGTGTATGTGTCCCTGGCCAGTTTCATTCAATTAACTGCATGACTCAGTTCAAAAGGCGATTAATTGGCCCCTGTTTCATATGGCAGAATTACCATCCTATCTATGATATATACAAAGACACTGGAAAATTTTAAATTTAAGTTTAATCACCTTGTCTAACTGTTAAACATAAAGAAATAAAGGGAACGGTAATTGACATTCACACTTCCCTGAGGTAGAACAATTTCCCACTCGCTCTTACCCAATGATACACTCTGTACACATAATTGTCCATCAGCAGTCAACACCTAGGAGGTGGGATACAGACACTGCCTCCTCTGCTTAACTAGCTGGAGTGATTCGACAAGGATTAGTTTTGCATGGGAGGGTATCAATAACTCCAGGAAGCCTCAAAATAATGACTCTCCTTAAACCCAATCATTTCAGCTAGGCATGATTGAAATGTTTAATTATTACTTTGAAACTGAGTAGGATTTTGTTCTACTTTTTTCACTATTGTGCTACATTTTAAAGTAGATTTTTTTTTTTTTTACAACTGCCACAAAAAATTCTGGTATATTTCTCATCTAAATAGATTTTTTTTCTTATAAGAAAACCTTTTCTCTCTCTTCTTATAGGTGAATGAATATTTCCAAGCCAAGTTCCATTCCAATAGAATTATTTTGCAATAATTTCTGGATTTTTGTTGTTGTTCCATATATTTTTAAAGAGATAACAGATTTTTTTCTTCCTACCATTTCTGAGATTAATACTTTCACATTTCAACATGGGGAGTATCAGTTTAGTAGCCTGAGAATCAATGGAGAAATTTAATTTCCAACATTCATTTTTACACCTGAAGGCTCAAGTTTTAAAGTTCTAATCATAAAAGCACCAACCCCTATCAAGCAGTAATTCAATCTGACATAGTTAGAAGTACATTATATATTTTAGGCTACTATGTCATTTTCCTAGAAGAACATGTTGAGTCCATCTGCCTAAAATAATTTTTAGTTACCTCCAGAGTTTTCAATGTTTCTTTCCTCACAAAAAAAGCAGTGGTCAATAATAAGGACATTTGCAAAGAGAATTGTTTTACACATAGTAAGCATTCAAAAATATTTGTTTAAATTAATCAGTAAAAGAGTTTTGCAATCTATTTAGAAAGGGAAATGTGATTAAGGAAAAAAAAATTAGAAAGAGACATTTAGACTAATGCAAATTGAGAATCAGCAGACTGTTGGAAATATTAGAATGACAGTCAAACTAGGTTCTTACCTAGTTCTGTCACCATCTAGTTCAGTGATATTATAAAAGCCACATGCTTAAAATAAATGTTAAAGTGAAGCAGAAAGTATCACAATGCTGAAGAATGAAGATAAAGAGGCCAGGAAATAAGATATGCTGGTTTGCAATCCAGCATTGATATTAACCTCTCTGGGCTTATTTCCTCATTTTAAAATGGGAGACTTGAACTAAATAACCTCCTAGTTCCTTTGCATCACTAGAACATCATAATTTCATGAAGGGGAACATAAGTAATTACATGGTCAAAATAGCTAAGGTTAAGCCCTGAAAACTTCATAAATTTGGTTTTATTTAAAATTTGCTTGAGAAGGCAAATATGAATAAGCCAGTGGGAATGCAAACAGCAATAGTCACAGATCATCTGTTTGTTGAATGAATGAATGAATGAGAAAGCAGAAACAGAATGACTATAATTAGTGAAAGTTTTATATCTATTTTTTTTATAAAGTGTCTTCCTACAAATTAAGGATATACCCAATTCATCTTAAAAGGGACACTTTGAAAAACTTAGTAAGTAAATTACTCATGATCGCTAAGACATAAAAAGGTGAAATGCTTCAAAGCCAAACATTCGATGTCATCAGAATGGGTCAGATAGTTATGGTGACTTTTTCTCCACTTCCTGTTTTCTGCTTCTCTAGACTGCACTGCCTCCCCATCTGATATCCTATTGTGCTTTTCATCAATTATACTTTAATTAGTATCCTCTGGCTCTGTGTTTCAAATAACGTACACATCCTTTTATCATCTCTTTTCCCCTATCACATTCTCTGTTCTAGCCTAGTTTGCAACAAACTTTTTTCTTCTGTTTTATATCCCATATTTCATTTTAAAATGATATATAGTGTTAAAAGTAAATACCAAATGAAGATCGGGCTTGATAATTTCCTGAAAAGACAAAATCATTTAAGCCACGTAAGTATAACTAAATCTAGCTTATTTCACAAACACAAGCGAAACTTAGGTTATTTCTAGTAAATGCCTCTGACAATCATAAAAGAAACTTGCCATCTTCCTCAAAATGGCATAAAATAATCACTTTCAACCAACTCCCTGCCATCTGGAAACCCCCATTGTACCAAGCAACTGTAAAGGTTAACAACTTCCTCATTTTCACTTTATAAACCATCCTGTAATTGATGCCCCAAAGCTTTATATCAGGTTTTATTTTTGAAAGCTCCAAGTTCATAAACTGTTCTTATATGCATAATAAAATCTTACAATGTACTACTGATTTGGTGCTTTTAATTTTGCTATTTCTGGATTATTGACAATAGCTAATATGTTAAACTTAGTACTATAGATCAGCGGTCCCCAAACTTTTTGGCACCAGGGACCAGTGCTCCTATGAGAACCTAATGCCTGATGATCTGAGGTAGAGCTGAGGTGGTGATGCTAGTGAGGTGGGGAGCAGCTGCAAATACAGATGAAGCTTCACTCACTGGCCCGCTGTTCACCTCCTACTGTGTGGCCCAGTTCCCAACAGGCCACTGCCCAGTACCAGTCCACAGCCCAGGTGTTACGGACACCTGCTATAGATAACCAACAGCGGAAAAAATAACCATAAATTATAAGTGAAATTAGATATAAGAACCAGAGCTACCAATTTCCACAGCTCCTGGAAGTGTTTAAAGAACCCAAAAGATTCCTAAAAGTCTTTAATTCTATTTTAAATAAAATCTGTTTTATAACGATATTCAGGAAACTATTATCCAATTTTAGAAGTTTAAAAATATTATAATTTCAACACTAGAAATTTCCTTTTTGTCTTCTGAAACTATATTATCTGCATTATATATTGTTTTTTTTTTAGGGCATGACTGAAAACTATCAGTTTAAAAGGGATTTATAAACATTCAAGGCAATTTAAAATTCAGCATTACCATTTGACCATGATAGATTTCCTTTATAACTTATCTGTCATATTACCAATTTTTAAAAAATTGTTCAATGGCTACAACTATTTCTTCTTGGGAAAATAATTATTTTTCCTGTATTATATCAGTAAGCCAGTGGTATAAAGATCAATCAAATCTTTTTTTTTCCAAAACTGTTTCAATATCTAATTAAAAAAGAAAAAGATGAATTAAAAGAAACCAAACATCTAAGAAACAAATTTCTTTATATCATTTAATTCACTAAGGATGTGCTTTTAAAAACTACATACAATACAGCGATAGCAGTTTTCAACTTATAAACGTCTCAGTACATATTCTCATTACTACAAATAGCATCATATTATTTATAGATGTAGCATAAGAAAATGTTTCGACTGTTTAAGATCAAAAATACTTCAAAGTTTTCTCCCAAAATGATATCATTATGTGATTTACACATTTGAATATCTGTTAGGATAACACGGCTTCTGAGAATTAGACACTTGGAACCACTTAGGGACAAAATTAAATGTTCTACTCCTAAAGTAATTGTAAGCTTTCTTTCAACATGTCTGTCCTAAGCACATAATGTCTATTACATATATATGGCAGCCACTCTGACTGCAATTGCAACTTTAGAGCAATGTGACTGTAACTTGTTGTTGCAGTTCTAAAAGATGTTAATATGTCTCGGGTTCCAACTGTGCTTAGCACTATAAAAAGCTTTTCAGATTCTCATTTCCTGGGTTATCATTGCACTGGTAAATATCTTGCAGCTATTCATTATATATTAATGGTGTTAATGTTTTTAAGGTTTTTTTTTTTTTTGTAGAGTAAGACCTCAAATTTGAGACCAATGCATTGATTTGTATATTTGTGTTTTTAACTATATACATTCGGATTCTCGAAGCCTTTCATAATCTAGTCTCACTGTACATATTCAATCTTTTTTTCTCAAACTTTTTTCAGTCCTACAAGGTATCAGTGTTGTGGCTTTTGGGACATCCAGTGCTTATTCCTGTTTCTAATGAATTCCCTATGTTCTTTCTGGGTGGAATATCAGCTTCCTTTAGCTCTACTTATTAATACTGCATCTTTATACATGAAGCCAAATTGAACTCAAAATTTTCAGAAGACTATAGCATATATGGATCCTGACATTCCCTGAAATTCAATTGCACATATAGTCTGCAATATCACAAGTTCACAATAGGTTGTTTTTTGTGTTTTAGGTCTATTGGTTATATTTCTATAAGTAGAATGTAAATTTCTTGTGAATAAAGGTCAAGTCTATCATTCCATCATTTACTGTTACCTACTCCGGACTATGATATAACCAGTAGTAAGTCCTTATACTGCTCCAAAGAAAGCAAAGATACTTTTCTGACAACACATCTATCAAGGGAATAGTACCATCTCTGTTTTACCCAGTCACAACCCCATCATCATCAGCTCCAGCATGAAACAATCTGCCTTATTTGAGGGATCTAATTCCTACTTACTCCAACCATAAGATTCAAGTGCTAGGTCTGCACAGATTATTTCCATAGTCTCATAGTTGCTTATTATAATACCAAATTCTCCTAGCCATACAATTTTACAAATAATAAGACTTGGGCTAAACAGAGACATTCCCTGAGGATTTTCTAATTGGAATCAAAAAATAAGGAGAGAATCTTATTCTCTGAATAGCAAAGTTTAGAAGATATAGGGCTGGAAGATATTGGCGGCTATAGTCTCACTCTGTAAAGAAAGTTAATGTGGAAGAGTAATGCTAACATAGGATGAGATGCACAGACAGACAAAAAACAGGAATGGTGTTTCCTGTCATTGATCTAGTTCCTAATCTGATTATCTCTGAGGTTTAAACATGCCCTTGGTTTCCCAGCAAGTAGGCAAATGGAACACTCTTGTGGACATGTATCCAAAAGTTAACAATATAGAGAAAGGATTATGTATTATTTTAATGTCTTTCTTTTTAAATATGGACATATTCTAAATTTAGTTCAAGGAACAGATATCATTTCTGTAAAAAGAAATAAATACAAATAAAAGCTGTCCTTTAAAATGTAAATGATGTTACTAGTTACAAGTAAAATAGTGATCAGATTATCATTCTTAGTTTTTTCTACAAAGTAATCTTGATACTTTATAAGATAAAGATGAGAAAACACTATACTTGGCCCAGACCAAGAATAACTTCAACATTCATATGAATGTCAGGTGTGATTAGAATAACTCAAACATGAGAATGAGAGCATGTTTACCTTCAATACAACATTTTGACTAAAGACATATTTCATAAAGAAAAATAGAGTTGAAATGGTACTATCTTCTTTAACAATCATCTTCCTACTCGAATTAAAATTAGTATCTTATAATTCATTTCTAAATTTGAGAAATTTTCCAATCACTTTTAAAAAACATATTTTTATTTAAGAAACAGTATCATTCCAGTCTGCTCATTAACATAAAATTTGAAGAAAGAAACTCACAGTCTTTAGTTTTCAGTCTTAAGGTATTCCCATCAACAAATAGCTATTTATAAATGACTATGTATATTTTAGATATAGTCTTGTATTTCCAAACTACATGTAAAATAAAACTATATCGTATCACAGCTCACTATTACAGATGTTTTTATATGGTACAAGTTATATTATGCAAATATAAGTAACAAAGGTGGTAATACAATTTAAACCTGAAAATCTGTAAACAGGGTTAGTTCCATACTACTATAATTAAAAATAGATTTTTAAAATATGTGTCTATAAACCTAACTGAATGCAAATAATTGAGTATTTATATTTGGTTAAACTGATTACAAAGAGAAAAATAGACTAATATGTAACTTTAACATAGAGTAAAAATAAGTAAATTTGAGTCATATTAAGCAGATATTTAAAATAACCAATATTCATTTTATGTTAACATATATAACATTATAGTCCTGAGAAAATTCATGATTAATATAGAAATACAATAATTTACTATAATTAAGAATTTGTTAAAATATTCTTGCTATTTTATCACTACTAGTAGTACAACTAATAAATCAAGATCTCTGCAATACTTAAATTAAGTGTGGTCTACTTCAATGTCACGGTTTTCCTTTTCAAAGCAGTCTTTCTCTCCCATCTCTATAAAGAAATAACCTAGGTACTAAAATGGGAAAGATCTGATTGCCAGTCCCCGGCTTTACTGAAGTATAATTAATAAATAAAATTATAAGGTATTTAAAGTGTACATCATGGTGATCTGATACACATTTTACTGTGAAAGGATTCCTACCATCTAGTTAATTAACACATGAATCTTCACATTTTTATTTTTTGAGAACATTTAAGTTGTACTCTCTAGCAAATTTCAATTATGTAATACAGTGTTTTCAACAATAGTCACCATGTTTTATATTAGATCCTCAGAACTTACTCATTGTATAGCTGAAAGTTTGTACCTTCGTACCAATGTGGTGCGCACATATACTACATCTTTTTTATCCATTCACTGATGGACACTTATGTTGTTTCCATATTTTGGCTATTGTAAATAGTGCTGCAGTGAACATGGAAGTGTAGATACCTCTTTGTTATTCTGTTTTCATTTCCTTTGGGCATAAAAGAACCAGATTGTTTCAAAAATCTGTCACTATAATATAAATGAAACATGTAGCCGCTTTCTAAAATGATCTATTCCTTCTCCACCTATTACTGTTGTAGTTATTTTATCTGGGGCAGAAATAAAAGGGATTCGAAGTTGCATTTTGCATACATAGATTCTTTTACTGGTAATTTATAATGCTAATAACACTGCTAGAGTAATTTAATAATGCTATATGCATTCTAGCAGTGTTGTTGGCATTAACAATTTACCGATTATTACAATTATTCTATTTCGATGATACCCAATAGCAGATCTAGACCACAATCAATTATCCCCTGAGCCTGTCAGAAAAAAAATAAACAAAAAGCCTGTCAGTTAAAGATAAAAGAGAGATATTAACACCTGTTGTCTGTCACTTCCCCTGTCTTAAATTAGAGACAATGTTACTGGCACTTGAGAATCTCTACCGTAAGTAAATTCTATTTCTGTTACAAAAATCAGGAAATCCATTTGTATGTTAACTATCACTTTAAAATTATGTTTAATTTGTTAAATATTTAATAATGCCAAATCTAACCTATGCTAATCATATATATTCAAAATAAATTACTAGTGTTCAAGCTTATCAATTGTAGGTTTGTTTTAATAACTAGGTATAGTACATTAAGAAAAGTATATCCACAAAAATCTTTTATTCATTCAACTTGCCTACTGAAGAGAAAAGGTAGGGCTAGAGAGGGAGCTAAAGTACACTGAAACCTAAAATATACATTGACCCAACAACTCTTTGATGTAGATATTACTGTCCTCATTGTACAGTTAAGGAAACAGGGGCTCAGAAAATAGAAATAAATTCCACGGCTAGAAAGTGGTATAGCTAATTTGAATCCAGATCTACTTGGCTCCGAAGTCTCTCTTTTCCTTTGCACTATTACTTCTTGATTTCTTTTACTTCTTATAAATAAAAAGGCAGAAGATAAAGAAGTTACTAAGTATTTAATTTGAGAAGTCTGGAGTTCCATTAAAAAAATCACCCACATGAAGTTATTTTTAATGAAGACAAATACTAAGAGGTAGAGAATATATAAATGGAAAGAAACTATCTATGCTAAAGAAATAGATTGTTTGGTTTAGTTTCAACTGCCACTCTACTTTATTTTCAAAACATATAATTACTAGAAAGAATAAACTACTATAAAAATGTTGATATGCTTGGATGTCACAGCAATGTCAAATATAAAAATTTCTAAATGCTTACTCTCAATCTTTGTACTTATCTACAAAAGACCAGCACCAATCTGTGGACCATACATCGAGTAAAATTGAGCTAGAGGACAGGTGATAAAAAGACATTAAATTTAATACACATTAGTTAATATTTTAGCAAATATATTTATATACCTAAATTTTATTAAAATAAATTTTTAAAAAATCCTATCCCTTAAACCATTTGTTGCAAAATCTTCTTTCTTCATTAAGTCGCTTTTCATGCTAGTTTATATAAAAGGAAATAAAGGTCTACATAAGATTGAAAAAGTTAAAAATACAATAGTATATTGTCTTACTAAACCAGGTAGATAGAAAAGCATAGGCCTGTCAACTCAGATAGCATTTATTTTTGTTCTGTGTGTGTACATATACATACATAAACTAGTATTAAGTATCAACATGCAACATAGCTAATTACTTTGGAAAATGGTAATTATTATTCTGTAGTTAAAATTATTTCATCTTTTCTTCTGACAGGCTCAGGGGATATGAGTTGTTCTTACTGATACATTGATAATCACAGCAATGGAGAAACAAGGTGAGTAATATTATATTTATCCTTTCTGTCAAGGCTGGCACATAAAAAGAGGCTTCCACACATGCCATTTTCCAAAATGCAGTATCAGTTCATAATAGAGCCCTAAATGCATTTTGACAAAGTGAAAATTTGTTTTACATCATGAGATCTGGGTAATGACTCTAAAAAAAAATGTGATAATTAAATTCAGAAACTAAAAAACGTGAAATAGATTTTCCCACAGCATAGACAATAGCTTTGTGTAGCCTACTACATAATGACATTGTTACTTAGTTTTTAATTTTCTTTTTCAACTATTATTAACCATAGAGTATACTTAAGCACAACGGCTAGGGTAATAAGATTAGTATTTACTGATTACTCTAAAATATTATCAACTTTTTTCATGATTTGGGAATAAAACTATCATATTAATTTTGTTATATGGATAAAACTACAGCTTAGTAATATTGGAATTTTCATTTATTTAGCATTTCCTTTTCTCAGAGTTCATAAAGAAAATCTAATGAGTTTATAGTAAAATTTTGAATTAACTAAATAGTATCTATTAAAATCTATTCAGAGCTGTTACTATTGTGAAAAAACCTCATAACATGAAATTGAAGTATGTGTGTCAATATTA
Source organism: Pteropus medius (assembly GCF_902729225.1). Taxonomy (NCBI): domain Eukaryota; kingdom Metazoa; phylum Chordata; class Mammalia; order Chiroptera; family Pteropodidae; genus Pteropus; species Pteropus medius. The sequence goes on from NW_024351729.1 coordinate 17,984,687, forward strand.
TCACTAATTCTGAATAGAAAAAAAGAGGTAGTTTTGATGAGCATTTTATAATAGCTAATAAAAGTTAATCCAGTGTAGAAAATTTCTTAAAATTATACTTTAATACTTAATGAAATAGAATATAGAAGTTTGAAAATCATAAAATACAAAATAAAAATATTTTTCAATTATTTTATTGGTATCACAATTTCCATTTAATTGCCCTAGAGAAAATATTAAATTTGACCTAGGTGATGGAAAAAGACAATGGATAGCCAAATGTGCCTCCAAAAATACAGGCAGTAGAGTGATTTGTTACAGTATTTGTTAAGTGATATCACAAATATAGTACACTTACAAATAGGAGTTCAGTAAATTATTGTTTAATTAAAACTTGTTAATATAGGAAACTTACAAGAGTAATAAGCCTCAAAATAGCTAATTTCCTGGTTACTGAAACTGACACTGACCATGCCTGTAGGCACACTGGTATTAACTTCATATTGTGTTGGCAGAAAAAGCTTTAATTGAAATTAGTATTACTGGAATGACCACCATGGTATGGTATTAGTATCTCAGATGCCAAAGAAATAACCTGTGACATGCTAAAACTTACCATGAGCCTTGGGGTGGGCGTTGGAGGGTGTATGCTTTGGAAAATCATGCTACATATTAAAGATTTCTATAAATAAACTTTCTGAGAATGTTGGGGTCCCTAAGCGTTCTGTCCTTGGCCTGATACTCATCTGTCTTCTTGATTAACTCCTCTACTCTCATAATTTCAATATCCACAAAACTCTCCAGCCCTGTCCTTTCTCAAGAAATTCAAGTTCTTAATGTTCAGCCGTCTGCTAATTAGGTATTTCTAAGAGAACTCTCCACAGACACCTTAAGTTGGACTTGCCAAAATATAAACTAGTCGTCATCCTCTGACACCTGGCCCATCTCCTTTTTGTAGCCTCTATTTTTATTGGTGGCATCAAAATTTCCCAAGCACTCAAACTACAAGGCCTGAAAATCTTCTTAATTCTTGTTTCTCTTTTATTATCCACATACCTAACTTTCCTCTGGCACCTCCCATCATGGACATGTAACCTGTGCAGTCATATACACTGCCCCTTGCTTAGAAGGGTCCCATGCTTCTCTACTATTCTCCTGTCACCATTTTGAAAGTGTAAACAATTTTTAACAAGGAGCCCTGCATCTTCTTGCGCTGGGCCCTGAAAATTACATAGCCAGTCCTGCCTCCCATGCCCTTTAGCCTCTATAAAATCTGTTACAGTCTCTAAGCAAACCATGAAAATTCCCACTTCCTGTCTTGTTCTCATTTTCCCTCTTCCGGGAAAGTCTCATCTACTGATCAATTCCTCAAATACTCATATCTAATGCCGCCTTCCCCGGCAATTCTTCTCTGTGTAATTAAGCTAGGTTAAGGACTCCCATAATAATATCATTGGAATAACTCTATTTTTCAGTTATTGTACTATTACCTGTTTTTGCATCTCTTATGTTCGATGAGCTCATACAAAGGAAGTGGGAATTATTTTGCAACTCACATAGTAATACACAAAAACACACAATCAAATTTTATTATATGAATTAATAACATGATGAAAAATGTATAAATATCTGCTTTTAAGTCTCATGAATGAGTGTGTTTTCAGAACAAAATGCTATTGGAGCTTATTTTTTAGTCCAATAAAAACAATAAGACTTGTATTATCAATTCTACATCCCAGGTTTGGAATCTGTCTTCTTTGCCCTAGTTTTTTTTTCTTCACTCATCACTCAGTCTGATAGCTTCATCTCTGGCCTGAACTATTGTTAACAGGCTCTCATGCCTTCTTTCAATCCATTCTCCACAATGCAGTCAGAGGAATCTTTAAAATAAAAATCAGACTGTGTATCTATCACAATTATTCTTTGCCTACATCCTCCATATTTTGGCTCAAATATTACTTCATTACTGATGTCTAGAATTATTACTTGGCTCCATAAATTAAAACAAGCTACCCCTTCCCCAAACTCACACGCGCGCGCGCACGCACGCACGCACACACACACACTTTTAATGTCTCTCAATATACTTCTCCTTTTGAGTACTTAGCTGAGTTTGTAATTTATAGCTTTTGGTGAGATGAATTAATAAGATTAGCCTCCCTCACTAGATTGGAAAATTTGAGTTGGGGATGATATCTACTTTGTTCCACATTCTATCACCAGTATACCTGGCAGATATTAGGTGCCTAAGAAGAATTTGTCAAATTGAGGTTGTATAGCAGTATTTTGTGAAAAAAAAATGGTATGGGGACTTTAAGGACCATCTTGATAATAGATAGTATTCTCATTCTCCTCTGCCCAGTTTAATACAATAGTTTGTATTGGCTGGGCTGATTCATGGTGTTTCACATTAAACTGCAAATATGATAAGTAGTTCTAAAAATTTCTAAAAAGCATTTCATAGCATATTTGTTCAGCTTGTATATCTGAGTTCTTCCCTGAAGACCCTGTTGCACATCTGAGAACTTGAGAGAAAAGATGCAGAAGACCCACACTACATAAACAATAGACATGACTTCCTTCACATATTCATTAACACAAATTTGCAAGTTTTATAAATATGCAACTAAAGACTATAAAAATACGTTCCTACCTCAGACCCACAGAGCTTCAAACATTATTTTAAATATATTCTTTGAAAACTGCCACATATGCACAAAATAACTCTCAGAGAATGACTTCTCCACAAAGCAAAATCTAAAGATGATATCACTTTAGAAGTCTACATTCAATTATGAGGATCTTAATTATTTTTTCTGCTTCTAATTGTGCTTTCAGAATGGCTTTTGAAATATTGATTTTTATGTGTTCTACATCCCTAAGCCTCAGTTTCCTTACCTATAAAATTGTATAGTAATGCTCTATTACCGTGTAGCTGAAAAGATTAAATGAGATGATCTACACAAAACACTTAGTATGTTTCTCAATTTAGGACTATCTAATAAATCTTAGCTAAAAATAATAACTACTCAAAACTTTGTAAGAGACTAGAAATCACAGAGATATGAATAAAACTGACAGAGTTCAAACTGGAAGGCAAAAACCAAAGCTGAAAGATTGTCTGTGTCTACCTGTCAGGTAGTTTGATTGGTTCTCATTAGTTCATCTCTGGCACTTGTTTTTCTCTCTACACTTCTGTCACTTTAATAGCTATGCAAAATGATACCTCCAATATAATCAGATAAAGAATCCAAAAGCATTACAATTAATTTGACTGAGAACGAGGTGTGGCAGATAATGTTCAGTATACCCTCAGGACCATAACTACTTTACATTTATCTCTATTTATCCACATGCCAATTAATAAACCAACTAGCTATTAAGTATTTTAATAAGAAGTAATCATTTCCAACTAAAGTTGCCAAGTTCTTATAATTCAAATCTACATTCTGTGGTGACTTTTAAATGAAAAGGAAAGGTGTTTTTAAAAAGCAATGCTCCCTTCTTGAATATTTCCACTTTATTGCTTTTGAATCACCCAAGTTCAAATGAGACAATTAAATGCTGTGTCTTTTTTTTGTTGTTCAGAGGCGAGATGAAGGTAATTTGCTGCTTCATGCATCTGTTTCCTCATCAGCATGGTGAGGACTAGCCTAATTAAGGGATGAGAACAATATGGTCATATGGATAGGCCAGATTGCTTGTCACTCAGTTTTTTAAAATGCAGGCTCTGTTTTGAGGACAGGAAACAGATAATGATTCCCGGGTGTCTCTCTTGCAATGCATGAACAGAAAGGACTGGGAAGTGTTCAGCTGTTTACCTGCTTATTTTTAGCATTCATCCTAGGAATAGTCTTACAGGGCTGAGTCATTTGTTTTGTCTTTACAAGAGTAGTCTTTATTGGAAAGCTTGAACCAAGGCTATTAACTTCCACCAAGAATACAAAAGTCCAACCAACGCACTTGAGTTCAATGCATTATTCTAAAATATGCCATAGGCCACAAAAATTAATTGCAAACAGTTAAATGTGTCCCAATTTCAGAAAGTCTGATTTAATTACATCGATTCAGTAGGGGGAAAAAATGACATCTGCAAATGTAATATTAATTCTAGAGTCTGTACCAGACTTGTGTTCTGGTGCCAGTCTGTCCTCAGTCACTTTGCACCAGGTAGAATTCAGACACAGGATGTCCATTCACAAGCTTGTCTTGAAAATGTGGGCTAGTACAATTAGATTCTCTCTCTTGAACATTGAACTAGGAAATTCCCAATGGAAGAGTAGAAAAGAAGTTGAAACATGCATTGAAAGATTCACAAGTAAGCACAGGCAAAAGTTATAAATAAATATAAAATATGAGTGAGGAAGAGTAGCTAGATGGTAGAGATAGTCTAGAAAAGCAGAGAGAAAAGTAGCAATGTCATGTGTGTGTGTGTGTGTGAGAGAGAGAAAGAGGCAGAGAGCAAGACAGAGAGACAGAGATGGAGACAGAGACAGAACAAGTAAAGAGAAAGATTGTCCTCTATTCCTGAAAGCCTTAGGATCCAATTCCCCTAAAATTTCCAGGTTCCTAGTATCCTGAGGCCTAAAGTTACCAAATCATTAATAATACCGTAAACTGCCACCAAGAACTCCAACTGGATTGAGTCGCCAGTTTTCCAAGAGATAAGTAAAAATTGGCTGATATACTTTCATCTCAGTTGTCATCAGAAACCCTGCTTCTCTCCCAAAAGATCAATTTAGGGGGTAACAATAATGTCTTATTGTCTTCTCCTCAGCCCTAGCTTTGGGTTCCCACCTATGCTATATTCTCTCTCTAAACCCTAAATTTTGCTCAGCTTTGTTGTGCTTTTTCTGCCTAGTTGAGCACTCCCCCAACTCCTCAAAGTACCACACATTCTGGGGTATTTGTATGGCCAACTTTATTAAAATCTGGAACTAGCTGGAATGATACATTACAGCAAATAACTTAAATACTAGGCATCTCTATTCTTAAAGTCCTTCAACAGCTCTTATCATAAAATAAATTCTACTCATTATCTTCTCTACGCAAATCCTGCATCCTGTGGTTTCTAGACTCTCTTTCATCTCCTGATTTCCTCCTCAAAGCCCCTAAACCCTTGTAATTTCTTAGAGCTACGTCTTTCTCTTAGCTTAACCATCCAGTCTATGACCAGAGAATCTTTTCCCCATTACCCATCAAACACACCAATTAAACCATGCTCCAAAAATTAGCCCCTTCTCTCTCCAAGAGCAATTCTGAAGTTGCAATTTAAGAAAGCAACGTTTAATGAAAACAAGAGCACCCGACAAGTATTTACGGTGTCCCAAGTACTATGCTTAAAAATCATTGACTCATTTAATTCTTGTATCTCCCTAATGTTGAAGGTTCCATTAACATCCCTATTTTAGTGATGAGCAAACTTGCCTGAGGCCCACAATGTTAGGAAGTACAGGGCTAAGCTTATACTAGAATCTGAACTAGAATCAGAACCTCCACTCACAACCACTACAATTCTGCCTCTGTCTGGTTGCCCCACATGTAACCTTACAATAAAGCTGCTACACTGATGAAAGAAAATGCATTTGACATTACTCTGGGATAAGTTCTGTGGAGACCTTAAGCTCTAGAACTGCTCAAAGACTGGAATAGAAAGAAGCAGAACACACAGAGGTCGTCGTGAATGTCATTTTAACAGAGGACTTTATGATGATTTCTGCCTAAGAGAAGGTCCTGGTCTCACATAGTACCCCTCCAGTGAATTTTCGTTGTATTTACTGAAAGATACTCCTGCATTACTGAGAGATCTTTTTTTCTTTCTGTCATGTTTACAAACAAACAAAAAAAGCTTCTAAAGCTTTTCTGCATATTTGGGCTTCTCAATGAATAAAAACAAAAATAAATGATCACTTTTAACTTCTGTGGGGATTAATTATCACTTAGGTGAAGACCTATTTTCAGCTCCTTCTCTAAGCAAGTAGACAACATCAAAGGAAGGGAACACATTTAAAATACTTCCTAATAATTTAGAAAAAATAATGTGCTTCATCTAGTCAATAAAATATGACATTTTATTAAATGTCTATATAAAGCAAGGACTCCTAATGCTTGTGAAATTAGACCTTGTTAATATAGGCAGACTGTCAAGTGCACTTTACTAAGAAGGCACAGGGTATAAAAAGCGTGGTATGTTGGAAGAACTAAAAGGAGTCTGGTTTGGCTGGAGCACAGAGGAAAGCAGAAAGAGAAAAAAAAAGGTAAGAAAACACTGTATCATGCAGGACATTCTCAGCCAAGGTGGAGAGTTTGGATTTTCTTTAAAGAGAAATAAATCTTTAAAGATAATATTCTCCACGAGTCTTCAAATAAGAACTAAAGAACTGCCCTAGTCTTATCACAACCATTTAAAGGTAGCACCTCATTACATACTGCATGTGTGTCATGAAGTATGTATGTAAGTGTTTGTGAATTGAATTGTGATGTGCTGTTGCTTTTGCCAATAACAGGGAGACACCACAGAGAGGCAAGCAAGCACACCATATGTGCTGTTGGCATCGCTGACACACTGTACAGTTACGGCATATGCCTTGAGTATCTTAAAATTATGTTGTTGCTAGTTTTACTGCCGTATTTGATTATATATTTAAGTTTATTTGGAGGCTTTTAAAAAGAAATGACTTCACACTCCTAATCTTATGATTATGTAGTTAGCAACTAATGACAATGTGCTACTGGCTCAAAAGGAATATACATTTGTAGCCAAGTTTCCTGATGCAGCTTTTGAATTTACATAAGTATAATTGCCCTCTCAATTTTTAAGGCTCTAAAAAATTTGAATTTTTGAGCAAAACTGAATATGCTAATTTGAAGTTAGACCTACAAATTATATATATAAAAGAGAAGTTATGTTATATAGGTATTATATATATCTTATAAATTATAGATATGTAATTATATATCATATAGATGTGTATGTGTACACATACATATAAATTACTTTTAAAAGCGGATTTGAATGCATTAATGTATTAAACCTTTCCAATGATATGGATCGTTCATTATTTGATAATGAAAATAATTACCTGCCAATTTTATACTATACAAATTAGGAACTCTAACATAGAAAACACAAGGAAAGAGAGATACTTTTTTAGTACCAGCATGGAGAGGTTCTAAATAGAACCTTTCTGTTTTTGCCAAACAGGACAAAAGATAAACTCTAAAAGAAGGTTGTGACCTAATATCAAGCAAGTTTCCTACCGATAGGAAACTTACCCCTTTGAGCCCCAATCTTTTCAATTCTAAAATGGAAATACATTTTGCACAGCTGCAACAAGATCAAAAGATAATATTTGATATCAAGAATAAACTCAATACCCATTTTCTTCCCATCTCTTTTACAAAATTTCTTCAGCAGCATACCATGAAAGGAAGTATTCACAGCAATATTTCCCATAGATGAAGTACCCACAAACAATTGCTGTGAACTATTGGAGAGCCATGAAGTATTTAAGAAAAGCCAGAAAATAACATTTTCATCAAAATATTTCTAGATCGAGATACATTTAAAAGACCTAAGCAGTGGTAAATTTTACTTAGCTATTTAGTTTTTGGTTTATAAGTCTTCTCTACACACAAGTGGTGAGGATGGTAAGCATCGACCAAGCTTTCTGAACCCAAAGTGCAACCCAGTTAATAAGGTAACAGTACACGTCATACTTCTCAATAAACAGTCTGGAGATTTACTCTTCAGTTTGGGCACAGTGCTTTGAACATTTAGATTTCATTTTAAATCTTGCTGATAGCGACTACTACAGGATTTCAATTCATAAGCATGTTTGTGAATAAGATATGTTTCAATAAATCCATGACTAAATTTTCTTAGGAAAAGGAAAACTTGACCTTCATCTACTGAGAGAATATGAAGAAGGGTTTGAAGTAAGGGGGTGTGGAGCATGATAATCAGTGATAACTTACATAACTTAGATAACATAGTAGAATTAAATTATCTTAAAATCCTTAATCATATTTGATTTTTACCAGCATCCTAAGATAAATTTTATTTTTTTAAAGATGAAAAAATTGAAACTCCAAAAGGTTTATAACATTTTGAGGATCACACAAAGCAAACAAACCTTAGAGCAAGTTCAGCGATATACTGAGAGAGAAAAATAAGACATTTAATTCAACTTCCTTGTTGATATTTTTTAAGAACTGAAAGATTTGATTAAGATCAGATAGTTAGGATCTGAAAGTACTAGAATGAATATCTTCTATTCCCTAGCCTGATACTCTTGCCACCATACCATTCTGCCTTACAAGTAGGTAAATATGATAGGGTGAATAGTTGGGACCAATCATTTCACTGCTCTCAGTGAGTTTAAAACAAAAAGACAGGTACCCACAGAGTTGACTATTTAACCCACACTACCCTTCAGAGCAAAGGTTGCACCATCTGCTGGGCTTCAATTCCCCTCTTCCTGTGAAATTAACTGGAACAGATGACTGACACGTTCTCAGTGCTCATAATTTTTGCAGGAAAAAAATTTAAAAGATAATTAAGTAAAGAACATTCGGGATTCATAATGACTGTTGATTATGTTGTAGAGGTGAATTCATAGTAAGGATCTGATGGGATCCTTACTGAATTTCCCTTGTTTGAAAGTTTCTTATCTGAAGATTCTTCTGAGTGTGTTTTCCTAAGGCAATTTTTTTTTTTTACATTGATTTGGACATTAAGTTTTTAAAAACCTCATGAATGCTAAAGACACATCCTAAATTTTTTATTTTCTTGTACTTAGTAAATCAAGTTCTTAAGAAAAATACTTTCAGGCCCATTAGCCAATTCTCCACATTTCTCCATAAAAAATTATCTATAGTTGACACTAAATGTTTTCTCACCTCTTGTTTAAAGATACTATCTTAATTTAGACCGTCATCTCCTCTTCTTAGACTCCTGCTAAAATCTAGTTTATTTCCGCTATTAATTTCAAAAGCACACAATCTAATCTTGTTATCATGCTCCTTAAAGACTTCAGTTGCTTCTGCAGTAGTATTAATGTTCTATTTCTTGATCTGGATGCTGCTTATACAGGTGTGTTCAGTTTGTGAGAACGTATCAATCTGTGCGCTAAAGATCTATGCACTTTTCTGTGTGTGTGCTATACTTCAATATAAAAAACACTAAAAATAAAACTCAGTGCCCTAAATATCAGTTGTGACTTCTAGATTGCCACTTGACATCTTCTGTAAAATACATGTATCACTCACATAAGGGTATAAGACTGGAATGGATTTGACACTTTAAGGTGCCCTAAACTCAAAAAGATTTGCTTTGTGACTAGTAGAGCAGCATCCTCTTCCTGCATGATTCAAGTTTCTAGTATTTACATTCATCTCTGTATGTTTTATGTCTATGCATTCATTGCAAAGTAAGTTTATAATTGTCAGAAAGCATTTATATTTTGAATTTGCTCAGTGTTTAAGGACTTTATTAATGAGAGAAATTTTTTTGTTGTTGCTATTTTGATTTTTCTTCAGATTCTCCTCTCACTCTCTTGGTTTTTCAGAAAAAAAAAAGTCATTTAAAAACTAAAGTGATTTTTAAAATAGGGTAGCATATAATATTAAAAATTATTTGACTAAAAAAAAATGCTTCCATGTCTCTACTCAGAGGATAAAGAAAACTGTGCTGGCATTGCTCAGAAGGCATGAATTTATATCATGCATAATGTCCTCTTTGTGCTTGACATTCACAAAAATATTGAACACCTACTGAATGGATTATAAAAACGAACTATCCAGAAGAAAAATATATAGAAACTGAATGACAGTAGCAGTAAGTAGAGACAGCAATACAATTTCAAGTACTCCAATATGACTACGCCAGTAATATCATAATGCTCTTAAAAATTAAATGTTATAAAAAGCTAAAATAGGTTTTATTCTAAAAGTACCTGATGAGTACTAACAGGCCAGCAGCACACTATTATGCAAGCAAGACTGGATTTTAAAATTGCACAACAGCTTGGCAGTCTAGAAATCTCACAGAGGTGGTGGGAAAACAGAAGATAATAGAAAGAAAATGCAAACAAAATAAGGGAGGAACTATAAGGGGGTGAAAATAAGAGCTTAAGAACATTAAACTAACCGAGATTATATAACAAAAAAATGAAGGGAGAATGAGGAATAACAATAAACATAAAATGCATAAAGCTAAAATATCTATAGTAAAAGTGGAGATAAACTTGATATAAGATTTTTATTAGAATTAAAGTACAATCTTATAATTGCCTTGGATATTAAACAGGTTACCCAAGATATTACAAAATCAATATTTCTCAAATGAAAGAGTCTCTATGGTTTTTTAATGAAAATAATTTTGGACTTATTTTTGTTTTCAGGACAATCTGAATGATCAATATGAACATCAAAATGACAACTTGAATCAAGTTCCTGACCCACACTTCAGGGACTGAATTTGCATTGTCATACCATCTCCCCCATGTAGTATTTGACCATAGTGGCTAATAAGAAAAGAAAACTGGGAGATATAAGACATGGATAAATTAGCACCTAGTGAAAGTTGAATGATGGTGAAAGTGAGCATTATGAAATATGTGTATGATGGAGAAAGCAGTGGGAGAATTGAGGCATTAGGGCAGACAGAAACATAAATATGGTGAACTGCAAAGACTGTGCCTATGAGAGGACTGCACTATTGCTAAAATAACATTATTGCTTTAAAGTCACGATGTTCATTTAATTTTTTATTGGTTTTATTATTTTGTATTAATTCATTTCTTTTTTTAGTTTTACAGTTGGAAATAAGCCATAACATAATAAGTTTATAATTAACTTCTTAGGTTGTACTATATTAAAAATAATTTTAACACTAGAATTTAAAAACAACAGGAGAGAGAGAGAAACATTCCCCACTTTGGCTTTAAAAGTTTGGCTTTTTTCCTTTAAAAGTTTTCACTATTATTCATATTTGCAAAAATATATATATTCTTAAGTATTTTTAATAGCATGGGGCTGGAGGCAATTACTAAATTAGATGATCTCTTGATACATCTTATAATTCTCTAATTTTACAGTGATAAAGACAGTAACATACCAGAAATATTTGGTTTGCTTTGATTGCAGAGATGGAAGCAAGAGAGTATAACAGTATTAAACATTTGCTTTAAAGTTATAATTCAGTATATAAAGCATGCCCTAATTATATTTTGCATATTTCCATACACTAAAATCTTCCATTCCTGTTTTCCTTAAGGTTATAATAAACGAAAAGTAACTTTTTATATCTTATCTCATGGAAAAACACATTTAAATCCTTACAGAATGTATAATTGACTCTGGCAAATTTTTCTTCCATAGGAAGGAAACTTAAAATGGGGAGCTGAGACAAATAAAGACTAATGTTTTAAATGGGACCTGTAAAAAGCTGAAACATTTTAGAGAAGAAACTAATATTTAATACATTTCCACCAGGTTAAACATTCATTGATTTTCCTCATTCAACAAAGGTAGGTAGAGAATCTATGTATGCAAGCAATATCCCAAGAGCTGGGAATGCAACTGTGAAAATAATCCATATGAATATAATCCTCCAAAGAGACTAGAGTTCAGAGGAGAAACTAAAGAAATAGCAAAAGTCAATTAGCATGATAGGGGCACCAAGACAGTGCAGTCTAAAATATCAAGCACCGAGCTTAGCTAACATTATCACTATTTTCATACACATCATGTAATGTGGTTACTGTTCTACTTTCACCGATGAGATTCAGAGAAATAATTTGTCTCAAAATCATGGCTTTGCTCCACTTTCTAACTTTCTTGGGCTTTCTTTACTCTGTGTCTCTAAGCAATGGCTTCTTTATTTTTCAAATTGCTCAATAGCATCTGCTCTCTTCTTACTCTCTCAGCCAAGCTTATTAGAAAAGTAACCTGCATTCATTTTGTCAAGTTACTCACCTCCAAATCCAGGCAGCTTCCAACCCTGTCACTGCACCTGCACTGCTCCCAGTTCACTGGTACCCTCCAACCTGCCCACCTTGTGTCTGACTTCTAATTTTAATTCTTAAACTTCTCTGTGTTGTTGGACATGGTGAATCACTCCCTTTGTCATGAAACTCTTTCCACTCTTGACTTCTAACATACTACTCTGCTTAGCTTTTCTTCCAACTTGTTTTCACTTTTTACTTAGTTCCCTCACTGGATTATCTTTTGCCAGTATATTAAAAAGCTATGCAAGAACACCTGAGAGTCCTCCTGTGCTCTCTTTACTGCCTCTCTCCTTACTTCTGAAATCATCCCCAAAGGCTATGAATTCTTAAATCTCCTATTAATCCTTCCTGACACTTAATAACAATAGTCTTTTAATTATATTCAACCCTATAGCTTTGACCCCTACAGTCCATCATCCATACTCTTGTGCAAGTGATTTTTCTAAATCACAAATCTGCTCTGGTCACTTCTTTATTCAAGTTTGTGGTCTAACAGAAATAATTTACAGACAATATATTTCAAATCACCTTAACAAACTGCACCATCAGGATCTGAGTTAAAAAAGAAAGAAACTGACTGGTTAACTTGAGCAAATAAGAATTTACCGGAAGTTTACCAGATAACTCACTGAATCAACAGTAAATGTGAAAAAGCTTCAACAAAAAACAAAGAAGGTAAAGCCCAAATTCCTACCACAGAAATACTCTGCTTACAATTTCTCCACTGTTGTAATAGCCACTAGACACCCACTAAACTGTGACTAGACATTCATTACCTCATATCGAACAAACTCTTGAATTCATTGCAAATACCTTAAAAAAATCTCAACCGAACCTTCGCATTTGTGTCATTCCGCCAAATCCTAAATCTTGAGAAGTATCTGACGGGTCACACCTAGGTCAGTGACAAAGAGGGATTAACTTCCCACTTAGGCTTCATAATGGATGGCCAGATCTTGCCACCCATCTTTCTTAAGATGCTCCCCAAAGAAGAATCGAATTTATAAGATAGGCAACTGATAAATGTCAATTCGTACCCCCATATGGCTCAACCAAATTAAATTCTCTAAAGCTAAAGAAAAAAAGTCATCAAGAAGTTTAAGGGAATAATTACTAGGTGTAATGGACAAAATAAGATAGAATTGGCACCAATGATCTTTCCCCCTTATATCCCACAAGTGGATCTGACACTCTGATTAAAGATATTTTCCTGAGGGTAGATGCAATTAGTGATGTATATCATATTAACAATCCAACATGACTTGTCTTTCTCTGGGAGCTCATTTACAGTTTTCTTGACCTCATAGGTGAAATGGTTGAGGTTGATTTAAGGCTCATTATATGACTAAATAAGCAAGACACACCAAAACAACCCCACTGACCAAGACTTAGATCCCTTATAGTGCTCCCCTTAGCTTTCTCTCACAAATTCTGAGTGATAAAGATTAAGTCTAGTAAATACTTATTTCTCAAGTCTATTAAATCGGAAATGAGGTAAGATGTTTATCTTTCTTTGGCTCATCAACTTTATCCCACGGGGAAGATTTACCTATAGAAGAAATCAAAATATTTATCTTACCAGATCATGATAGCCAATAAAAATGAACTCTAATCCACTATATATTTTAGTAAAAACATAACTGTTATCTAAAGCTCAAGCATTACTCTAGCTAGGAGAGATATATATATATATATATGCGTGTGTATGTATGTGTATACATACACATATATACACACACACGCACGCAAATGTAATCTTTCTAAGGTTAGCTAATCATAAACAGAACTTTGAGAAAACTCTTTTACAATGCACAGCTTCCACTGTAACTTAAGACCAAGTCTCCCCATTGCTTAAAGGGTCATGCTCCTTTGCATGGTCATGAAGGCCTTCCAGCCTACCACCGAGATTCTTTTTTTATCACTTCTCTCATTTTCTTTCCAGTATCTTTCTAAGAATATTATATTCCAAGAATAGTAAACTGCTTATGGTTCCCTAAACCCATTTACTATTTATAGTCTCATCTCTTACCACTATTTGGAATGATTTCGGCACATAAATTTTCTCTTAAATATTTTGCAAAAGTATCTTCGTTAGGCTTATCTTACCTATTCCCCAGCTGAGGGACATAAATCATTTTCTTCATTCTGTATTTCACATGCATAATTCTATTAGTCTATAAATTATATTTTGTCATAATAGTTGAAATCTACATTTTATTCATTGTTTTATCCCCAGCATGAGCACAGTGTCTGGCAGAAAGTGAACTATCAAATATATAACAACAAACAGATCAAATAACTAACATCTCTACTATTTTTCCTTCTCTCTGCTTGTCATTACTTTTATTAGTTTCATTGTGATGTTCTCAGAACTAAACTATCTAGTTCTTTCTGCCTGATATTCTACTCAGAAAATTACATCAGAAATTTTACATCTCTGTCTCTTATTAGTAAAAATATTACTTTTGACTAGACAGAGTGTTCTCTATTTACTGACAGTTTTGGAAAGTAATTTGAATGCAAATTCAATGAATTTTAAAAATAATGCACTCTACAATCTGTATAGTATGGAAAAGACATTTTCCATAAACAAATATGACTTGAACATTTGATATGCTGTAAAACATGAAAAGTACCCCAAAAGTCCTGGAAATATAGTGAGGTTCGACAGTATTCAGGATTTCCATGTACACCTTTTCTTGTATAATTAACCTTGGGCTTCAAATAGTATGCTACATTTTTATGTTAAGAGACAGTCACAAAAAGTAACTTTTGTCATTTTCAGCAATTGATTTTAAGTCTTCCATAAAACCAAATGGCCTTCTACTACAGTTTTTAAGAAAATGTTAGAAATCCTTGGTACTCCTGAAAGTTAATATTATTTTTGTCTTGAAATGAATCAAATTTTTTTTGTCCTAGGATCAGTCTAAACCTGTTTTACTTTGATCTTCTATTTTTCACAGCTACCTTTTTTTCCTTTTAAAAGTAAGACAGTCAAGTTTTAAAGGGTGGTATTGCAGGAGATTCTAGCATCTAATTGAGGTTATAATTAAATCAGAAGGACTGAATGATTGTGAGCAAAAAAAATTATGCAGATGTCTGCATTGTTTTAGCCCTAGGACATGTGAGGTTTGCAAGTCGGTTTATTTCAAATTGCATCTAGAATTTGTTCTATATGAATAGAGACTCTATTATGTATAAAGTTTCTTATAAAGCAATAATAAGGGTTCATTCTGATTTCCTACATTTGTTTTATTAATATTGAACTTTACAGAATTAAATTTAGGGACAACACAAGGTTAGGGCCTTTACAACTCAGAATTCCCATAATTTTAAAGGTAACAATAACATGATATAGTAACATGTTACTTAGATTATATTTTTCTTTTTGACACCGTAAAAAATAAAAAGGAATTCATGTCACAGAGGTTAAATATCAAGTTTACTGCTTTAAAGTGGGTGAATGTTAAAAACCACTACACTTGGAATACGAATATTCTGGTAGATAATAATTTCAGGGGAATTTTTAAATTTTTTTAAAGAGTATATGTAAGAAGTAGATTACTGCCTTTCACTGATTCACCATCTAGAATTTTCTTCTTTTAAAATTATAGTCTAGAAAGTTATTTTTATTCCTACTATAAAGAATCTATTATTTTTGGCAAACTTGTCCTTTGGTTTCTATATCTTCTGAAACTTAGATGCAATGTTTTATTTCTTTTGTCACCCTAGCAATATGAGGATTCAAAACTACTGACATTCCAAAGAACACATGAAAACTGGATTGTATAAATTTCCTAACCTGGGTTAGCTCTCTATTTCATAGCATTCCTAAAAATTCTGTCGTAAGAACAAAATACTTGTTGTATATAAATCTTGAATAGAAATACATTTTCAAGCAGATTATTGAAGTGCTACTTAAAAATATATATTAATTTTGGCATGCTCTTATAATCAGGGACAAAAGAGACATGTTGGAGATTCAGTGGTAAGGAACAAAGATAATGTAAATTCTGTCATCAAAAATATATTTTAAAAATTTTTTATTTTATTATTAGTTTGAAGTATACAGTACATTGGTTAGATATTTATATAGTTTATAAAACAATACTCATGCTTGCTTTCTCTCTCTTCTGGCTCTCCACCTAGCCATTACCTTACTGCTGACTGCATTCCCTATGCCATGCTCCCCATCCCCATGGCCATCTACCAACTACTAATATGTACTTCTTTAACTCTTCACCCCTTTTTCCCAGCCCCCAACCCCCTCCCCTCTGGCCATCACCAGACTGTTCTCTATATTTGTGAGTTTTTGACTAGTTTGTACTTTTAGTTCCTTAGATTCTGCATATAAGTGAAATCATATGGTATTTATCTTTCTCTGACTTATTTCACTCAGCATAATAACCTCTAGGTCCATCCATGTCATCGTGAATGGTAGGATTTCATTTTTTTTTTAATGGCTGAGTAATATTCTATTGTATATATGTACCATAACTTCTTTATGCAATCATCTGTTGATGGGCATTTAGGTTGCTTCCATATCTTGGCTATTGTAAATTGTGCCAACAAGAACATAAAATAAATTTTATGAAAACAAATATTAAGCTCTGAAAAAACAATAAAGTGTATTAAGTTAAAAAAAATCAGTGTTGAATACAATGCATTAAACAAGGTTATCTATATCTTCACTGAAATATGGATATTTAAACAACAGCAATATGTTACATTTTAAATAAAGGATTTTCAAAAAATAGACTAGAATATAACACAACAGTGTTCGATAACAAAAAGTAATTGTATTTGAATTTTTGAAAATCTATTATAATACTAACTGAATTATGTTCACTAAATTAAAATAAATTTTAAAATAATAATTATAAAACTATATAAGAAATTAAATTCTGTAAATCCTAGTAGCAATTGCTCTTCCAGAAAGAAAGAAAGTTAACAGCCTAATTTTAATATCAGGACTGATTTTATAAGTAAGTATTGATTTAAATGTAATTGAAGTAGTATGGCTATGTCTTCATGTGCAAGCATGCTTACCCATGAGCAAAATAAAAACAGGTATCCTAATGTAACAAACATACATTCAAAATGACCACATGATCAAATCTATTACATTCCATCTGTAAAATTCAGGTATGGAGAAAGAAAACCTATCCCCAGGCTTATTAATCCAGTGATTAATTTTAGAATTTTAAATTATTTAATTTCTCATGTTTGAGGCAATGATTTCCTAAGACAGAGCAACTGTTTCTTTAGCACGAAGGGGCTCAGGTTTCCAAAAACATTATACTAATTGTACAACACATAGTAAATGTAAGGAAACAAGCTGTTATTATGGTATAGAGATGATTAGTTTTTTAAAATTATTATGCCATAGTGCAGTCATTTATTATAATAGGTACTAAAAAAGTTAGTTACAACTATTGAAAAAAAATTTGGTGCTAAGAAGTCTGCTCACTTTCTTAAATTTTAATTTCAGTGTTAAATGCTCTTAATGAATGAATGGTTATTTGATTCATGTTTCTTGAAATCTAGCTCTAACTACACTTGTAAAAATAAAGAACTGAAGTAATTACTTAATGACAAAGGAACTACAGTTTATATGTAAAATGGCTTAATTCCTCATTGGAAGCTGTTTTTATAAAAGTCTGTCTATGTATGTATACACGAACATACACATCCTTAAAGCCTTTCACTAATGAAAGCATATGATACACATTCAAATTGTATTTGTTATTAACATTTAATTCAGAGAACTATAGGCAATTATAAAGGTATTACCTTATTCGTGATAATGATCATTTTGTCAAGTTTTTTTTAATTAAAACACAAAATCTGAAACTTCTAAACATAATTATTATGACAGGATAAATTTTGTTAATGTATATATAGTCCTTAAAAATTTACAAATATATCAATTATTTCACTTATACTAAAAATTATTCTCAATATCAGTCATATTTAGGTTACCTAGTAATTACTTTTCAGATATAGTTCAAATTTCATAGCAAACTAAACATTAGGATTTTAAATTTTATTTTCTTTGACGCCTGTCAAGGATTAACATTAGAATTCACTAAATCAATATAATTCATTCTCTTATGACACAAGCAAATTTTGTGTTGACATTCATTAAATTAACTCTTTTTTTGTAACTCTATGCCTTTTAGTTTCTTTATGTAATATCTTCATTACAAATGGGATTTTAAGTGGTAATCCTAGAATTATACACCACAAAGAATATACATCACAAAGAATAACGGTCAGTAGAAACAATATATATGTAATGGGTAAAAATGTTATTCATAGATGACTGATTGATAACAAAGGCAATCTTTTTTCCAAGTTGAACCAGGATAAAAAACAGATTACTTCAATGAGAATAAAATCATCAGGCTCATCAGATAAGTAGTTATCATAGGTATGTTCTCCATTCACTAAGTGTTTATGTTCAAAAAAAGGTAACTTTGAATTAGACATACAAAAAGAATCCACAGATACCAATTATTATTGGTTATATTTCAAAAAAAAACAATGACTAGAATTAATATTAAAATAATTGAATGCATTTTTCTTCTTACCACACACACACACACACACACAAAATGACCTTTGTTAAAATAAATTCCTAGAGATTAGTGACCTACTGAGGTTAATGACCTGAAACTATACGTTAGGCAATTAACTCCGCCCAGCTATTCATTAATCCCCAGGAAATACCAGGGTCTACAATTGTTACTGCTTAATTATAACCCAGATGGAATGATGAGCTATGAGAGCAGCAATGTGATTGGCTAATGTGCAAAAATTAAGTTCTCCATGAATGCTTTGTACATATCAATTAAAACTACATCACCCTTAAAAAATTCATATGCCTATATTTCTTTTCCATTTTCAGTTCATAATAGCAATAATGACTTAGATGCTGGGTATTTTCTGAGAATTAATGGCAGCAGATGTTAATGGTCCTTAGCTGTACCTTGAGCCATCCAGTCCTCCCTGTTTGTTATTAATCTCTATGAAGTGCCCAGCTATTGCTTAATTACCTTTATAATGCAGTTAATGCAGATATGACACAATAGAATAATTTTTATTTATCAGCTTTCAAAAACAAAACCTTCAACTCAAAAAGCCTTGCAAATATCCATTTTCAGATTTCTGAAACGTACATTGAAAATTAAGAATGGGAGGTGGCATCAGTAAGCTGGAGGGCTAGGAGATCCAAAAGCTCATCTTCCCAATAAAAGCAACAAAAATAAACAAGTACACATTGAAAAAAACAACTCAGAGACATCTCTAGACTACAATAAAAAAGCAGCGAAAACCCTGTGGAGCTCAAAAATGGGGATGGCCACACAGAAAAGTACAGGAAGCACATTACTTGTGTTACCTTATCCTCCAGTCCAGAGAATCTTGTAGCCAGGATGGATAGCATCAGAATTTTTCCCCATGGACAAAAGGAGAGCAGGAAAAACTCAATAAGACTAACCACTGTAGACCTCTGCAGTCTTTGCTACACATCCTTCACGAAGGCTGATCCCAGTTGATGGACCTGCCTAGAGTCACCCCAGTGCATCCAGTTCTTGGGGATGAAGCTATTGCTGTGGTTACTGATGGATTTTCCCTTGGGAGCCCCAGTAGCTGCTGTGTCCCACTGTCCCAGATAAGAACACCATAGCACCTCACCATATTTGTGAGCAGAGCTGCCACTGTTGGGTCCCAGGTCTTGGCTCTGAACCCTCAATACCATTACTCTAAGCCTCATTCCCTTCGCAGATGAGTGTTCTGATCTATCATGGCCAGGAAGTGCTGCCACTGTTATAAGCCCAGCTTTACTAAGAACAATTATTTGCCAACAAGCTGAAAAACCTACAAGTGGATATATTCCTAGAAATATACTAGAGTGCCAAGAGTGAAGCATGAAGAAATCAGAAATCTGAACAAAGCAATAATGAGTAAGGAGATTAAATCAGTAATTAAAAAAAAAAAAAAAAAGACCTTCTACCACAAAGAAAAAGCCCAGGACCAGAATTCTTGATGAATTCTACCAAATATTTAGAGAAGAATTAATGCTAATCCTTCTCAAACTCTTCCAAAACACTGAAGAGGA
Organism: Pteropus medius; assembly: GCF_902729225.1. NCBI lineage: Eukaryota > Metazoa > Chordata > Mammalia > Chiroptera > Pteropodidae > Pteropus > Pteropus medius. The sequence goes on from NW_024351729.1 coordinate 18,004,799, forward strand.
GGGAACACTCCCAAACTCATTTTACAAGGCCAGCATTACCCTGATACCAAAGCCAGAAAAGATCACTATAAGAAAATTACAGACCAAATATCCCCGATGAATATCACTGTAAAAATTGTCAACCAAATATTAGCAAACTGAATTCAGAAGCACATTAAAAAAATCATTCACAATGTTCAAGTGGGATTTATCCCTGAGACGGAAAGATTGCTCAACATATGCAAATCAATAAATGTAATACACTGCTTTAATAGAATGAAAAATAAAAACCATACAATCATTTCAATAAATGCAGAAAAAAACATTTGACAAAATACAGCAAACTTCCATGATGAAAAAAAAAAAAACCCCTCAATAAATTGGGTACAGAAAGAACATACCTGAACATAATAAAGGCCATATACAACAAATCCATAGCTAACATCATACTCAGTGGTGAAAGGTTGAAAGCTTTTCCTCTAAAATCAGTAGTAATAAGACAAGGGTGCCCACTTTCACCATTCTCTTTCAAATTGTACTTGAAGTTTTAACTAAAGCAATCAGGCAAGATAAAAAGATAAAAGGCATCCAAATTGTGATGAAAAGAGGTAAAACTGCCATTATTTGCAAATAATAAGATTTTATATCTGGAAAACTCTAAAGACTCCACCAAAAAGCTGCTATAATAAATTAAATAAGTAAAGTTGCAGGATATAAAAATCAACACACAGAAGTCCGATCTACTTCTGTACACTAACAACGAACTCTCTGAAAGAGAAAATAAGGAAGCAATCTAAATTACAATAGCATTGAAAAAATAAAATACTTAGGAATAAATTTAACCAAGAAGGTGAAAGACCTTTAGTCCGAAACTATAAGATATGATCAAAGAGACTGAAGAAGACACAAATAAATAGAAAGATATCCCATGTATTTGGGTTGGAAGAATTAATATTGTGGAAATGTCCATACTACCTACATTGATCTACAGATTCATTGTAATCCCCCCCAAATTCAAATGGCATGTTTTCCCAGAAATAGAAAAAAAAATACTAAAATTTGCATGGAACCACAAAAGGCTGTATATCCAAAGCAATCTTGAGAAAGAGGAACAAAACTGGAGGTATCATACTGATTTTCAAACTATACTACAAGCTATAGTAATCAAAACAGTATGGAACTGGCATAAAAACAGGCACACAGACCAGTGGCACAGTACAGAGAGCCCAAATATAAACCTATGCCTATGTGGTCAAATAATTTTTGACAAGAGTGCCAAGAGTACACAATGAGGAAAGAACAGTCTCTTCAATAAATCGTGTTTGGAAAACTGAATATCCACATGCAGAATGAAACTGGACCCCGTATTTTTACCACTCACAAAAATTAACTCAAAACAGATTAAAGATTTAAATGTAAGACCAGAAATTATAGGACCCCTAGGAGAAAACAGGGGAAATAAAAACCTTGGCATTGGCTTGGCAATAATTTCTGGTTTTTGTTGTTGCTGTTGTTGTTGTTTTTAATTTTATTTCCATTCTCTTTGGCAACCATTAGCTTGTTCTCTACATCTATGGACCTATTTCTGTTTTGTCTTGTACATTTATTTTGTTTTTTTAGATTCCACATGTAAATGAAATCATATAGTATGTGTCTTTGTTTGACTTATTTCACTTAGCATAATACTCTCTAGGTCCACCCATGTTGTCACAAATAGCAAGATTTTATTCTTCTTATTCCTGAGTAATATCCCATTATATATAGAGAGATAGATAGATATAGATATAGATATATAGATATAGATATACACATACATATAGATATACACACACACATATATAGAGATACTTAAAGAAATATACATATTTCTTTATATATAAAGAAAATATATATTTTTTCTTTATCTGTTCATCTATTGATGGAGATCAAGGTGACATCCAAATCTTGGCTATGATTTCTTATACAAAACAAGAAAAGCAGAGGAAGTAAAATCTAAAATAAACGAGTGGGACTACATTACACTAAAGAGATTCTGCAGAGCAAAGGAAACTATGTTGAAAAGTCAGCCCACAAAATGGGAAAAAATATTTGCAAACTTTATATCTGATAAAGAGTTAATATTCCAAATATATAAAAAACCCATAGAACTCAAAAGCAAAACAGCAAATAATCCAATTAAACAATGAGCAATAGACCTAAATAGACACTTTTCCAAAGAAGACATATAAATAGCCAACAGGCATATGAAAAGGTGCTCAACTTCATTAATCATGAGGTAAATACAAATCAACTTCACACCTGCTGGGTGACTGTCATCAAAAGAATAGATAACATATGTTGGTGAGAATGTAGAGAAAAGAGAACCCTTAGAAACTGTTGGTGGGAATTTAAAATGTTATGGTTACTATGGCGGTTCCTCAAAAAATAAAAGATAAAGCTCCCATATGATTCAGCAATTCCATTCCTGAGTATATATCCAAAGGAATTGAAATCGCATCTCAAAAAGATACCTGCATGCCCATGTTCATTACAGCATTACTTATAATAGTCAAGATATGGAAACAACCTAAATATCCTTCAGGGAATGAATTGATAAGGAAAATGTGATCTATATCTGTATTTATATCGATATATTTCTATATACATAATATTATTCGGTCATAAAAAATAAGGAAATCCTACCATTTGTGACAACATGGAAGAATCTGGATGGCATTATGCTAAGTGAAACCAGCCAATGAAAGAAAGATAAAATCAGTGTATGATATCACTTATATGTGGATTTTTTAAAAATCTGATTTCACAGAAACATAATGGGATGGTGGTTGCCAGGAGCTAAAGGACAGGGGAAATGGGTGATATAGGTCAAAGGGTACACATTTTCATTCTAAGAATAAGTTTTGAGGATGTAATGTACAGTATGGTGACTATAGTTAATAACATGGTATTGTATACTTAAAATTTGTTGAGAGCAGATCTTACTGAGAAACATTCTTCACTACACACACACAAAATAGTTATCTATGTTAGCTAAGTGGGATTATGGATATGTTATTTATCTTGATATTGTCAATCATTCTACAATGTATATTTTATCAAATAACCATACCATACATTTTAAATATATACGATTATATTTGTCAATTATTCCTCAATAAAGTTAAAAAATACTTAAAAATGATAAATTTCTAGTTGTGGGATTAGAATAAAAGATACAATTTTATGTTAATGAGAAATAAAAGTTCATATTAATATTGAAAACTAAAATAATTGTGTTAAAATGGTAGAGTTGTTTCTTCTTTTGCAAAATTTTAGTAGAAAAATCTCTTAAAATGCAGTTCTTTTATTTGCAGTTCTCATATTATAAAAATACAATTTTTCAGTTTTACATATATATAAAAGAATGTAGAATTAGAACTTTAAAAATTTTCGATAGTAAAAGAACTTAGACATCATTTAGCCCAATGTCAGTTTTTAACAGATGAGAAATTCAGAGAAGCAAAGTAACTTGAGTCACGTGGTTACTACAGAACTAAAGGGAAGAAGTTGTCTGATTCCTTACTTCCAACTCATGACATTTGGGATGCACAAATTACATCTCCACCTTTTAGAGAGTTTTGACAATAGCTATACTTCATCTAAACTTGTCAAATGAACAGCCAAGTTTCTTGAATCCGAAGGGTAAAAAGTTGTAGTCAAGTTTTGCTCTTTTGGAGAGATTATTTTGAGGTAGTTTTTAAAAAAAACTGGCTTTAACAATTATTATATTTCGGTTTTGACAGAATTTTAATAATCTAGCAAGCTTTTAAAGATTTTTATCCCTATTTTATGTTTTCATGTAGTAAAAGATACTTTAGGAAAACTAAAGTAGAAAATGCGTTTAAGTTATTAAGCTATAACAATATGTTTTTCTGTTGATATCTTTAAAGCATTCAAAATTGATTCAAACCATAAAAATCCTACCAGTGACTAATAAAATTATTTCTATTCTTTTTCCTTGCAAGTTTTTAAGCTACTTTTGTTTTTCTTCTATGTTGAATGTTGAAATTAAACACCATATTAATTATTTAAAAAGAAATTTAAAATAAGAAAGGACTGTGAGAAATAATATATTTAAGACTTTTCCATAAATAACCTCAAGCTACTTTCAAGAATGATGTAGCCCATGGTAAACAATTATCCTAATTCCCTCAGTTACTTGTTCTGATGCTTATTTAACATCATTGTGTTTGTTAAGCCTACTTTTTCCTCTTTAAAACCATGCTGAAATAAAAAAGATACTATTGTTTTTATGTAAGAAATGTTAAGAAACCTCTTCTTCTCACCCACATGCCCTTTCTCTGTGCTGCATGACACAGTTTTCAAACAGGTTCCATGAATGGGAATCACTTCTTTGTGTCAGAGTAATTTAAACTTGTTAAGTTTTAGCACCCATTCTTCCTCAAGGGGGAAAAATAAATAAATTGCCTTAAATTGTAAACCTACTATTTTATTAGCTTATTAAGAGGGCATTTTTCAACCCTACAAGAAGGTAATTAAAGGAACACAGTATCTGTCTCAAACCATCTGATCTACTAGATGTTGTTGACAAGTGTTCCTGTTTTCATTCCACATATAGTTAAACTTTTTAAGTTAATAAATACTTAGCCATGGTAGAAAGCTACCTGACTGAGCATGTGCTTTACCTCACCTGACAGCACTTGTGAGCATCCCATTGATGCCTAAAATTATCCCTGGCATGTAATTACAGCCTTCAGGAAAGATCAGCTCTGGAATATATTAACTTTCCTACAAAATCAAGATCCCTTAAAGAATGTCACTCATGTACATAATTAGGAAGTTAGGATTCCATTGTTACCTATTAAGCATATGGTTTGCAAAAATAACAGTGTAATAATATATATTACTACTCATTGTTCATTAATTTTCACAGATTTCTATGTTGTCTTATTTTGCTGACTGCCCTCACAAAAATAACAACAGAGGTTTAAGTTATGACATTTACAATTATATGATTTGATTAAAAATAACATATAAAAAACTGAATATAGTAAAAAAGTTAATGTTTCTATAAATGCAGTTGTCTTAAAACATGAGATTTCAATACCTATGATAGGGATAAGAAAAACATTAAATACCTCTGCACAAAATTGATGGAGTTATTTCACTCTCAACATTTTAGAATAAGTGAAACATTTTTGAACAGAGAATAAAAATAGAGGATAGGTCTGAAAATGGAAAAGACAAAATATCCTTGGTTGTTGGTTCACCCAATCAAAAATATATATATAATGTAGATTAGTCTACATGCACCACGCGTGCGCACATGCACGCGCGCGCGCGCGCACACACACACACACGCAATCAATCAATTTAAGAGCTACTCTTGGGTCTTGAATGAACCATACCATTACTTGCAAAAATTAACTTTGCTAATTAGTGAAAGCATCAGAAAAGACAGACCCTTATAGAAGCTCATTGGCAAAGCCGTGAACAGAGACATCATTCACTCAAAATTTTAATGAATTGTAGTTCACAATAATTATTTTTTCAAATCTTCCCAATACATAGATTTAATGAGAGACTATTAGAAAAAAAAAAATTTGTCCTCATGTACAACTATTGTCAAAAACCCTGAAAAATGATACAATCTTTTTAAATGAAGATAAATACGTATTTGATATTCAAGTTTCATTTCCCCAATCTCTGAAAAAAAAAAATCAAAAATCAAGTCTATTTCCATGCTGACTTTATAAAGTCATTTGAATTAAACAGAAAATGGCTGAAACAATCTACTAAAATGTTTTCATAATCTGCTTAAATTCTATGTTCTGCACATTCACTTTTTCTTTTTAAATCTTAGGTAATTCTTGTTTTTATAAAATAGCTATATTAAGGAAAACTGTTTGACTATTACTTTTTATTTCAAATACTAATTTTCTTGTTTTTCTTTATCAAAATGAGATTCAATTCAAACTGAAAATTTTTAGACTTGAACCCAAATTTTGTCCACTCATTAATCTAGGCATGAACTGCTTAAAATATGACAGATATGAATATTTCAGTGAAACAATATAAGCATTTAAATATTGCTGGCAGATCAAAATGTACAAAATTTGGATCAAATATCTTTGATAATGATATAAGCATCTGGACAAGGTTTTAGAAAGCAAACCACTTTTTATTTCAATATGTTTTTGATATATGTAAGCTCTAGGTCATGGCTCCATTTCATAAAGGAAATATTACTTTACAATTTAGAATTTCCATAAAATATCAATCAGTTAAAAAAAAAGAACTATAAGAACTGTGAAAGAAATAAAAAGGATCTTCTTGACATTTTCACAATACCATGAATATCTAAGGCTCAATATAGCAGACTGAAAATTGGAGGCAACTACAATCAGCAAAAAAATATGAAATTTTTCCTGCATAAGGAAAACTGAATAAGTTGCAAACATTTTAAAGTGAGGTATATTTATATAAATTTGATGTTTCTCAATGTAGTTTTTAAAAATTAATAAATCTATTTGATGATGTAAAGAAATCTAACTTTAGGTAGTAAACACAAAATATAATATATATATGACATACTGTTGATTTGCACACTTGAAGCTCATTTGATTTTATTATTGTCACCCCAATAATTTTAATAAAGAGAAAAGTAAAATTAATAAATCTACAACAGTTAATTGGAACTGTGTAGTCATCCCCTTTAGATAGGACCTGTATTCTCCAGCACCTACCACTCTCCAGCATCTCCCTAATATATTACACCCAGCCAATCATTATTTATATCATCCTACAGGGAAATGGCTCATAATTTTGGAGTGTCCGTGTGTGAATATCCATACACTGGAATTTCTGATGATAAGGATTTTATGGTATTCTCCTGCCCGATCTTCCAGCATACACCTTTTTTGAACCTCAAGTCTTTCAAAGAAAATATTCAGATTCAAAAGAGCTACTGTTTTACTAAGAAAAGACAAGGGCTTAATTTTTCTTGCTTCTTTATTTTTGGAGAGTGACTTACATTTCTCAGCTTGACTAATTTGACATTATATTTAAGCTATTTAAATCTTAAAATTTATTAAAATATACTATAGCCAATATAGGATAAAGAAAAATAAACTACTTTCAATCTCTAGATGACTCTCCAAAGAATTCACATATAGTCTTTTTGCAAAAATAGTTCAAGTATTTTCAGCCAACTTCTATTATTTTCACTTTTATATATTCCATCTTAGGGCCAGGATTTCATCATGATTAATACCTTTAGTCTAAGCAATTATGATTAATTATATTCTTTCGTTTATGGAGTTGCCTGAAGTACAATGAGATAGTATTTTTATAATAATGTATTAATATTTAGATCTTTCTGGAAATCCATCAGGATATTTGAAAGTTCTATAAAAAATGTTTCATAATCTTAATAGCTTTATCCCTTTCTTACAAAAAAGCATTTTTCATTAGTTTCTTAATTAGCAATGGTAATTAATTACTAGTGGTATATAGAAAAAAAAAACACACATAAGGTTGTGGGTCTCTAAACCAGCTAAGCCTAAATATCACATAGGCCCTTACAAAATACATTCCTAGGCCCTATACACACACACACACACACACACACACACACTATATACAGATTTTGATCAAGTGGATCTGAGTAAATCAATAAATCATAATCAGAGCAGGGCTCTGGCAATAGTATTTTATTCAAAACTCTCCATATGATTATAATTTTCAGTAGGGTTGAGAACCACTAGCCTAGATAAAAGCAATAACATTAAAAAGTTCCTCTCCTGAATTATTTGGATATTAATAAAATGAAAGTGCTTAGTTCAGTTAATCACCTATTAGTTGGCTATGTTAAAACTGTGTAAAATGCATAGTAGATTCCTAAGAGGAGTCTACATCTAATTGTAGAGTCAGGGGATTTATTATATGAGATAATATTAAATTTATTATATGAGATAATATTAAATTAGAAAGCATTTAAATTAGCCCATTTTGCTAATTTACCTATTAGTTAGGTGAAACCAAATCACTGAAGGCCTTGAAACTGAGGAAGAATAGTTAATATATTTTATATTTGATGCAATAGTCAAGGGAATTTTTTTTTAAGTAGAGGACTTATATATAAACCCTGCATTTGCTCTTTAAAAGAATATTAAGGGAAATGAGAATATTTAATCAGCAAAGTCTACAATAGTACCTTAGTTACGAGCCTGTGAGAGTCTGGACAGAAATGATAGCACAAATGGAGATAAAGATACTTGTTTCATATTTTTTTCAAAGAATTACTGACCAAAAAAAAGGAAGATGATAGTATGGAATCAATATCTATAACCATTCACGTCTGAAAGAATGCTATAATAGAGGTTTCTTTGGCACAGACAAGAACACAGAAGTTCAAGAAAAAGCCTTGTTTGGGAAAAAAATAGGACTGGTTTAGGTCTCGTTGAAGATAGCATGATAGGAGACACTAAATTGGAAATATCCAGAGGATAACTGGAGATGTAGAAAACAAGTTTGAGTAAAAAAGCTTAAGATACAAAGAAGAGAAAAATCAGGGATTTATTTATCCTATCTTTCCACATCAAGTCATACTTCAGGGGACAAAGCTCACTCCATAATTGACTCTTCATAATGAGATAACACTGTATCGAAACATGTTAAATACAAAACATGTTCAACACAGATTGCTAATATATAATCCCTTTCCTCCAAATTTATTTTTTCTTGCAGATATAATGTCTTTACAAACAGCCAGTTAAGTATTTTAAACTCATTTGTTATTATTCAGACGAGTAAAAGAATATGGACCGCCTCAGGTAAATTATCTACCATTTCATTGAAAGTTTCTTTGAATGGCCTTTATTTATTTATTTTATGGGTTTGCATAATAAAGATTCACACACACAGTTTAGCAATCCTTCCTCTAGGCTGGTTACCTAGCTGTCCTAATCACCCCATAATTAAAATAAAAACCACTCTACATTAATTGGCAGTCTTTCTTAATTGAAAACTGGGTAGATAATCATTGGCCCAAGGAAATGCCCCACTCTCATACTGTAATATGAACTACCATCTGTCTATTAAATTAGTCATTGTAAAATATTAACATATAAATGACTACTATATGGGTATTATAAAAGTGGTCCCAGCATTTTTTTTTTTTCATTTTTTTGACTCACTGATTTCTTTCTACAGAATAATAACGAAATATATTCTGGAGTTCATGGCAGTGGGAAACTAACTTTTGTCATACAACACAGACATATTAGTAAAGTTTATATCTACCATTGCTATACAGAGTATTTGTTCTCCAGTGAATAACAAACATTGAACCAAGAAGCTAAGATAAGTTATACAAAAATATCCAATCCATCCATAAAGCTAACAATTCCAAAATCTACACATTTACTTCCAGGAAAAGTAGAAGTAAAAGAGGAAAAGAAAGTTTTTGTTTTGGTTTTGGTTTAAAAAACAAACAAACAAAAAACAAAAACCTGGAATCGTGGAGTAGACAATCCTTAAAATATACCTGCATATACTGAAAAATTAGCCTAAATCTGTCCTTCCTTAAAGGATAATTCTGTTTGAATGAGAAAAGAGGAGGAAAATTCATAAACATCAACAGATCCTGAAAAGAACATAAACAGACATTATGAAGGGAGTAACCTAATTTTGTGCTTGGTATAGTTAGTCTGTTAGAACACTATCTTTGTAGATATACTTGTACACAGCAAATAACACCATCAGTAGTATCAGTAGAGAGGACAATATCTAATGACACAAGGTAGATAAAAGCAGCATGAATAGATTCTTCTTTTCCAGCCAAAGTCAATCCTAGCACTAAAAGACTGCCCCTCTCCCCGCAAATCCTCTATGTTGACTTACCTTGACATCTCGGGGATGTGTGTTTTGTCTATTTGCTGGCATGAAGTAGGCATGAAGTAGGAATAAATGAATTTAAATGTAGTGTGGTGATGCTCTAGACAGGTCAAACTCCATCCATGTAAATACTCATCATCTGAATAGGCAGAAATTACTTAAACTTAATAAATCAAATTAGCTCAATAGCTATCTAATGAATTCAGGGAAAAACAGAACTGCAATGAAAGAAAAAATAAAAACAACTCCCAATTACATACCTTTTTAACAATCACAGAAAAAAATCTTCAGGATTTTGAATTTAGCATGCAATTAGTTGTAATAAGGGTAAGACTTTACTCTGGAAACCATAACTGTCTTGAAATATTTCCTCTAAAGATGGAAGAACCACTCTCCTTACACCCTATCATTTACTGCCCTGTATCATGAAAAGGTCAAGTTCAGTCCTGTTTTTTCTTCACAGAACCTGATATAAACTGTAGGTACTTTTGAGACTTAATGATAAATGTTATATTTAAATACGAAGAGAAACTCCTTAAGAAATTATTATAAAAATCAAGATGAAGGAAAAAGATTTTCATATTTAAAACCATAAATGAATGATACAGAATTATTTGTGGCCAAGAATCTGAGGTCTGAAAGATAGACAAAAATATAAACTTTATTCAGTTATTAAAGGCTCAGTTTTATATTTGTATATTTAGTTTTAATATGACTTTTTCTCTTCTAGATTATTTATGTACAAAGAAATGTAGCATGTAAATCATGTTGTTTCTGTTAATTAATGAAAAGCTGTACTTGTTCTAAAAGTGGACTCTCATGGATTATTTATACTGTAAGTCTCATGACATTAAAGTATGCAGCACATTTTTTTCTTTATGAATGTATAACTATAATTATATTGAATTTAAAATGACTTGAATAACCAAGATACAAAAATATTAAAATTACAAGCGATACATTACCATAGGATAGACATTAGAAATATAATAGGGAGTCTCTCTCCCCCTCTCTCATATGTATATGTGTACATATATGTATATGTGTATATATATATATGTAAATATGTATATATATATATATATACGCATATATGTATATATATGTAAATATATATACACATACATATACACTTACTATAAACTGAATGTTTGGGTTCCCCCAATTTCATATGTTGAAACCTAACCCCCATGTGATGGTAGGGCCTTTGGAAGGTTATTAGGTCATTAGTATGAAGCCCTCCTGAATGAAAGAGACCCAAGAGAGCTCCCTCGCCCCCTCTGCCATGTGGTGACACAATGAGAAGACAGCTATTTATGAATCAGTAAGTGGGCTCTCGCCAGACACCAAATCTGCTGGCACTTCAGTCTTGGACTTTTTTCTATAGACAGACAGACAGACGATAGGCAGATATAGATATGATATAGATATGATTTAACTATATATATATCATAAGTTTTTACTCATTTAACAACTCTAAAAGTTTATAGTTTCTTTCCTTAACAAATTGAATTATAAAGCAAAGTTATTCAGTTAAACCCTTCAAAATCAGCATCTGCTGCCTGGAAAGAAAATCAAGTATATGTGGATTTTGTGTCCTACCTGCTCCCAAATTAAGCCCGTTGAATAAATATTTGTCTTCATTTGCTTTGGACAGCTGCTAAAATGTACAATTTTCTGGATAGCTATGGCTTATCATACACAAAATATTCCGTCTTTAAAAAATTACTTTGGTAGTGAACCAAGGTAATGTCAAATGAAATCATATTTATTATGGATCATCAAAGAATAAATAATGTAAAACAATAAAAATAAAAACTATCATTTTTGAATGTTTATCATTTTTCCTGCATTGTGGTAGGCACTTTATACACATTACATCATTTAATCTTCATAATACTCCTGTGAGGTAGGTGTTTTTTTTCCTATTCTATAATTTAGTATACTCTGACAAATAGAAGGTTAATAATTTGCTCAGGGTTACATAGCTTATAAATGGCTGAGCTATATTTTTACCTTAGGCTGACTAACCTCAAATTTAATCACTTTCCACTATAACAGATAATGTCCCCAATAAAATTTCCCAGAGCAAATACTGCTAGTTGTTTACCAAAACCATTCCTAAAAGCACAGCTTAAATAAATTTTCATTGGAATTGGGTATGTCAAAAAATTAAATTCTAGCCAAGAGAATACAGGCAAAAGTAGTGTATGCCACTTTCAGACTTAGCTCATAGACACTTCACACATGCAACCTTCCATTCTATTTTCCCCCATCTGGCTGCAGACATCCACCAGAGTACACTGGGAACCTCATGAAGATTGTAGGACTGTAGGCAGAAGTTCAATCAGAAACACCTGCACTGAATTGCTATGCAATGGGAGATAAAACTGGGTTTATATAAAATTGGGTTCAGCCGTTATAAGGGTTTTCATGTTCTATCAGCTTGTATTACCCTAATACAGGTTATGTCATCTTACAGTTACTAAATCAAAATACGATTTTGACTCAATTTTTAACAAAATCTTTCAATTAAAAGTTAAAATTGATTTCTCTGACAGTCTAAACTTTCTTCTGACAACCTCCAGTGGTAGCATGTCCTCTTCTACTGGGAAACACAAATGTCAAGTAAAAATGGTAACTTAAAGACAGAAAGTCTAAATGAACTGCATTTTTATTATTTCAAAAGCAAATAGCATCTAAATACACTTTTGAAGGGATGTCTAGTATTTTTTGTTTTTTGGGTTTTTTTTTTAAGCAAATTCATGTGTCAGGGATAATAAATGAATCATTTATTTGATGCACACAATACTTTAAAGAAATCGGTACAAGCCCCCAAGGGAAAAAAGCAACAGCATACTCAGAAGCATTTCATCATTTGAAGTTGATATAACAATGCTGACAAGTACAAAAGATAACTACTTTGTTCTGTCATGCTGTGTCATGTTGTAGAAAACACAAAGTACTGTGTGACCTTTAGAGGAACAACCCAAAAGCAGCTTGCTCTCTGGTGCTTAACACAGGTATTTTTGAATTTTTGAAGGTCTCGATTTTTGCCAGGTGTGGCCAAAGTTATGTCCTGAGGGATTTCAAGCATAAAAAGAAAAGAATGCTGATACAGTAAACAAGTGTAAGGGGAAAGTTGGAAAGAATTCACTACTTGTGGAAAACAAAACTAGCTGTTAGGTATCTATGTGTATGTAAGCTCTTTGAAAATTTCCATCTAATAAATGTTAGTTCCAAAATTGGCATATATATGACGGCCATGGTTAGCATTAGACTATCTAGAGACTATCTGCCAATCTGTTTATTTTTTATACTCCTTTTTCAAGTATTGACAGCTTTCATGCTCCTCCCTGACTGACTAGAAACTATCACTGCAACTGTCACAAATTCCTGCGCCATCAAACTTCAGTACAGTAACGGGCCCTCAGACATTTGAAGATGGTGCGTATGATAGGTAGATCACATCTTGTTTTTTGATATACATCACCACTTCCAAGAAATGTAGCTATATTTTTATTAGGCCCCTCTTTTTCTAGGGTTAATTCCTTTTCTCAAACGAATCATTAATAGAGAAAATTACAGCCCTCTAGGTTATGATTTCTTAAATTTATAGATAATACACATTGGAATTACCAGAAAATATATATTTTTTAATTTCCCAAGCAAGCATTAAAAATAATATAAAAAGATACACTAAAAAAGCATACAGAGGAGATAGAATAGACTAATAATAATAATGTGACATGAATAATAAAGTATTTTGCTTCTGACCCAAGAATCTCATTTCTTCTGAGATCATTGATGATGCATTAACAGGCTACAACATATGAGCATGGAAACAGGGTAAAATCGAATCCCAGACACATATCATTATATATGTAGAAACCAAGTTTGGTTAACTTTAATATTACTGAACTGATCAGTTAATAACTAAAGATAAACTATTAAACATAATTTACTTATAAGCTTATGCAGTGTCATAATTCAGTACATTTTATGGACCAATTACTCCAGAGGATTTTTTAATTTGTGATTTCTCAAATTCAAAGCTATCTAAAAAGAAGTTAATTCCACAATATATACATATATCAAATCATGTACACATTAAACTTACACAATGTTACATGTAAATTACATCCCAAAGCTGGAAAACATAAAAGAAGCTAAACACTTATATTTAAGGCATAAGGTCTTTATATAGTTAATCAAATAATCATGGAGACAACATAGACAGCTGAAATGCTATTAGAGAATCCAAGGTCACCATATATTTAATCTCTTAAATGGTGCATGATGTTCAAGAGCATCTAAATATTTATATTCAGAATACATATAGCTATTATAGTAGGTAAGGATCCTAATTTCAGCATTCTAGAACATTTTATTTGGTAGTCTTTCTAAAAGGCTCTTAAAATTCACAACAGCAATTATGTAGTCTTCCCTCGAGCATTATTTTTTTGAGATTTAAAAGATGAGTATATTTCTGAAATTTTTCCAGTATTGCTTTTATTGCATCTCCAAATTCCTTCTTCTTCTTCATCTGCCAATTCCAATAATCAACTGTTTCTGCACCTTCAAGTCTGCCAAGAACCTCTGAAAAACTTAGTCTTTGAATTAATGTGACATTTCTAATATCCTTGAGCCTTGCATTGTTTCTTGTTATACCTTTTCACATATGCTGAAATTCAAGTTCAACTACTTCCTAAAGTTTCTCTTTCCAGAATAATTCCCTAAAAGTAAATGCTGGGAACAGCCTACATAAAACTTTGCTCATAAATTTTTGCCAGTGTTTTTAGAAATGATGATAAATAAGCAATTGTCTAAAAACCCTATTACACAACATGAGGCCAAAGCAAATGATTGGGAAATTTAAACAAAAACTCAGATTGAAAATATATAGGAATAAGTGAGATTTAGAAGTTTACCAGACTGTTTCATAATATGTTGTTACAATTTCTTTGTTATGATTCTTGTATATTTGCTATCTGCTATTCATAATATTGCTCTTTTATATAAATACTACTAAGGTCTTAACTAAAAGCAATAGGGTCAAATTCTATTGAGGTTATTACTGGTCAACATTCAAACATCTTTGTCAGTCTAACATCCAAGAGCTTAACAATGTTGACATGTTTCATTGATTTTTTAAAAAAATTATTACAAGTGTTCTGTGGTCCACTATCATGAGTTATCACTATTAGAATTATTTGTAAATAATTTACTTAAAATAAGTTTATGTTACAGATTCTTAATATGGAGTATCAAAAGGAAGATCTATACCTGGCTCTGGAGTCAGACAAACATGAATTTAAATATTGTCTCAACTGTTCACTAGGCAGGTTAGCTTAAGGAAATTACTGTCCCATAAACATGCTCATTTCTTCACTGGTAACGTGGATGAAAACTCCTACCTCGCAGGATGTTTTCCAGATTCTAGTGAAATATTTTATTTAAAGCATCTGTTGCAAAGCCTGGCATACAGTACGTGTTCCAAAAACAGCAGTAAAAATGACTGTTACTGATACTACATATTGATTATTAGATGAGTTAGATACTTGATATATGTATACGAATTTTATTTTCATTAGCGCTTATCTGATCCTAATGAAATAGTTTACTGAACTTGGGATGTTTAGACTACTTTCAATACTTAATTAACAAGCAGTTAACAATGAAATATCCCAAGAATTTGTAACCAAATATCAGCATGTAACAGGCACTTATACAAACATTCAAAATGTTAACATAAAAAATAAAATAAAAATGTAACACTAAATAAACATTTAATATTAGAAAAAGTTTAAATCTGAAAAAACATGCCTCAACTCTTACAGTTCACTTTGTTCTCAAAATATATTTACAATATAACCCCTGAACAACTAATTTGAACTTCACAGGTCCGATTTTTTTCAGTAAATACAGTCAGCCCTTCCTATTCCCTGGTTTTCACATCACAGATTCAACCAACCATGGATCAAAAACAGTATTTTTGATTTGTGAATGCAAAGAGATGACTATATGTGTTATTCAATATGTATTATTCTACCCCATTTTATGTAAGGTACTTGAACACAGGCAGGTTTTGGTATCTACAGGGAGTCCTGGAATGACTCCCTCACAGGTACCAAGGGCTGGCTGTAGTTAAGTTTTTGGGGAGTCAAAATTATATGCAGATTTTCAAGTGTCTGGGGGTTTGTGCCCCTCACTTCCTCATTGTCCTAGAGTCGACTTTAGATACTTACCTAACACTTAAGTACTAGATATAATACAAAAGCATAATCGTCTAGCTACAGGCAAGATGATTATATAACTACTCCTGTATAACAGATTAATTCAACAATAAACGTGGGTAACTTCCAATATGACTATTGTACAATATAAATAAAACTGAACTGTAAAGAAGTCTACATGTTTATATAAACTACAGAAGTAATAAACTAGTTTAACAGGTACAGAAGAAAGAAGAAAAGTGTAGAGGTAGCTTAAGCATTCTAAAAGATTTTACAGACTAAGATCTTGTCAATTCACATCTCAAGGTCCTATGTCATAAATAGGATTTGGTTTAAAGGTTTGTCATAATCAATGATACTATTTGTTAAGACATTTAAAAAGTTACAGGAGAAAAAATCTTTAACACAACATTTTGGCATGGTAGGAATGAAATTAATTATCAGACTATGAAATTCCTATTCAGGAATTTCTTAACTAATAGGGCCACATAATTGCCAATAGGTAGACTAGCAGGCAATTCATATTTTCTACATTATCTGATTGAAAAGCCTAAAATCATATGTCAATCTTCAACATTTTAAGTGAGACATTTGCTAACATCAATACCTCATTCATATTCCACCAGTAAAATGTCTATCTGAAAAAAATTATATCTGGAAGAAGCTAATAGTCATTAATCATAGCAGTTCAAATGTCCATTAATTAACAGAAGATTGAAGTACAATTATTTTCCAAATATATGTAGAATCACCAGGAGTATTACTTTCATGCTATTTGATTTATAGCCAAATAAATCATAACAAAATACTAAGAAAATTTTACTCCGAAAATGTGTCAATGATTAGTCTAGTTTCTTCTGTACAGCAGGGCTCAATAAATAGATATTTTAAAAAGGGTAGAAAACAGCTAATCTTTCTCCAAATTAAATATTTCTACCTGAAAACAAATTAAAAGACTTGACTTAATACAAATGTTTAGAACCAAAGATGCCACTTTAGTTTCAACATCCTTTTTGTCCATTTTCGAACCATTTTAGGCCTTCTGAAAACAGCATGCCTTTATGCTGAAAGCTGATAAACATTCTATACTAGGCTTCCAAAGGCAAAACTTTGTGGGAAGTAAAATACCTTCTAGCCTAACCACAGAGTTTTCATAAGAATCAAATAATCTTACCTAAAATTCAAGTACAGTGTTCAGAGAATAATGGACACTTAAAGATATCCAGAAAAGAGTCATATATTTTTATTATTTCTTTTATAATCATTACAAAATTTAGGACAAATTTTAAATGATGAAATTACGCTATTATCTGTACAGCAAAGATTTGGAATTTATAACTGTGTCCCTTATAACTCTAAGCAACTTACTTTTATTCTTTAGTCTCTATTCTTAAATCCCTTTCAGATCTGGATTCTTTATCCTTTATAGATGCCTAATTTTTCCTTCAGAATTACCTATTTCCTCCTCATGGCCCCAAAGAGGGGGTTAAGTGAGGAGGAAGACATTGAATGAATCTGCTACCTATGTAGCTGAACTAAATAAGTCAGGGTATTGCATTTGAATATTTAGGGCTTATGCCAGTTAAACTAGCTTAGCTGAAAAGGTGGCTTAAAAGATAAGGGATTTAATTTCTTGATTACAGAAGGTCCTGAGATATATTCCAGGGTTGGTTCATGGGCTCAAAGCATGTGATGGAGAAACCAAATATCTTTCCACTTTGCTATTCTTAGGCTCTCATCAATGTCTTCACCTGGGACCACAGGATAGACTTCCACAATTCTAGGTGTCATATGCTGACATGATGTCTGGTCAAAAACAGGGAGTGCTCCCCCGATGTGTTTTTATTAAAGAGAAAATCTTTCTCTTGAAGCCTGCCAAACTTCCCCTACATGAACCAGAATTCTGTCCCATTTTCATAACTGAGTCAAGCACTGGGATGGGAAATGAAATGATGATAATAGGTTAAGATGAATTATGAATTCTCCCACCAGGAATGGGAGACAACTCAACTAAATTTTATTCTGCCAGTTGAGGAGTAAGTAAAGGAAGTCACTGTTGAAATACCCACTAATTTGACTTAAATTCCCACTTTGTACCTTATGAACTTCTTAATTTTATGCAATTACTTAACCTCTTTTGAGAAGACAGATATGGAAGTCAATATAGAATACATATAGATACAAATACAGACACGATATGTTTTAAAATAAGTCTGTGTTGTAGGAAATATAGACATTTATTTGAAAGTACCTAGCACCGAGCCTGATACATGGTAAAAGCCAATCAATATTATTTAATGTGTTTCTTTCATCTCTAGGCCCTCCTCCTTTCTACAACCAAGGCCCAGTAACTTTCCAAGGAGTATGGCCTAAATTTGATTCTCTCTTTAAAAGTCTCAAATCTAAAATGTCAAACTTTTTAGTCTTTTTTACAAAGCCTTTTAGACTCTGTACTTGAATATTTCATTCTACTATGCTAAATATCGGGGCTGCCAAATATTAATTTATTTGAACAGCGGATCACACACCTGATTCACTCCACTATATACACACACTCTATATTAAATTCTGTAATTCAAACCAATATCTAAACCCCATCACTTACTTTAAGAAAGGAAAAAAAAAAATAAACAAAACAAGCTCTTAGTTGGATATAAAAGGTTTCTTGTAACCTGTCTCTACATTTTGTCTCATCCTCTCCCCATCCCAAACATATATATTTAAGCTTTAATCACACTACATCAGTTGTCCACTGTGCTTTCTGTGATAATTTCCGGCTTCTTTGAATCTGTTGTTGCAGGTTCTTCTGTCTGGAACACCCTCCCCACCATTCTTCATTTGATTAATTTTTCATCTTTGAGACTCATTTCAGAAAACATCTCCCTCCAGAAATCTTTCTAACCTCCAGGTTTGAGTAAATATACCTGTTTTTCATTCCAAAGCACCTTCTGCTTAGCATTTATCATTAAATATTGAATGTAGTTATTTCTGCATTTGCCTTCTTCAATAGAGTCTTTATGTTAATTATATCAGATATGTTCCTGACGTAATTCCTGGTACAGAAGAAACTAAATGTGGGTTGAATTAAATAAAATAAATTTGTTTTGTATATTCAGTACTTTGAAATGGAATACTAAAGACAAAGTATCTTGTATAAATGCGAATATTTAAAAAGAACATTAAAAATTTTTCACCTAAAAGGGTTTTGATATAAAAAATATAATAACATTCCTCAAGCCCTTACCATGAACTTGTTCTGCTAAGTGCTTTTTACATATTTTCCCATATAATCATCCAAACAGACCTGGAAAGTAGAAGTGTTTTCCAAGTTTTAAAGATGAGAATACTAAGGAACAGAGAAGTTAACTTTCCAGGATCACACTGCTAGGAAGTCCCAAACCTAAAACTTTAATTCAGGTTTTTTGTCCCTAAAGTTCATGTTTTAGTTATTTTACTCTAGAACAGAGACCATTCATTCTCCATATATTACCTTATTAGTAATCCATTCTTAACTTGAAATGATCTCAAAAAACACCAAGACAACTAAACTTTACAGGGAAAAAAATCATTTAAGCAGACATGAGAAGATAACAACGTTTTATTACAACTTTTTTCTACCTTTCTTTAAATTCATGTTTGTTCACCATCAGCAGCACCTGTGTTGATCTACTGCACTGAAATTGTTAAAACATGCTTTGCTGCACTGTGATAAAACCTCCTAAAAGAGTTATTGACAACATATTTCCTTAAACAAAATTCCCAATTTTTACTATTATAAGATGGTATTATCCTCTTTCTGAAAGTAGAATGTTAAAGATTACCTTTGTTACAAAGAAAGGTGCTTAAAAGCACTGATATATTTATTAAAGTTTTATTTTATTGTTTAAATATTATCTTGTTTATGTAATAATTTTCATCATTATTCAAATATATCAGTTTCCATATACACTCACAAAATATTATATACCTACACCAAATCTAGTAAAATGTGTTAAAAATAAATTCATGATGTCATTCAGAAATAACCTGAAGCAAAACGGGGGAAAAAAAAAGAAAGAAAACAGGAAAAAAAGCAATGACATTAGTTAACTCTAATACAGATCACTGCAAATATTTCACTAATATTAGAATACAGCTTCCAATGTAAGGGATAGAAACTATGAAGATATTTTTTAAGAGTACATAATATTTACTTTCAAGGTGTATTAGTAAACATTCATGGATTTATATACTTCAAAATATAAAATGATATAAAAGAAAAAACTGCAACTTCAGAAATATCAAAATTTGAGCCTGTATGAAGAAAAGAAAAACTGAAATACCTTTGGACATGTGTGTATAAGGCTCAGAGCTTTAACTCCACACTGAAAACACAAGTTTTTCTTATGGTAAAAATATTAAGTGATATAAAAACATTTCCAATATCAGTTTATCACTACTCGATGTCTGCTACATATTGAGTACTCTATTTTGGGGTAAATTATTAAAATTAGCACTATTATGTGCGATCAGGTTAAAGTTTTGTTAAATGTTTAATTTTCACCTAACTGGTGAAATTAAAAACTAATTGTATGTTGAAGTTAAATAATTTGGGGTGAAAAAAAGAAGGAAAAATAGTTTTTATTTTCTTCTGGACATTGATTTTTTAAAAAAGTGATTATAAATTTAGAAAATATAAACATATGTTTTAATAGAAACTCATGAATTCATGCTATCATATATAATACTTGAAAATAGTTTGAAATTTAATGTAATTTAAAGAAAGAGATAAAGTTATAGTTAATTCACAATATGCATAACTCTTAAGAATATTCCTAGGAAATAACATTATAATAGAGATATCTTATATATCTTAATATAAAGAAGAAAAATAAATGTTTAATTAATATATTGATATTCGAACTATTCATTGATATTCATATTGCTATTTAGGAAATCTGCTAAAGAAAATCTAAAATGTAGTAAAATAAATAATTTCTTTAAATAAATACATTTTAAATGGCTAGCAAGAGAACAAATTGGTAAAAACTTTCTTCAGGGCAATGAAGTGATGAATATAAAAAACCTACATTTTTTTCTTAATTTTTAACCCTGTATAAATTTATTGTGACAAAAATAATCACAAGTATGTGTAAAGATTTAACTAAAGGATGTTCTCTGAAACTTTTTAACAAGAGAACAATTAAAATAGAAAAAAATAAAAGTAAAGGCCAACATAAGGGAATTGAGTAGATAAATTGTTTACAAATAATTAAAAAATGTGTACCACTAAACATGTTGGTATAAATAAGAATTCCAGGTATGAAAATATGTACAAGGTATAAAATTAAAAACTTGGTTTGAAACAAAACAGGAAATCCAACACCATTTTTGTAAATATTATACACACACACAGACACTACATACACTCACTTGCATATTAAAAGACATTTATCATAATGCACAATATATTAGTATAAAACATTAGTAGTGGCTATTTCTAAGTGGTGAGATTGTAAGTGATATCTTCCTCATTTTTGCATATATTAATTTTTCTGAATATAATAATAATATTAAAGTTATATTTTAAATGTACAAAAGAGAATATAGTATATGAACTGTCTAGTGGTCTATTTCTCCTCTAATTGTATGGAATAGTTGGAGGGTAATAGAAAAATGTCAGACAACATGAGTTCCAGTCTTTTCCACTGACTGGCCATCTATTCTTAGGCAAATCACTTCTCTGAGTCTTAAATTTGTTTTCTGTAAAAAAAGAGTTCTTTTTAAGAACTCTTCCTGAAAACAATTTCAAGTCTCATATATATTAGAAAGAGCAAACATTAAAATGTATTAATATGGTAATAACCAAAAGAGTATGCAACCTCAGCATTTATGTGTTACTTATAAAATCACACAGAAAAGTTGACTATCTCAAGTGTTGTTGTTACTGATGTTCTTTTGTGGATGGTAAATATATTAAATCCTATAGTTCTGACTTTCTATATAAATTGAAATAATCTAATTGTGGAGCCAGGGCCAAATATCCTAGATCTTTGTCTTTGTACATCAGGCTGTCTGATCCCACCGCTGTGCAATGCCTGTTAGGTGTTGGACAAATGAATGGCTAGGCAGAATGTATAAATAAGTACAATGGACTGAATCCCATTGAACTATTTTTGCATGACTTCCATAAATTTCAATATGAGATCAGTCTGAGCAAGGCTTTAATTTTAGGCCCACAATCACCACAAATTTTCCTATATCCTCTGTATAAAATCTGTTGAAAGTTTTTAAATAGCAACGTTTAATGAATCGCAACTGAAAATTCAAGATTAACACCTTTTAAATATTTCATTGAGAAAGAATTTAAAGGTCTTAGTTTTAGTCTGTTCTACAGAGTATGGTTTATTTTTCCTTTATTAAACATTTCAATGTTTGTAATGTAATTTTTCAGGGAGAGTAGAGGACAATGTGAAGAGGATATTGATTGTCATGTCTTGAATTAGAAAAGCTTTAAGAATCCTTGTCCAAAAACTATATTATCATTGTATCATTATGCTCAATTGATAAAAATTTTTCAGTACAATATTTTGCCTATTGAGAAAAAGTTAACAGAAAAATATATAGAATTCAGGGAAATGGAAATAGCCTGTTCACTATATACCTACTACACCATTATTATCCATGACTATCTGAATGCTTAGAATACAAGCAATTATTTGCAGTGGTAAAATCAATGTAATAAAATAGTCAGTGTAAACTCTCCCTTGTTAGCATGAGAGTGACTGCAATCCAAGGTCAGTTCTTTTCTTTCATTCTCTGCTTTCTTCTTCTCTCTCCAGCCATGGAAATAGAGCTCAGTTATTTCTGCATGGGTGCAAGGTGAATGAGGCTGTCACTTCTCCTTGCAGTGCTATTTATTACAGGTCACTGACATAATGCAGCTATTTTTTTAAATAAAAAAAAGTTATATGGCATTATCTCACTTACTTGGGTATTTGAAAGGAATGTGCAGTGTTATTTATTTATACAGAAATCTGCCAAGCGAGAGGCATCATCTTGCTTTGAGGGGCCTCCTGCTGGAAAACTGAACAACCCTATTATTATAAGAATTAAAATACTGCACATTGTATTAAAGAAAACATAACACAATCCTACAGTGTGGAACTGTTTCGATTTTCAACCTGTACAAATACATTATTCCAATAAGAACAAAACTTAGAAAATGTCAAAGTGTATCACTACTTGAGAATATTTATGTAGTTTTTGTTGTTCTCAGCTATGAGATATACACATTTTATATACTTAATGCACAGTTCTTGGTGACAATATCATGAATCTACTTTGACCATAAATCAGTCTAATACAGTAATAAATTAACTGATAAAGAATTCATTTTTTAGATAAGTACACCTCAGTTTGCAGTTTTCCGGAGACAGAGAGAGGCCATCCCTAGAAATAGTCTTAGAAAAAGTAATTCTAATCATTGTCTCTGATTTCAACCAAAGATATGACACCAATTAGTTTTTCCTCAATAATGCTCTCACTGCAAATTATATTCAAGAATAAATGTTATTTTTCAATTACAAATGATATAATTTCATCCCAAGGCCCACCTAAAAATTTTGAGAAATATGTAGATATTTAATAGTGTCAGGGCATTCATTTACATACTTATAAAAACTACAGAGCATAAGAAAATGCTCTAAGAAAACAGCAGTGATGCAAAATATTTATGTAAAACTAAGAATCAAAATATTTATGTAAACTTTACCATTTGGGGCATTGTAAGGCCCTGCTAGGTACAATTTTGATCCTTGTTGTGAAGTCCACTTTTACATAATAATTTCTAAACAGTTTGGACAACTGAAAGCTCAAGTCATTAAACGAACTTGTTCACAGTGGAAATATACGAACAGGACTGGCGGAAACGGATAAGTACTATGCGGAGGTAATATCTGCTACCCTAGATTCTAACTCCTGCAGGAGAAGCAGTGATCAGGGAGAAGGCTGGGGGTGGGGGGTGAATGTAAGGTCTCAGGACATGAATAGTTGCATGTTAGGCAATAATCCCAGAGAAGGTTTTCCTAAATCCTGGGACTATTCCATTCAAAAGGGACAGCTGTTTTTAACCTCCTCTGAAACAGTTATTTGGGACTACCACTGCTTCGTTCTTGTGTCCCCGGAATCATATGCACTAGTGTCCCTAATCAAGATTTCTAGTCAATAAAAATGAAATACCTATAAAATCTAAACTACTTTTCTAAATGTCATTTCTCAAAGTGCTAATAAATCCAGAGAAGCTTGCTATCCTTCTTCTTTGCAATGTAACGGAGTATAGATCATTCATCCCAGATTTTTTTTAAGTAGATAAATTGTATTTAATTGAAATAATTTAAAATCTTATCATTTAGAAATATAAGAATTATGATTTAAACTCATGTTTAGTTTTATGTAATGTAGATACACCAAAATCTGACCAAACAATACACATAACTTCCCAACTCTCTTTTTAGAAAAACTACAAATCATAATCTTCTTTTTCAGGAGTCTATTAATAGTGATAGTGGCCTTGCTGATATTAAAGCTACTGTATGAAATGATAGAGAGTAAATTAAATGGCTATTGGAAATTGGCTTCACTAAAATATGAGGAAAATAATTCATTTTAAAAATCAATAATTTTCTGCTTTTAAGCTGTATTCATTTCAGACGAATATTTCCACAGACAATCCGCTTGAGTACATTTGCAAAAACTAAATAAGGGTACAAACGAAATAATTTAAAATAAGTTAAAAATTCAAAGTGTTACACACAGATTAAAACTATATATCAAATCACTACTGAAGAAAATAAGTGACAACAAAAAACATGGCCAACTGCAAATTTACAAGTAGAAAAGAGAAAAATTGTTTTGATTTTTGGTGGGCAGTGTTGGGGTGGGGTGTTAATTCTTAGATACATGGCACCTAATAAACACTATGGTACTTTAAAGTCAAAATTAGTACCAAAACTGACAGAAACTGAATGCCTTTTACTAACAGGAAAGGCACTCTCTAGACTGGTTTTTAAGTACAATAGTGACTGGCAGTGAAAGATTAAGATTGCTTTGTAAGAATAGAATGAGTTGGTTCCTGATTCATGGATGCAGTTAGACCCACTCAGGGGTGGAGAACAACAGGATCTAAAACAAAAGCCAGCATGGAGTGAGATAAAGGAAGGAAAGACTGTCTGAATGTTATGTGGTGGTCATTTCATCTCTAGCAGTCTAATTTACCCTGTTCAATATCCCTGCTTCCCTCATAAACTCAGCATATTGTCTTTCTTTAAACTCAAACCTTGAATGTTAATTACTCTCATTTCCATTACCTCACCACCCTCATTGTAGAATAGGACTAATTCAAATTACACCACCAAGTACCTGGTTAAAGGTTACCATAGTAACAACTATTGTAATTTATAGAATACATTCATAAAGTCCAATTTGCTCATGGCATCTTCATTTAAAATATATCGGGACATCTTAATTAGATAAATATAGATAAATATCTTTTTAAATGTCTTTTTATTTAAACATAGATATAACACTTTTGTCCTATAAATTTGTAATCAACCATAGGTTAAAGAAAATGTCATATTAATGATAAATAATAACAAAATCAATAGAGGAAAATCAGTGGTGTGGACTTGGACTATGGTTCAGTATTCCAGTTTATTGGTTTGCATTTAAATAAAAAGTATTGTTGTAGCTACATGAAATCTGGATCTCAAAGATTGGATTTTTTTTCTCAAAGATCTCAAAGCATCTATAAAATAGATTTAAAATTTAAGAATATATTAGTGTATGACAATTATTTTGTTCGGTTACTATTGTCACATCTAAAATTTTTAGTAATTCATGTGCTACGTTAAAAGGTCTTTATTTCAAGGGTATAAATCATAGTTTGTCCCAGAAACTCTGGAAGAAACCTAATTACATATCTCCACTGCCCACACTATTTTGAAGCACCACCTGTCAACAGAATAAGATAATGGCCTGTGATGGAGCTTGTGAAGTAAATTTCTACCTACTTCTTAGTCTAAAGGTAACAGACTAAATCTTTAAAATTTTTATTTATTTTATTTGCCAAAATGAGCAATTCATAGTATCCTTGAAAGTTTCCAGATTGGTACATTGGAGAAGTAACTATTCTCTTAATCTAACTCACTGGCTGTAGAAAGTTAGTGTTTGTTGCCAGCAGTTAACTTTAGAAGAGCAAAAATCGCCCTCTCCATTATTAGTACTGTTTCTAGGCATGTAACGTTTTGAGGTGTTCCAATGTGAGTGAGTGAGCACTATTGGCATACCTCTGCAAATTAAAAATTTTATGACGACATGCATAAACTTTATCTGATTCCTAAATTATCTAAATAAATGTGTTAAAACCATGATGCAGAGAAAGCATTTAATAATCACAATTTCCAGATTATCTTCCATGTGGCAAAATCTGTTCGGTATTTGTGTATAGATCATGATGATTCTTCTCTAGGATGCAGAAATATTTCCAAAAAACACATTCATACATTATATTAGTTATGCCCTATCTTGAACGCCTTAAATGCCTATAAAATGTAACATAAAAACTTATCTCATAAATTTGATTAAAAACCATTTTCTCTTGAAGTCACTTTTAAAAACAATAAGGATAAAAGGACAGAAGATTTGAGTTTGCCAGGTAAACATAAATCTTTGGAACAAAACTGTCTTAGTTTTTTTTTTTTTTAATACCAAACCTATAAAAACAGAATATGAAGGAAAAATGATTTGAGAAAACTGCCCCTCAGAGAGAGCCAGGCTCTTCCCTAAATACCCTACTTACAATACTCACGCCAGACCACATATACAATGATTCTACAAACCAATTCTGCATCATCTGTTTATAAATTTAGGACACAGAACATCAGCTTGTGAGAAAGGAAAAGTCCATGGTCTTCTTACACTTAACATTTTGTAACTTTAATAAATTTATGATGCTTCCTTTTTTTGCTTTTAACTACCTTAGTTATCACACTACTACTACTACTACTACTACTACTACTACTACTACTACTACTATTATAGTACATATTAACATTTATTGAGCATTTTCTATATGATTGACAGTTTTACATATACTATCTCATTTAATCTTCACAACTATGCAGTTCTTATTAGTATTAGACCCCAGCATTAGATAAGAAAACTGAATCTTAAAAAGACTGAGTAATTAAGTCATCTTTACATGGTTAGGACTCAAACCTGGGTTATTTAGTTCTTAAGTCTAACTTCTACTTCAACTCTTTGCAACATTT
Source organism: Pteropus medius (assembly GCF_902729225.1). Lineage (NCBI taxonomy): Eukaryota > Metazoa > Chordata > Mammalia > Chiroptera > Pteropodidae > Pteropus > Pteropus medius. The sequence continues at coordinate 18,032,220 of NW_024351729.1, forward strand.
ACTTAATATTACCAATTTTAAAAGCTGACTAAACTGGTTACTGTATTTGAAGTATTATAAGTGTACTGAAATTGTAATGTGACAATAGAAAATTAGCATACATTGCTAATATACTTGATCCTGTTTCCAAGTTTGGCATATCAACATATATATCTGGTTATTAATAATTATTATGGACATTGAATAATTATTAAGGGCCTAAAATAGTTAATAAACTAATATATATTGTTAACATCTTCTTAGAAGTTTTAGTTTATTTTTGCATATAAAATATTGATATTTGGACCATATGAAATTAATAGGAGTTTGAACAGCGCTGATTAGCCACCTGCACAGGTGTGTGCCATTTGATAAATAATTTAATCCCTCTAAGCTATTTCCTTGCCTATGAGGACAGTAGTCTACATGTCGTGAAGACTAGGTAAGATACTGTACGTTAGTGTCTTTAGCATACTTCCTGACACCGTAGGCCTTTAATAAATGTTAGATATTATGGTCTCTTAGCTTTTTACCAAATGAAGAGTTGATCTGTGTTTTTATAGAAATTTATACCTACATCTAAAGTATAACCCAAAATAGCCAAGTGGATTATTAGAATATTGCCTCTGCTGAGAAAGGGCTCTGTGATCTTGGTCAATTATGTAATTCTGGGTTTCAGTTTATCTAAACAATGGAGTTAATGTCACCTACCATTCAGGTTTCAGGTAAATAATGTATAAAATTAGCAGCACAGTCACAGTGCTTGGTGAAGAGGAGGCATTAAAATGGATGGAGACTGCAGACGTTGAAAAGTGGTGGTAATCAGAAAGACTTAAGACAGAAAGTGCATATGACATAAATGTAGTTTTCATACCAGGAGAACCTAATGTTAAAAGAATGGCCACAAAAGAAAAAAGCAAAAGAATCTATTTGGTGTGTCTTTCAGTGTGTGTCTAAAACAGATAGTACAAGAGGTTGAAATGTCAAACGCTTCGAAGTAAAATCTCTCCAAAGCTAACTAATAAAGAGCTACTTCATCTGTAACTAAGTGAGGTGTACCTATGTGCCTTCATCTTTTTATCTCCTTTCGATGTTCAATTCCTTTAGGAAAGCACTTCTCTTTTGCTGTTTCTCAACAATTTACCCTCCACTCACAACTGGAGGCCCAGATTTCCAATTTCCTGCTCAATGTCCCTACCTGCTTCCATATTTCTCCCTCTGGTTGAGTTAGATCCAATTGATTAAATACTTGCTGGGATAACCCAGGAGCACAATGAAATACATACATTTTTAAGCTTGTATACTTTTAGTCTACGTTGCTTGGTTTTTAAAATTGAGAATGATTTATTTGTGATAGTACATTGGATTAGTGCTATGAATGTCAAATATAAAAACTGTTGAGAAAAATAAGAACAAATTGTTTTACATTTAACAAAAACAATCTTTAAAAGATCCTTCACAAATCCACTGATCTATGAAGAGAAGTTACAATGGTGAAAAGCATTTGGGTGGGAATCCCAGCCACAGAGGCATGAAGTTTGTGTTACATTGCCTATGTGTTGGACCCCAGGAAAGGATATTTGGGCATGGTGTGCTTGTGACAGACTCTCAGGGTGGGAAGGGCCCTCAGAAGTCATGGAACCCAATCCCTGTCCCCAACATCACGGACCAGTTGTTCCTCAGCTGCCTCATACACTCCTTATCATAGAAGAGGTTAGATCAGAGCCTACCACCCAACACATGAAGGAGATCACTACCTCCTAGAACAGACCAGTCCAACTTTGGAAAGCTCTAACTGCGATAAACTCCTTGATGGTGTTCAACTGAAATCTGATGCCTTACAATTTCAAACAGCTGTTAATGTTTCTGTTCTCCAAGGCTACACAGAACAGTGCTAATCCCTCTTGTATGTAACAGCCCTTCAACTTTTGAAGATAGTTATCATGTCCCCTTCACAAGCCTCTTTTCCATGGTGGCATCTCCTTCTTTCCTTAATTATTCTTCAAAAGAAATGGTACTCCATTACTCTGTTTTAATACAGTTTTCTTTGAAAAAAATAACAAATCACATGTCCAAATATAAGTTAGCAAGAGCATCACAATTAAACTTATATTCATAATTTCTATCACAATATCACATTTTAATTGGGTAAAAATAAAAAAGTTTTAAGTCAGACGTTTTATTCTCCTTAATCACCACAAATGGAAATAGTATGTATGGTGCCTTCAAGGGATAGTCCCAAGTCTTATGTGATGTAATACACACATGTGGGACAGCTGACACCTTGCCAGATAACTGTTCATTCTGATTTATAATATAAGCATGCAACCTGGTTATTAACACATATATTATGGCAATCACAAATTCTAACTGCGATTCTTCAGCAGCTCAATTAATAGATGCATATGACACACCAGTGTCCACACCCACTTTCAGGAAAATTCATAGCATCTGCATTATTTAAGTCATTTGGCCTGCCTCACTCATTTGAATTTACTCCTAGAATAATTCGATCTGTGGACCAGACATTCTTTCTACCATTTTAAGGCCATTTCTTTTCAAACCTCAAGTAAATAAAAAAGCACCTATGCTGTGATACGTAATTGAGAAACATGCCTTCTTCAAACTGGCTAATACTTAATTGTGGCAAAGTTAGTATGATACTATTCATATTCCTATTTAAAATATGACAAAATTTTCATTATGTGTAAGGGTAAAAGTCAAAGTTATTTAGTGACTATAATGGCAAAGGCACATCAGAATGGACCACAGCATATGCCAAAGCAGAGCTCTGAAGGTCCATAACTGAGGCAGGTATTAATTCTTTAGTTGTTTGACCAATGAAGTTCTGAGGAAAAAGTGCTAGGGAGTTATCTGGGAAAGCCAATCTGATAACAATATATTTGAATATTTTAACAGTAAGTAAAATTGTAAGAAACTTAGAACTTGAATGTTAATCCTGGTAACAGAATACACTTTGTTGCTCAGACCCTTACACAATGGTTTACAGGGTTTTAAAAATGCCAAACACATCTTAATAGAAATAAAAAATAAACACTGAAGTTATATTTCATATATCTGAGTAGGAAGCATTAGAAAGCATTTGATCTTGATTCGGTGTAAAATCAAAGATGTCTTTAGTTTAAAACCTTCATGTGATATATTAGCACATATACAATTACTACAGACTTTAATCAAGAGAGAAGCTGTCTGAAAAAAATTAACCTTGAAATAACCACTGGAAATATGATGAAATGAACAATCTATGAATATGAGAATTATTCTCTATAGTGAGCTTGATTATGGGGAATGTAGTCTTGAGCCATGACAGAGCTCTAACAGACATGTAATAGCATTATGAACTTTTCAGAGACCTTACAATTTACTGTGCTAGAAAATACTTTTAGGAATGTTCCTTGAGATATTCCCAAATATGGATATTATTATACAAATTCTTTGTGTTTTCTAGAATTACGTTTCCATTAAGTGTTACAAGTTCTATGACCAATGTTTCCATACAAGTTAGCCTCATTTAGAAATTTCCCTAAAATTTCTCTAAAAATTTTTTACAAAAACCAAGGTCTGTGTTTTTGGTTTGTTTTATTTATAGACACTTTCTGATAATTATAGTGGATTCCATCCTGTTGCCTTTTATACAAATGAATGACTAGTTCCAGAATATGAGTCTAACTACATATCAAATTCAAATCACAAAATTATCATAAAATAATAGGACTTCTGATTTACTCACAAGTAGTCAAAATCCTTAAATACCAAAAGTTCACTATCTATGCCCTTGAAAGAAAGATATTTTGGATGTTTTGACATATTTATTTTCTGCAGGCCTAGAATAACTGAAACGTTTTTGTTTTTCCTTTTTTCTCATTAATAAATCTACCTTCACAGTGCTCATCCTGCCAGTGAGAAATATGGTACTTACAGAAATTTATTTTTATACAGCCTATAAATATTGAGTGAAAGCTGTTAAACTGTGGAAGACAAACTTCATCTGTACCTTTGAAAGAGTGACTGAGTCAGTTTGTAGGAGTGAAATAGCATGTATCAGATTTAAATTTGCTAAACAAAATTAGCTGCGTGCCATTCTGTTTGTCTTATCTCTTTCTCTGGCTCATGGTGTGCTAATTCTAGCCACAAGCAATATAGTAAGTACAGAAAAAATAATGAATGTCCCTTTCACCGATAGTTGCAGAAAATGTTTTTTTCTATTTCAATTTATCTCAAAGCTTTTTATACTTTCAAATTTCATCCTGTACTTAAAAAAAGGGGGGAAAAAAAAGACCACTAAAGAATTATAGCTGAATACCAATTATTTCAGTTTCCATTAATTCTAAGTACATTTTTAGAGGTTTTGATATATTACCAGGGACAATGGGGCAGCTAAATTTGAAGTTAAAACAACTGGAAAACATTATTAACTGTTTAACTCATATATTTACATAATAAAAGTGTGACTCAAAATATACATTATTTTATCATTACTTAAATGTATTAATATATTAGTTACAACATTAACAAATATCTGAGCTAAGTACTGATGTAAATTTAGATATACTGTTTGATTTACAGCTAGTAAAAATGTTTATTGTAATTAAAATGGTGACATGTAGTTTAGCCAGAAGGTAAAAGTCAAAGATAGATTTTTACCTATGCTAAACAACAAATTATTAAAAATTAAATGAGTTCTATTTCAGGGGGTAGGGCTTTATTAATATAGCTTTTAAGTATCCAAATTGGCAAGATTCCTTTAAATCATACTCAATCATTATAAACTGCATATGAGATAGTATTATATTACCCATTTGTAAAAAATGTCAAGAAAATAAACATATACCTGGATTAGTCATGTTCATATTTAGAAATAGTCTGAAAATTATTTCTATATAGTACCTTAATTCATTCAAATATATTCTGAGGTGCTTCACAATGTGATTTTACATCATATGACGAGTTTTTTTTCTTGAAGCAACTCATTCTTCTATATTAATAATGCACACTAACCACATGCAATAGAAAAAAAACAATTAAAAAATCACATAATGAAACCCGAAATTCATAATACAAAGGGATAATTTTACTTCCTAAATGTATAATTTTCAAACACGGGAAGATTTACCATAAAGTTTTTTTTTAAAGGATTCAACTTCAGAGCCTCTCACTTGCACTAGTCCCTACAAAGCCTCCGTACTTATATTTCTATTTCTGTATTGCTTACAAAGAGGCTATCCAAATTATATAAATACATGTCTCAAAAACTTGGATATGTCTCTGCTTTAAAGTTTTCTCAAAAAGACAAGGCTTATATGATTGTCTCCTTAACACACACACAACAAAGAAAGAACTCTGGAGAATATAATGGAGGAAGAGAAACACGTAGTAATCTAAAGAAGGTCTCCTTAAATGATATATTGGACAAGTTCCTTCGTGTGGCCACAGGGAAAGTGAAAAGTGCTGTTGACATGAAGGTGACAATAAAAGAAGGATTTGGTGTTCTACGCACCCCTTTCTTGCATAGTGGGGCAGGCAGAGTGGAGGGGCCACAACTTTGAGAGGTATCACTAGCTTATGTGAGTGGGAGAGGCATATAAGAACCTGAGAAGGAAAAAGATCCAGCTGTCTCTTGGGACACGGCAGACAAGCAATTTGTACCAGACTGATGCCCCAGTCAAACTTCACCCTTACCTACTACTGCTTTATTTCTCTATTTCTCCATCTACAAAAAAAAATAAAATAAAATAAAAACAAAAACGACAATCCCTGACTCAAATTTTCTTCTTAGGTATTCGTAAAGGAAAATCGATCAGGAAAGTTCTAAATGAGTTTCAAACAGAGGTCTGAATATCTCTATTGCCAATTCTCTCATTAATGGATTACTCTGTAGACTGTTAAGTTCGAAAGTTATATTAACTCCTTCAGTTATTATAAATTAAGGTACAATTAGGGTACCGCAGTGACCTACAAAGGTTGACAGTTTATCAGAACTGGTAAACTGAGAAGAAATGTCAGGAAGAGCATTTTCACTGGTAGAATCTGACTCTATAAATACTATAATCGGTTCACCAATTTTCAGAATGCAGAGTGAGTGAATCACCTAAAAGAGCAGCTAAGAGAATCCCACTTACTTTAGTTCAGTTATGTTGCAAATGCTTCCTTTATAGGATCCTTTTGAAATTGTAGGCCTATGTCTAGTTGTCTATTTTAAGATACTAAGAAGTCTTAGTTATAACTAAGTTATATTATCATATATATCTAGGAATAGAAATATGTCACATTCTGTTGGATCCCTTTCTTTATAAAATACTTATTAGCATTTCCCTGGAGGCAAACAGTCCTCCCAAGAGTTTGGAAAATCAGTTAGTAACATATTTTTTGTACTGTGTTTTACTGGCCTTGTCTATCAGTCGTTAAAAGAAAAGGGAAGGTTTGGAATCTTGAGTTTCTTATATGTCCACCACAGTTCCTAACATGGTCCTGAAATGCACTTACTGCTTAAACTGATTGGGTGGTCACCTCACAATGGCACATACAGATGATGTATTATAAAGATGTACACCTGAAACTTATATGATGTTATTAACCAATGTTACTCCAATAAATTTAATTTAAAAAAATTTAAATGAGAGATAAGAAATCACAATGCAATAGCCACATAAACATGTGGACTAAAAAACACATGTTTAAGAATGGTATTCACATATATTTAACTCGCCGAAAATAAAACCAACAGAAATGCTTTGTGCCATATTATAAGCAGTTTCTAAAAATGGGAATGGGGACAAATGATACACTCTTGGAAACACTCCATTGAAAGAAATACCCTAGGAAGCTCGAGAAAGCAACTAACAAAATTCCCAGGGTAAATATGCCTAATATCTAGTATTAAGAATTCTATAACTATGTTTTTAAACAGCTTACTTTGTGCACTATATGGTTTAATTACAAATAATAACCATCTGTGAATGAGCTTAAAATTGTTTCAGCAAACGTATTTTGCTCTCTTTTAAAAAATATTTTTGAAGAGCCTACTATGTCTGTGGCACCACATCAGTCTCTTCAAGGGATAAAAACTCTTGCTCTTACAGTTAAAATTATAGTATGGTTTGAGATTAAACATCAGGTAAGTGGCATAGATAGGATTATTTATAGTCTATGGTAGTCAGTGAAGGAAGATGCAATGAAGAGGTATGATTTAATATAGAACTGAAGAGTTTCAACAGTTGGGATAGGCAAAGGCACCAAGTGAACCATGAATCCCAGGGAAAAGGGGTTAGCAAAGGCCAAAACAACAAGCAAGGCACAGTCATGGAATACTGACTAGGTCAGCCTGGTTCTTAGACCACATCATAAGAAACTCTTAAGACTTGATTAAAAAGGAAAGTGAAGACTATTTTTGGAGGCTTTGAACTTTACAATGGGAATCCACTGAAGGCTTCTGAATAGAAATTGGCATGATAAAAGTATTATATTAGAAATGATCATCTTTCAGTGACAAAAGAGAAGTCTTGGAGGTAAGAGGACATTGAACAAGAAGATCCGTAAAATGGATCTTGTAATATCCCTGCTTTGAGGATTTAAGGACTAGATGAGGTCAATAAAAATGTCAAGAAATAGGTTTTAATAGGCCACGTGATCAAATTTCCTTTAAAAAAAAACAAAAACTTGTGTATTCTAATTCTAGACAAAATGATCAGATAAAAGGAATTCCTGAAAATGAATATATGTCTAAAAGAAATATTGTTTTATTGTTGTTTTTTATAGATCCCTATAAAAAGAAATTCATATTCTCTAAGACTACAGGAAAGAATAAGAAATTATGACAAAAAAAGATTTTAGTAAAAGGAGAGTTCACTTAAAGCAAAATAGTCACCGTTATCCATGACCTCAATTATACATCCCTCTGCAAATGTCGGGGACCCATCCTGAAATACAGGCATACACAACTTATTACTCAAACTACAACCATAGTAGATATGGTCATAGAACTTGGACAATCCGCTGCCATTTATTCCAGTCCTAACCAGCCATGAGATATCCTCAGCAGACCACAGATGACCAACAGATGCATCTTTTGAAAGCAGGTTTACAATCCCGACTTGTATCCTAAAGGCTTAAAACCTGGATGTCTACCTACACCAGGTGTATATGGGACCAGGCATAAGTAAAGATCAGAAGAGTAGTAAAGATGTAGTAGATGAAACTGATTATTTACAAGTCTGATCTTTTTGGAAAACAAAAAAAAGTTTATTTCACCATTTATTTTCTTCTCTTTAAACAACTTTAGACTGTTCCAAATGAAATGTGTATGTGCGCACGCACACACATGTACATATTCATACAGCCTTGATTCTTATTACTTTAACTCTCTGGATTCAGTAACCAAAACTTACATACTCTTATTGGTGTTTAGCATGCTTCAGTAACCCCTACGATATTGGAAATAATGTGATTAACAATAATGATACTGACCTACTTCTACCTCTCAAGGGAGGTTTAATGATATTGCACAGGAAAATTCACAGCATCTATGTTAATGTTTTACAGGGGGTCCATTTTCATCTCGAATTCCTAACAGGAAATGACTCTTCCTGCCAAAACAAGTATCAAACCTCCCTTTTGTCACTATGGCCTATTGGAATGCTGATCATGTCCAACAAAGCTCTGGCACTTGAGGGAAGTCAACTACAACCAGAGAGAGTTAAGGTTAAATGAAACATTGCAAACTCACAAGGCCCAGAGGCGGCATCTTGCAGAAGCCAACTAGAGGGAGGCAAATATATCATAGAAATAAATTTATAAAGTCTTAGTATTTAAAGCTTAGCTTATGCACTTGTGCAATGAATGCAACTGTGATCTTAGTAGGGGCCTGAAGAAAAAAGAGGATCCATCAAAGACAGTGTAAAAAATAAATAACCTTGGGTCCAAGGATTGGCACCGATGAATCAAAAGTATTCCCATGGATTAGCTGGGTTAGGATCCCCACTAACTAATTGGTGATGAGGGAAATATAATCCATTTTATTTACCCAGGCATATCACTTAATACAGAAAGGAGAAATAACCATTCTCTACTTATTAGTCATCATTATAAAGTCTCACATAAAAGAAACTTTTGAAAGTGCTATTATTCACAGAAGCTAGTGTGGACAACTCTTATCTGACTTTTAGGGTCACAATTCTATGTCCAGAATAGGCCCTGCCAAGTAAAACAGATCCTCTTACAGAACTATGTTTTAACAAAGTTGTTTTATTTCTTTAATCTTAATGTGCTGTAAATTATAAATGCAATCAATGATTATTCCTAAATATAAAGATGATGATGATCCCACAGTCGTCTCCTTGAAAACAACTTCATAGTCTGATAATTAGGCCCATGGTTCCAGTCCATTTGTTTTAATTTCAATTTTGCAATTCTCTTTTAAAACACAGCACAACCTTGTATTTTATTCTTTTAAGTGTCTGCAGCTTTTCAAGTATTTCTATACATGTTAACAAAAATAATATTGGTGTCAGGCTCTGCCAACTAATATCACCTAAACTTTCTGCGTTCCCAGTTTCATCACTTAAGAAGGAGAGGCTAGAACTAGATCACTGGTTCCTAAGTAGTGCTAGATTTCTGTGAAGCCAGCACAGGGGAGGGAGGCAAGAGCAGAAGAACAGTGGGGAGTACTACTGTCAGGAGGCACAAAGCTGGCGTCTCCCTGCAGTTTTACAAATGCAGCTCTCTTTCCCCTTTTACCTGCTTAAGATACAGGGCTACACACGAATGCACTTGAAAAAAAGAGGCCCACTTATACAAATAATTGAAAACCAATGGATTTATTTTTCTAAAGAGTCTCAACATCCTTTTTCTGTCTAAATTATTTTTAAAAATTCATGTTAATTGTTTAGGTATCACTTTTAGCTACACTGATAGAGATGAGGAAATTGAGACATAAAGCAAGAAGTCTAACCCAAGATTACGTAGAAAATGACTGTAGGACCAGAATTCTCTTTTTATCCTGGTGCTTTGTTCTGTAGCATCACACATCAAAGCTACTGCTGCACTATCAACAGCTGAGGCATGCACCATTCCCATTAAATTCTATGTGGCTGCTGCCCCCTGGAGTTGTGCAAAGCAACAAGCCTACAGAGCAATCACTTATTCAAAATGAAAAAAAAAAAACTATAAACAATTACTGCATGTTCAAAAAAAGCATTTTAGAATTAGGCCCAAAAGGATCAATTTAATTCACCTCTGTCATAAAAGGGAAGCAGTCTTCTTCCCTCTTGAAAAACACAAATAAAAAACACTGTTTTAAGTGTCATATATAAAAACCAAGAAAATGGCTTTAAAGCTTTGATTAAAGCATTGGGATAACAGGTCAATTTCTTTAATAAACATGTCAGAATTATCAACAGCTCAGAAAAGAAGTCATATACAATGAAATCTAAAGAGACCATAGAGCAATTCTGAAAAATAATGTTTTGGGGAAATGACCTTCAAAATGAATGCCTTTGAGTTTATAACCTCTTTATTTCATTTAGACAGGTGCTCTTGTAACAGAGATGGCCTGCTAGGAAGTTTACATTGTTTATTAACATATATGCACATATTTTAAAAATATCAATTAACTTGTTATTGGAATGTATCTCAATATCACAGAAGACTTTAAAACACATTTTTCAGAAAACTGCTTCACAGTGAAGAAATAGAGAATACAAGACATCACGATATGTATGTCCCCCCAGGGCACACAAGCCAAGTCACAATGGCATGGAGTGAGTTGCTCCAAGTATTAAGAAGAAAATAGAGGAACTGTCCCTACAGTGTAGAAATCCTGATTTAAACCACCTGGCTATGTCCTGCGTCCCACTTAACCACAAAAATAGGCAGTTAAAATCTTCAAATTATACAGAATAGCTACAGTTTCAGGAAACACTATTTAGGATCTTTTAATTTTAAGAAAAGGAAAATTAAGGATTGCCATTTTAAACTGTAAACTCCAATCGATAGCTGTATTAGAAAGTATAAAATGTAAGGTTTTACTCTAACTGTCCAACATTTATAATAATTAGGAAATGAGTATTAGATAAAAGATGCAATTTGGTTCTATGTGGTCAAATATAACATAGTAGAATATTTCTAAAATGATATTATCTAGAGAGAAGTTTATAATATGATTAAATTCTAGCCTGCACAATATACTCAGTAGATCATTGTAAAAGATAACAATGCAATATACTTGACTAATTTTGTAGAACAGCTAGCTGTTAGCTTGAACATGTATAAGCTAATTTCAAAGTAAATATTAGCATCTCTAGAAAGCTCCATCTCTCAAAAAGGGTGAAATTAAACAGAGTAAGGGCCAACAAGTTTGCAGGTAACATCATATTTTCTGATGTTCACTGAACATCATTTATTTCATTTATGTTTTGGCACTTACAAATTACACATGGATATCCAACACAAGGAGACACTAAAATAAAACAAAAATATGTTGCTATTTTTAATATGTTAAATTTCTTAATAATTGGATTGAGATAAAAATGTCACCACTTTAAAACACTGCAATGTCTAAGGCACCCTAATTCAATTCATTGTCTAAAACGTGCACCTACATAGTTATTAATCTCAAGATGGCTCTAATCATCACGCTTCGGAGAATATTTAGAAAGAGTCCAATTCCCTGCATCTCTAGCATTTTTCAAATGGCAGAAGTCTATCTTCTTTCCTTGGTCAAGAGGGGAAAGAGGGGGAAAGAAAGGGAGAAGCGGACTTCTCTGTAGAAAGATCTGGCCTTGGAGTCAGAGCTTTTGAGTAGTGCTAGTGATCGTGGATCGATGCCTTTTTATTTTCTTTCGGGAATAAATCTGAGCAATGGAATGGCTTGCGATTGTCCAGCCAACCAGCCATATCAGATTCATCAGAAAGAAAGAATGAAAACTGGCTCAGAGGACTCCTGCAGTGGCAGGTTGCTGGGAAAGGCACACACAAAAACGACTACTCAGTAGTGGAGGGGAAAATATATATTCATATATATATACATATATATATATATATGTATATATATGTATATACTCGATAAATAATAAGATGTTAAAAAAGAATCTATAGTATTGGAAAGAGTGAATACACAAGACAGATGATAAATAGTACTTCTATTTAAGAACTAAAGGGATGAAAGCTCATGAATACTAAATGTTTGAATCCACTTTAAGAGGAAATACATTTTCCTCCAAATGAATGCAAACTCTAAAATTCAGTCAATGCAAACTTACTGTGTTCCGGTTAGAGTAAAAAATGGGTAAATCTTCCATGAAGCACATGCCCTGGTAAATATTCTAATGTAATTTCTTAATTAAGACACATTTCCAGTGCGGAAATGAAAAAATACATATATATAAAGCAGTAAGTGCCTTGATTTTCGCACACATTGGCTTTTGATGCATGCATGATTAAAATAAATAAAAGCATTTTCATTTAAGAGAAGAAAATCAGAAGACAGGAATCATGACACAACCAGTCTTTCCGTTTTTATCATAACAGTCCACATTACAGCATTTTCAAGTTATGTGCAGTTATAGTAACAGGTATAAATTTATTTAGAAGCATTCTGAAGAAAAAACAATACTGTTTAAAAAGACCCCTTTTATGTATATAAGAATTTCAAAATTAAAAGAAAAAATAAAGAAAACAGTGTACCCATGGCTGTGCTTACAGCAAACACGTGTAAGGAAGAGGTTTTTTTCCTGAAAATATATTTAACATCTTCCGAATCATTTAACTAAGTTTTATTAACCTTTTTCTTCTCCTTAAGTTTGGAGCGATATCTTAAATATGTAGAAAAATGTATGTTCTTTTATTGAATGAAAAGCAGGACTAAGTTACTTGCAAATAAGAAATGGGAACTGAACTTGTTCATCACATATCTATCAAGGTGTGTAAGACTATCACTTCAATACTACTGTATATTTTATTTCAATGCAAAGGTGATACTGATTATTTTTCAATCGTAACAGGAAGATACAAATTTTGGAGTTATTCCTTTTGGTAGTAAAGGCTTTATAATAGCCATATAGAGGGCCCATGGGTATAATATTTCTCCATAAAATAAATCACTGGAAATGAGACAGTCCTCCAGAATTACTAAAAACAATCGCTTTCTCTAAAGCTGATTTTTTTTCCCAAGCAAAAGAAAAAAAAACAAGTCTCGTTCCCTCACAATTATAAGAAATATCTTAGATCTATACAACAGAATAATCCCCCGCATATTTTTATTCTGTTCACATAGAGCAGTAAATAAGGTGCATTCCTTCTGCTTCTTAAGAAATTAGCATTTCAAAAATATGCCACTTTCCCCTGAACTCCAAGCGTGTCTAATAATGCGAGAAGCAGATTGTCTTCCCTCGTTTCCTTAATTTGTTTCATCTAAAAGCAATTCACTCAACATCTTGTCGCCCTCTGGCAGCTTAGTTTACTTATCCGCACTTAATTTCTCATTTGGACCAAAACAAACTCCTCCAAACTGGTACTGACTGCTAACCGCGAGACGAGAGACACGCAATATGTATTTACTTGGAGCATACAGCCACACATACACAGCCACAAACACATAGATCTTCACTCATATCCCAGACAGTAACTTGGTTTTATAAAAGCACTACATTAAAACCAGCTGAACTTTTCCTGCCAGGTGCGGCAGGGTTGAAGAGTGGGTAGGATGAAAAAAGAAGTCCCCAGGGGCATTTACAGTTTCCAGTGGGTCACCTTAGCATGCTTGTTGCAATTATACCAGGGATGCACCCGAAAGCTTTTCTTTGTGCGGCCCTTTCATCTAGATCACTTTGTGTTTTGAACAAGTGAGGCTCGGCTTTGTGCCCCTAGAATTTCAAGTACAGGATCACACAGGGAACGACAATGGCACGCTAATCCTCGCGTTCTAAATGGGCTCACTTGTGGGTCTGGCAATTCGCGGGGGGAAGCGAGAAGAGACCAGCGAGGGCGCGAGTCGGTGTCGCCTGAGACGAGGAAGAAGACAGCTGCAGAACTAATTTGGATTACATTCCTTGCAGAAATTCTGAAAAGGGCTTTTCGGCATAGCTCAACCCCAGCCACAGAGTTAATACCAAATTGCTGCGGACACGGAGCCGGGTACCCCAGCGGCTGAAGCTGAACCAGACAGCCCCCAGTGGGTCGCCTCCCAGAAATTCCTCTCGGCTAAGCCTGCATGTCACTCGCAATTGCTTTTGAATTGGTCAATGTGCATAATCAACCCATTGAGAGAAAAATATGAAGGGACTCGGAGTGGAGAGGGAGATAAAAAGGGATGTATCTAAGAGCCCGCTTGGAATCTCAAGTCCGTGTTGGTGTATAATTCTGGAGGTGGCTGGAGCGCGGGACCTGGTATGCATGAAGAATTTCAGAGTAATCGGGAGGGTGCAAAGGACCAGTACAAACGAAGCGCATTGTGCCATTCGAAGGTCGTTCTGAAAGACTCTATGATTGTAACTTGTTATTTTCTAGGCAAGGAGGGGGAGGCGGCGGGGGCGGAGCGGGGAAACTACGGCGCGCTGTTTTCTTGGTGAGGTCAGAAGGACACCCTCCCGGGGCCTAAAGCTCTCCCTATCGCCACTCCTGGAGGCTTTATCTTCTCTAGCTGCCTCCCACGCTCCCGGGAGCAGCCCCGGAAATCTCTCCGGCTCTCCAAAAGGCCGCCCCGTGGCCGCGTCAGACACCGGTTCTCTTCTGTCCTTTCTTGTCCCACTTTCATCCCCAGGAAACTCAAGTGTCAGAAACTTTGAGCTCCCTCGCATTGCAGGTACTGTCATTAGCCCTGCCTGCCGCGGCGCGCCAGCTCCACCGCACTGCCTCTCAAGGGTCACTTTTTTTTTTTTTTCCTGGCCTGTCCAGGTACCTGGGGCTCAAGCTCGCCAGTAAACAGTAGCCGCGCGCTCAGCGCAGCCGCGCCCACCTCGGGTTCCGTCAATCCGCTTGACGAGTCGGCTCCGCAGCCGCGCCGGGCAGTAAACAGAGAAGTTGGAGGGACTCCGGCCAATAGCAAGTTGAACTACAGGAACAACTCTTCCTGGAGCCAAACCCAGCAACCGACAAGAAAGCCGGGCTCCCGGCTCAAGTATGTCAACTTTTTTTTTTCTTCTTTTTTTTAAGAGGTCAGGCAGGCAAGCAATCTCTGCCCAAGTCCATGGGGCGAAAGCTCCGGGACACAGGCCGAGAAGGCCCCGAGTTCCCGGCCCTCGGGCCAAGGCGGGCCCGCCTGCCGCTCCAGCTGCCCAGGCTGGGCTCCAGCTGGGTCTGACCCGGTAAGGCTCGGGCGACTGGGGGCGCAGTGGCCGCTGGCAGCACACACAGGTGCAAAGCCTGCGTCCGGAGCCCCACTCTCCACCGCCCTCCCGCCCACAAGCACCCAGCTGGCACCGCCCCAGGACCCCAGACCTTCCGAGGCCCGGGCGGTGCGCACTTCTGCCAGGATTCTCCCCTCGGGGGGCCCAGACGCAGAGGGTAGCGTCCCCTCTGACTCGGGGTTTGGGTCTCCCACGTCCCGCACAACAGGCGCGACCAGAGGGATCTCGTTCAGGCTCACAGAAAACGCGCGAGAAAAAAAGGGGGGGAGGGTAAGAAGAGAGGAAAAGAACAGGGGTGCAGAGTGATTTTTCACGATAATAAATGCATGCACACATACAGGGTAAGTTTGAGGACAGAATGAGGGGCGACCGAGAGCCCAAGGAAGAGGCCCCAGTGAGGTGGTCCCTCCTCGCCTGAGAACCAGTGGGTCTCAGGTTAGGCGAAGGGGGCGAAAGAGCCAAGCCGGCTGCAGCAGGTTCAACAACTGGAGCGCGAGAAGGGACCGCGACCCACCTGATTGAGAAGCGCTGGGCTGGACGGTCCCCGCCGCCACCAGAAGGCTCACCCAGACGCACAGTCCTGTTGCCAGCTTCATTTTTTGGAAGTCTCAGATCCCGAGCTGACAATTACATGTCCAAATGGCATATCCCCTTTCGGGCACGCGGAGGATATCCCTCAGCCAGGCGCGCGTGGGTGCGCGGGGGAACTGGCGCGTCGCGCGCGCGGTGCACTGGCTCCGAGCGCCGGCCACTGAGTCCGCGATCGCGGGTCTAGGGCCGGGGACCAGAGGAGGGGGAGAGTGTGCACGTGAGTGTGCGTGAGTGTGTGCGCGTGTAAGAGGGTGCTCGAGTATGTGAGCGTGGAGCTCCTGGCCGGACTGTGCAGCTATTTCCCCGTGTGATCCTTCGCTCTCTCGTTCCTCCTCACTTTGTCTATTTCTCACTGGTTGGGCAACAATAAAAAGGAAGGGGGGGGGAAAGGTTTCCAAAAAAAGTTGATTGCAAAGAGGCGGTAGGTTTCCGGCCCCTAGACCGAGCCAGGCTATGTTCGGCTCCCTTTTTAGTTTCCTTGCACCTCCAGTCCAAATTGGGAAGAAGGGAGCGGGGGGGATGTGGGGGGGAGCTTCTTGCTTCTCCCCCGATCCAGTCCTTTTTCCTGTCAGCTTTCCTCAGACTTGTCCGGCGGCTGCGGTAATTAAAGCTCCGAGCGTCATTTCCAACGCTCCGCGGTCTCCAGCTGCAGCCCCACAGAGAAATTAATAAGACTCCAGGAGAGCAGTGTGCAGGCAGTGTGTGGCGGGGGGGCGGATAAAACAACCCTCCACGCAACCAGGCTGACTCTGCTCAGCAGCGCAAACCCCGCCCCTGCTCTGACCCTCTAGCCACGCCTTTTCTCCCGCCCCCTCCCCCAAAGGAAAATCTTATTGGCTCAGCCACTCCCCAAAATCCTCGGCCTCAGGAGTTGGGAAAACACCTGTCAAGGAGCGGGAGCGTGGTGGTGTGGGCGGGGGAAGCTGGATTTAAAGGGCTCACCCGAGGCCACAGATTGAAACAGAGGCTCGGGACAGCTGGCCCGCGGAGTGCCAAAACACTGGAGGGATGCTTACAGAATATATATTTTTAAAAAAAGAAAAGAAATTCACCATTTTCTCCATTGCCCCACAGTGCTCACCACAGACCAGACTTTCCCTAGAAACAGAAGAAAATAAAACGTTGCTTTAGGCATAAAGATTCCTTGTCTATCCCCCTTGCACTCCACACTCAGTAGTTTAAAAGCTGGTTCAGTAACTGATAATCCTGGGGATATAATCACCTGTTTTCTGTCTCTCCCATCATTCCTGCCCTCCCAAACTGACCTACACTGAGTTAAACCAAAATTCCCCATTTCTAAAGCTACGTACTTTGATTTTTAGCTTTATGGGTCATTTCACTTTTACCTTGGGGCTCTAGGACAACTTAGTTTGGGGTTTATTCTCATTAAGCAGATTCTAGTCCAAAGGTACCGATTTGGTTCTAAAGGGCTAGAAATTGTCTCAGGCCTGCACTTTTCGGTCTGAAAGAAGAAAACCATGTCAGGATAAAACCAACCTCAAATAATTAGGCTTATTCTACAATGGACCCAGCTTTAGGCCTCCTCTATGTTCTCATTATGCAAGTTCACATTCCCTAATCTCCAGGTCATTGCTAGCTATGGGAGTGCTTGGGCTTTTCTTGATCTAAAATATTCTGGGATTGGGTCATATCAATGCACATATATCCCTTGCTTTTTACAGCTCTGAAACTGTACACTGGACAGAGGCCAGAATCTCATACGGGTAGTAGGTTATTGGTTTGCTATTTGCGCAGGCATTTTATGTATGAATTGTTTCTCTTTTTCAGTTTCTCTAGAAGCAACAGATACATAAATAAGAAGTATCATGGGAACTTAAAAATCAAGCCACCCTCCCTTTTCACTCATCATTTGAGACCTCCCCACTCCTCCTTCATGTTTTTTATCTATAGCATTATCCCCATAGAATTTCTGTGAAGCTGAGAACAAAGAGAAACAGCAGCCTCAACTCAGAAGCCTAAAGTCTTCCCTTTCTAATGCCCACAGCAAGTAAGAGGCACAGAGTAGAGGCCAAACAAGCTGAGCATACTGTTTTACCCAGAAGCAGGCAGCCACAGGCATGAAGAAACTGAGCCTAAAGCAGATAATAGTGACTTGATCAGAGTGGTACTGACTACAGCAGAACTGAACGCACTGCTATTTGGGATTATCTTTGCTTTCTATTTTTATCCCCCCATCCTCTCTACTCCCCACCCACTCCGCTCCCCTTTTCTTTCATTCAATCTCCATCCCCTTTCCTTAAATCCCCTTCTGCTTTCTATGACTTTCAGACACCTCTCTTCCATGAAAGCTGCTTCTTTTTAAGTTTCCATTCTGTCCCCCAAATAACAATTTAAGTGATTTAAAAAGCCCAACTTCTTGCTTTCAGAAAAGTTTAACTTTCTCTTTTGGAAAAAAAAAATATATATCTTCTGATAACAATTATGTTGCAAGAGGTAAAGAAGTAGATGGTGCATTTTAGCTTAAATTGAGGGAAAATTTTTTAGACTGGATATTCGGGAGCTTTTTCTGCTTGTATCCATTGAGATGTTTTTTACTGTCCTATTAATTTTATAGGTCTTCTGTTGGAGAAACTCTCCTAAATATCTTGACTTCACCCATGCATCTAAAATAATTCTTGTCAAAAGAAGGATTTAAATTAACATTCATTGGCTTAAAAAAAAAAAGTCTATATTTTTTTGGATTCTAGAAAGCCCATTGAAGGTATCTACCAATTAAATTACTTGACACACTCATGATTTGCCTCTAATTTTCCATTTGTTCTGCCTTGACCCCATTTTCCTGGTTCTAACCAATTGAAACAGTGATTGATACCTGGCCAAAGTTGGGTATCTGACAAGCAGCCTATAAAATAAGTTGGCATTAAAGCTCTACCCCCAAAAAAGCATCCTATACCCTGTGGTAACTGGTCTACCCAATCAGAGTCTAGCTCAAACAATTTGAATATGAGACCCTAGAGACGTAGACCTGAAGGTGGTGCCCTGTGTGGACAAACTGGAAGAGTAAGAAAGTAGACTCCATAAGCTAGTCAAGATTCAATTCTTTTTGTGTCTGCTCTCATTGGCTTCCCATCTCAGAAAAAAGGAACATCAGAATAGGGGACATTGGCTACACAATGTGGAAAGGACTTGCTAACTGGGTTGCTAGAATATTTCTAAGCTGAATCTCTGTATTTCTTCACTTCCCCATGTATCCTTACAATAAATCCCTATCAGCTGAGTTAACTGAAATATTTTGCTGTTATTTGCAATCTGGAAAAAAAAATATGAGTAACCAATCTGTTATTCAGCAAACCACTGGTGAATACCTAGAATTATCTGCTCAGTAGTACCCTTTTTCTAGGAACTGCCCTACCCTCAGTTCTACATTTTTTAACTTCGGTCTGCCACCATGATACAACAACCCCCACTCACTGTTCTAATTTGGGCCACTCAAAATAATAAGCTGGACCAATCAAAATACCTTGGTCACTGTTGAATGGCTGAGAGATAGTCATTCCCACTGAGTCTATTCTCTGGGAATTTTGTGCATGGGAATTAAAGAGTTTGTATGTAGTCATTCGCTGGTAGCTTTTGAAATATAAAAGCTCAGAGCTGGCCTGTCTATGTTTCCTTCTATATAGGGATGACCAGGGTACAGCAAGAAAGCATGAAGCTACCATTTTAAAGGAACAAAAGTCCACATAAGTCTAGGGAATATTTACGCACTTCCTGTGGTTTAGTTGTTCAACCCCCCCTTTTTCCTTAAGCTAGTTCAATTTTTGTTTTTGTCACCTGAAACCAGAACAGCATGAAATAGTAAAAGAACTTCTCTAACTTGAGTGAGATCATCTAGGCCATAATGCCCTTTGAGGAAGGGCAGTTAATTTCCATCATTATCTTCTTCATCATCTTTCTAAATTATCTTGGAGTCATGAGCAATTCACTTCATATTCTTTAGTTTCTCCTGATTTCCCTTGGCTGAAGCCATAACCCCAACATAGAAATTCCTTTGCCTTTGCTGCTTCCCCACATCCTCTTCTTCATTTCTTCCATTAGTAATGGAATTCAAAGAGAGCCTTGACATCATGAGTGACAGAACGCTACTGGTGGGAAAAAAGAATGCATTGATCTTAGAGTACAGTGTTGAATTAGAAACATTGTCTCAAAGTCTTATAGATCACTCCAATCTCCAGCTTGTTTCTTAAACTTACCTAAAGGTAAAATTAGAGTTTTCTGCTTAGACATTTTGCTATTGACTACAAATATAAATTTGGAACAGATATCAAATAAGAAAGAAAAGAAGACCCTACAATAATTCAATTATCTTCTCCTAAACATTTAAAACCATAGGATCTTAATTTCCATCACTGCCTATTATCTTCTTCATCATCTTTCTAAGTTATCTTGGGGTCACAAGCAATTCATTTCATATTTGTGAGCCAATTACCTCATTTTTAAAGAAAGGGATTGTTATGTCCCAAATCGAAGACTTCATGCGTCTGTTACTGAGTGCAAGTCAAATCAGACTTCAAATGTTTTTTATATTCTTTCCTTTTTTCCCCATTTAATCATACATATACCTCTTCTTATGAGGCACAAACTCAGCCCATCTTAAAATGCTTTCGGAAAATATACAAATAAGCTCACTACTATATTACTGTGAAGTACTCAAGACTTTGGATCTTTACTATTCTATCAGCCAAGAACAAATTTTGGTAAATTCCAATCAGGTTCACTATTATGACGATCAATCAAAACAGACACAGTGTTGGTGGTTTTTGTTTGTTTTGTATGTTTATTTATTAACTAGTACTTGAAATAACATCTTTGTTCTTAAGACTCAGAGTTCTGACGTTCTGTTATTTTGGTGTTCAATATTTTAAAGATAAAAAAATAAAAACAAGCATTTTTTTAAATGCATTAATATACATTAACTAAAGACACATTTCTTTCCTTAGTTAATTTAATATCCAAAGAAGACCTCCCAAATAATATTAAGAATATTTCACTTTTGGTTAATAAATGTTTTCTTTCTATGTACACAATTAAGCCTTAATTTTTTAAGTGTTAAGGAAAAGTGATTAAACAAATCAAATCTGTGTTGCTTTTATGTCCATTCATCAATGTTTGTCCAAGTTCTTATGGACATTTTTGGTTTGTGGTTGAAACTGCAAAATTATTTCAGCTCTTTGGACAGATTATTCTTTTCCAACAAAATTATGCAAAAATGATTTTCATAGTAAAACCGTTTCCTGTTTTGTATCTGCCTTTGATATATTTTCTTAATCTAAATTCTTGTGCCCCACATAGTTTTTTCTACTACTTTATAAGTTAAAGATAAAGTGAACCTTCAATAACAGTTGCCAATTAAAAACTAAGAAGAAAAGGAACATTTCTATTTTTTTCATGTTGCTTTACTTATGGATAAGTGAACTAATGAGGTTACTTATTGAGGCTATGGTTGTACCTGGCCTGAAATCTGAACCAAAATAACATTTGCTAGTTTCTTTTATGTTGTGCTTCCTTCCTTCTGTATTTTTAACTCAGCAAAGAGCTTGATGGTGTTATGGCTAACACACAGATTTGTCAAAAGAATCCAAAGTTACATCTGCCCTGTACACAAAAATGGATGTTATTCTGACTAAGTTCACAAAGAGTTCTTAGAATTTTTCTTGAACTCCTGCCAGATATTCAACTAAAGTAATCATTTAGAAACTATGTGTTTTCTTCTCAGGTTTGTATAGGAATAGATGAATCTTCAAAGCTTCAGCAAAAAAGGTTCTGATAGTTCAGAAAGGGTCCTAAACTTGTTGAGTCTTCTTTCATCACTTTAGTAGCCTGGCATCTCCCTGACCAATCAATTACTTCTCAGTATAACCCAGCTCCCTTTATTGCCGTTCTCCAATTCTCTTGGTGCCTACCTTTACCAAGCCTCTCCTCACCTCTGAAAAATTTGTCATGAGGCCCAAGACATCTGGCGGATTCTCTTCTTGGTCCTGGCCCAAAATGACTCACAGTTTTCTACTTTTCCGGGTTATGCATGACAGAGAACATTCCATGTTCCATAACATTTAATACTATAATTCACCAGTAGAGAGGGTCTAGCAGAGAAGCCATTAGAATTATTGAATCTCACAAAGTAGTAGCAAAAAAGTTATAATAGAGAAATGGCAAAAGTTAAACTTTCCATCATGTACTAATTAAAGTACTAATAAAAGGATGTATGGTGGTTCTTATGTATTTTCTACAGAAGGATGGTTATAAATTTATACCGATCGATCTACAAATGTTTTCCCTTTTGATGTATCATAGAGGTCTCTAATGACTTTACAAAAACAAACCCTGGTTGGTATATCTTTGTTTTGAAGGTTTTAGATTATCATTTAAGAAATCAACCATGAATATAGTTTCATTCACACCTACTTCTGAATATTTAAATTGCTGATACAAAAAAATATTAGTACTCTGTTATTATATTAAAGAAATATAACTTAAGAAAGATACAAATATCCCAACAGCTGATAATATTGAATTCAGTGCAAAAAGAGTAGTATACAATATAATTTTATTAATATAGGGAAAGGTCAGGCTGGACAATATTTTGAAACTGAGGAAAGAACATCTATATTTACAAAAACAATTCAAGCAAGGAAAAAAATCTAAAACTATATAAACTTATAGAAACATTTTTTTTTGTTCAGTGAAACTTTTATGTAACTGTGATTGGGAGCACTTATTTTAGTAATTTTTTAACAAAATCGACTTTCTCAAATATACAGTCTATTTAAAATCATCATATTAATAGTGTGTAATGCTATAATGTATATACTGCCCATTTCGGGTTTGTCATTATGAGCCTAACTTTCAAAATAAAACTAATTTGTAAGTAGTTGATATTACTCTGTAAATTGTTGAATGAAGAAACAATCCACTAGATACTTTCTGTAATATTTGCTTACATTGTATAAAGTATCGCCATTGACAAACTTGTGTACTTTATGTATATTTTCAAGAGAATGATATTAACAATTATTAGGATATAAGGTATTTATATTAGCTAATAATACATGTATTTTGACCACATTTTATCTATGTAGTCATTTCAGGTAAACATTGAAAGAGAGAGAGAAATGTTCTCTATTTAATCAAATACTGGAAGAAAATAAAACAATTGTGATAATTTATTGTTGTCTATTAGATAGAATGAGAAGGTAGGAGAGGTCTGCTTCATACAGCTTAATGTGACTTTGTTAAATGAATACTTTTAGACAAATGAAATTACTACTTGTCTTACTGCATCTACTTATCTCTCCATTTAGGAACTCCCCAACACACTGCAGAAGATGTTATGCATTATACTGAATGTATAATGATCACTGTAGATGCTTTCTGCCTCTCTAACATTTTCAAAATACCGTTCTGAATACTGTCATTGTGTTCTTTGAATAATAACTCTTACAGAATTACTTAAAGATCACAAATCTGTGATAGTTTTTACCACTAAATCCCAAACTAATTTTAATTGTGTTTCAACACAATTGCATTTAAGCTTCATGTTGTTTTCTAGTATTTGATGTGAAATAAATGTGTTAGCCATTGACACGTATGTTTATATATATGTATATGCATATATCCATAATTTCACCCAAATTTTTGCTGAATGTAAAATTAAAAACATTACTTTCAGCTTTCTTCTACTATCTGAAATAGTAGTCTATTGCTTTTTTCCAATTTAGTATGACACTGACATTTAAAAATTCCAAAGTAAATATTTCTAAGGTATGACCTCCTCCCTTTACATTTTCCCACATTTTTCCCCATCAAGAGATTGTTTTTGAAAGAAAATATTTATACTTTTATTTTTAAATGAGGAAGGAAGAAATTAAAAATGTATTGAGCATTGCATTTCATGACCCTATGTGAGGTCGGCAAATATCGATGAAAACAAAGTGTTAATTACAAAGGCAATCAAGAGACAGACAATAAAAGTATATTTTAAAATAATAAGAAAAATACATGTATTAGGTAATTGGAATATTTTATGCATATACACAATTATGTATTCAAATTTATGACTTGAAAAGGTTTATCCTCTTGAAACTCTCCTGCTTCAGTATGTTTGACGTGAATGAAAATTCACTATTAATGTAAAATTGGCACTTTTATTTTTCTTAACCACATAAATAAAATCAACATATCTGGCAAGATAAAAATAATTATTTCAAATATTTAAAGAGAAGTGCAGCTATGTCTGCCTTTCAGTAAACAATGACTAATTTTGCTGGCTAAAATTATACCTTCAAGATTGGAAGGCACAAATCCTAAAAAGATACTGAAGATGGTTCCCACTCCTGTGGCCTTCACTGTACATTAATCAGAAGTGTTTGCTATGCAAATCTTGTCATACGAAGCAATTATGGTTGTTCCTAAACTGACCTCATGTTTATTTATTACTTCAGCTTTTTAGTCCCAAACCTTGTCTGATCTTTTTTCAAACATACAATCTTTATGTTGCTTTTTAAAGGTACACAATACAGTAATTTTTAATGTATTTGTGCCTGGTATAAATGGAGAAGCCGTGTAATTCGCTCAATCTGCAATGTGTGCTTAGTGAGTCTGAAAAATATTCTAGTCACTGTTCATGCAAACTATCTCACCCTGGGGTCTTTGTTAGGATGAAGAGGCCCTTCTAATAGCTGAAGGCCATGACACCTTGTTTGGTCTTAGTCTGCAACATCAGCTGATAAGTAATGGAGACTGTAAGCTATAGGACTCAAAGCAGGAAAGAAAAAAAAAACATTTATATAGCATAGCAATTGAAAGTAAAAGGTATCAAAAATGCATTGCTAACAACTTATCTATCTTCTCAACTTTACCTGCCCTCAGCAAGTGCAACTCATGTAGAGGGTTGCATTCGTCAAGAAAAATAGTTGGAAAGCATAAATCCACAGTCAGTAATAGCAATAATGCTCTTTAACTGGCTAATATTATATTGCCACAGGAATCCCCATTTCGTGACTTCTGGTTGAGCAACAGTGGCATCCAGTGGCCATATAATTGTTTCCACCATTAAAAGTGTGGCAGGGAGTTCAGGCAAACAGTACTAAATGCTTCAGATGTGTTTTAGCCTGAGCACTGGAATTTACTAGAGAAAGCAAATCAAATGCCTCTGTTTTCAGAGCAACACTGGATCAAGCTAGGTCATGGACTTTGGCTCTGATGTCTACTAAATACTGGCAATCTCTCCAACACCCCTTAATAGAATCAATATAGGATACCTATTTACTGTCTACTGTGTATACTCATGTTGACTCCATTAATTATAACCTTGCCAGACTGGAACATTTTCCTACAATGAACTAGACACCAATTCTATGAAAAATATCTCACAAGATCTAAAGCTGTAAAATAACAGTTAATCACATATACTCAATGTTACTTTTGTACAAAAGTGTTCTGATGACTCCATGTGTTAAGTATGGCCCCTAATATTTATATGTAATCCATGGGTGACATTTGGGATCAGCTTAGTGTTGTGATATTAGTAATGAGTCCTGGACCTAAAAGGTGTTTGTCCCAGATTTACGGGCAAGCCCAATAAATCCTCTGGACCCAGTGATATCTACCTCATACCCAGGAGGTTATGAGGCTTAAATGTGATAAATAAAAAACTTCTAGCACAATCTTTGACCCAGAGTAGGAAGGAACTCAATAATGAAGGGGCAGAGAATGCAAGTTTCACATCCAGACTTCCTGCACTCAAATCCTGGCTCTGGCACTTATAAGCTTTGTAATCTAAGGTAAATTACTTTCACAAACTGACTTCAGTTTCCCCATATATGAAAGAAGGGGTAATAGTAGTATTGCCTCCTTGGATTATGTTGAGTTTTAAATGAAATGGTCCAAATTTTGAGAATAGTTTCTGGTGTATAGAAAACATTCAATAAATATCACTTGTTTAATGTTGCAGTCATATATATATATATATATATATATATATATAGTTTGCTAAGAGCAACAGTAAGAAATGCTCTTTAATTTTCCCCCTGGTTCTGATTATATTTGGCCCCGAACTATTCTCTGCTAATGTCATCTATAAGATTAACGACATATATTTTCAAATGGGCAAATCATGATGAGAAGTACAGTTTGTGTGAAGATGGGGCTTGATCAAAGCAAATCAGTAGCATCTAAGCAGAACCTTAAGAAGTGGGGAGGATTCTGTCTGATTCCGGAAAGAGAAGGTAAAGTGGAAGGAACAGCAATAGTCTGGGAGGAGAAGTAGAAATGTACAAAATGCATTTTGGGGGGTGTGTGTGAGAGAGAGAAAGAGGGAGGGAAGGAAGGAGGGAGAAAGAGAGAGAGGGGGAGAAGAGAGCGATTCTGAAATTTAAGAGGTAATTGAACCAACACTTATTTAATGAAAATGCTTTTCATACGCAACCATGTTAAGTAAGACAATCCTGAGTTCTACCTGCGTTCTTTTTTGTTTTACCCCATTTGACATAGAATCACAGCAATTTCTAATTGACAGCCACTTAGATTTGCAAGAGTTTTGTGAAGTACAGTGAACAATATCCATGACACCATTTCTGTTCCCTTAACTGCCACCTGCAGATATTCTTTTTGAGAATGCTAAAGGGCATCACACTGAAGATTTTTGTTTTAGGGGGACCCGTCCTGGGGAAGGTTCTTTGGAATTTTAGCTGCTTAGTTTCACCTTAACGAGGCTTTAGGTAACCTCTGCTATTTTTCTTTCTCTTCCTCCTCCTTCTTCTTCCTCTTCTATCCTTGGGACAGAATAATTCTTGCTTCTTTCCATGATACTTCAATGAAAAAAACATTTAAAAAAATAACTTTTAGAATAATTATTTAAAATATTTCTATAGAACACTAGGTTGTCATAAAGTCAACCTATTATTTGATGCTAATCGAGGTAATTATTTTTCAATAAATTTTTTTTGAAAACCAAAAGTAGACAATTAAAAATGAAATAAGTCTGAGGAGGAGGCATGTTTGATTACAAGTTGTTAAGTGGGGAGACTAGTGAAGCTGGAAGAACACTCACTCCTAGAACAAAGTGTAAGAACTGATTAAGTAGGGAATGGTCCAGAAGCAGCTGGACATAAATTGGTAAACCAAGGCACAGGGTCCAAAATGCTAAGCCAATTCTGGTAAGAATCACCGGCAACATGGAACTCAGTACAGAAAGCAGAGAACAACGATTGTTCAAGATATCCCATTCAAAAATCAAGCAATGGGACAATCTTGGTCACGTTCAGTAGATATATTAAGTAGAAACAGATATTTTGGTAGAACCTAAGCCAAAGAAGAAGTGCTTGCCAGCTGGACCAAAAAGCCCTTTTTAAACCTCAAAATATACCAGTCTGGAATGATCTGAGACTGGAAGTGTCACTATTATTAAGATATTCTTTTGCGCGACTCATTTCTATATTCTTCATTCAAATGTAAAAACTCTATAGGAATGAAAACATTAAATCAATAATCCCTTGTATAAATTTATTTCATCACATGCTTTTCAATATATCAATACAGAGGAGGAACTAGTCACATATAAAAATGTAGATGGCAGTTGATGAAAATAAGAAAAAAGGAGAATTAGGAAGCACTTCAGGCAAATACAACTTTCTTATTCAAAATAAGTCTCCAAAGCTATTAAACTAAGCACACAATCAAGCAACTGCCTGAGAACACGTTAAAATATTGGTCACCATTTTTTTCTCTAAAGGCTAGACTTTACTTACAGGAGCTTCTTATAAGCCCAGAAACATGCAAACATTTATTAAGTGCTGACTCTACATTGCAAATGCTATTGCTAAAGAGCAGAATGAGAAAGTACAATGATAAAATTATCTTTGGTATCACAGAGTTTACAATTAAAGAACTCAGTGTAATTTCTCCATGCCACCTGTAGGGAAGACAGCACAAAGAGTGGCTACTTTTCACCCAAAACAGAATAGAAGTATAGAAACCTTCTAAAATGTATGCTATTTTCTCTAGATTTCTTTTCAACTTACGTTTCAGGAAGTAACATGAGCTTAAGGTATATTGTAACAGGCTGAAAGCAAAAACTCAAAGTAGAAATTCACTCTATGGCCATTAGGTTTTTAAAAACACTGCTCAAATCATTCAGGATGGGGGAGCTGCTTCTGTGCCTTTCATGTACAATGGAACCCTATGCCAGGCAACAAAGAAGTGAGTGATCGGCTAAATAAACAGGCACTTCCCTTGTAGTCTCTCTTGAAGGGAAAGTGGTTGTTATTAAGTATACACTATTTGAATGGGGCAATTCAATTGGAGAGAGCTCTATGGTAAAGAAATTAAAAAAAAAAACCACAAGTTTCTTGACTATTTAGAAATAGAACATATTTTCAAGAGTGTCTTGATAACAGGTTGTGTGTGGGCTGTCAGCTCGCGTTGGCCTGTTAAAGCAATCGTGATTCACCATTCTTGGAAGAAACACTGGGATATAAAAATCCTCAATAAATATTTTCAAAACATGAGAACTACAGGAACAAATTCTGCTGTCCTTTTGTGACAGAGCTGGGGAGAAAGACTATGCTTAAAATTACCCATCTGGATATTCTTTTTCTCTTCTCTTCCAAACAGCACAGCGAAAGGCCTTGATGTATAATTTGTTTCCCTGCATTCTCTGGTTACTAGAGGGAATCTACAATGGATACAGTGTTGAAATCAGATTTATTTTCAGGATTTAAGAGATGATGTCAGATGAGTGGCAAAGCCACATGAAGCAATTAAGTGGATTGTGAAGTCAGCCTGTCCTCACAGTACCTATTGTCATTTTGTTTACAAAACAATGGGTTGCCTATTTCAGGAACAAGAATGTGTGTTTGTGTGTTTATGTGCTTCTGTGTTTGTTATTTTACTAATGTAGGAAAGATTTCCAACATAGTTGGAGAGTTTCTTAGCTAATAATGCATTAATATATATTATATGTAAATTAATGAGTGTGTTTGCTATGTATGGCTAAAACAGTATTATTTAGGACTCATACTGCCAAATTATCAATCATTTTTAAACAACTGGTAAATAATAGAGAGGACAGCCTTTATGTTAAGGTAGATACCTCAAAAGATTAGTGTTATAAATTGATAGTCTTTGACAATATCTCTTTGGGCAGCTGTTTCTGAGGATAGTATAAAAGCTAATGTTCATAAGAAAAGAAATAAGGGAGATGTTGATTTAGTATTGTTTTATAAATGAGTTATAATCCAAAGATGGAACATCCTAATCACAGGGAGCTGGGATTTAAGACAACGTCCTGATGCAACTGGAATCCAGAATCTCAAGAAATGTGCCTATTTTTGAACTTGACTTTCAATATTAGACATTAGGCAAGAGTATTACTGTGTGTGTATGTGTGTATGATTCATAAGTTAATGGAAGGAAGAAAGGAAGGAAGGAAGGAAGGAAGGAAGGAAGGAAGGAAGGAAGGAAGGAAGGAAGGAAGGGAAGGAAGGAAGGAAGGAAGGAAGGAAGAATGAATGTGGGCTATGTGGACATCAGTTGGCACCAGGAATTATAAGGCAGGAAACTTCTTATCTGAAACATAAATTGGACATAATCACTCTATGGATTATCTTCCCTTTCAAAAATAAAGAAACCAATGTTAGGTGTGCTTCAGTAACTTGTCCGAGATGGCAGAGCTAGTAAGGGCTGACTTAAACCTAAGTCTTTTCAGTGAGCTTTCTACTATATCACAGGAGCTTGTGCTCTTCTGTCTATTAATTGCTCAATTTTATGGCGCTTTACAGCCATTTTCCACTCTCACACCCTCAGAGGAATCCCTAAGTAACAGAACCAAAACAACTATCCTAGAATATGGGTAAGGGAAGGATCGATTTTTGCCTGCCAAATTCAACTACAAAAGATTTATGGACTCCCATGAACAGATATAGAACACAAACAGGAGACAAAGCTGGGATTTTTTATGTAATCGTAAAGGCATCTCTTAAAAAATGCAAATTAGGTGCTCAGATATAGGCAGAACATATTATATCTGTAGCCAGTATGGCTATACTTTGACTAACAAGTATGTGGGGGGGGTGGGCAGGGAGGGATGAAAAATATTGCTACAGTATGATTTGTCATGGTCCATACCCCAATCAGAATCGATTTGACACTCATTTTTTTCTGACTTTGCAGTTTGCAAGGTTCAAACAATTTGTTTGGATATTAAAATATCACATGTATCGACAAAATCTATTTGTTTTATTTAGTAACTATAGCATGGGTTTTAATGAAGCCATACCAACATAATTATGTGACCATGGCACTTATATTTCATTGTTACTACCGATCAACCACCTTGGGCATTTGCTATGCTAGGTGCTTTATTAAACTGTCCCACAGGATACACATAATAGGGCTACCATGTGGAGCACTGCACAATTATGTGCCACTATGATTTTCAATGGGTGATTATCTACGACACATAAATGGTGTATAATGTCTGATTAACTCAGTTGGTTACTGTAAGGTTTTCATAAAATCAAGACTATGATTCTGCCAAATATAAATTACTAAAGACTTATATGCCACCACTAATACAAATATTAAAATCAGTCCATTTATTTTCTTCTAAGGAATACCTTTACTCATGGCCAGACATCTTCCAAATGAGACTGGCCCTGAGAAGAAAGATACAAGAGCTGATTTAATGAATATTATCTCCAACCCATTGCGTAATCAGGGGCAAAGTAGAAGATTTGGGGGGAAACTTTAGGTGTCGACTTCACCCAACTCACTTACTTTCAGAACATGTAAATACAGTCATTGCTTCATTTTGCGGTTGATAACATGATAAGCTAAATTCATAATGCAGCCAATGCTTCTGTATCTAAACAGTGTAGGATTGAAATGACTTTGCATAACTAACACTATAACAGCTCTTCTTAGTTGCCAGTCAGAAAGGGAAAAAGCCTTATGAAATTTCTTCTGGTTCAGTTTGCTGCTGGCTTTCTAAAGAGTAGCAACCCAGATGTAGCTGACAGTCTTTTGACTCTTAAGAACTGGTATGTGATAAATCTGGAGAGTTAGGAAAGGAGGAAGATTGAACACATGGCAAGCACACACCCAAAAAACCGGGTGCTTGAACTTAAGTTTTGCACAATGTGAATTATAAATTTGGTCTTGATTTTTGGCTATGAGCCATCTAAAATTGCCTAAAGAAAACAATGTCTTTGATATCTTCAAATAACCACTCAATTCAGTGAAAATCTCTTCAGTAACTTTAATCTAAGTTTTAATACCTTACTTTAGAAATCAAAGGGATTTATTTTTATTTAGAGCTATAATATCTTTTGCTCATTACTATTACAAGATAGTAATGAGCTAAAGATATCTTGCCTGAAGTTACATCGAGCCAGAACAAAGATCTCCCTTATTCTACTAATAGTGATCTTGCCAAACTGCTTCTCATACCTCAGATCCAAAGCAACTAAACTCATGGCAAACGTGCTCAGATCAACCAAACAACCTACCCAATATCCTGTGCACAAAACAAAGCTATCTTAATCCACATTCGATGGCCCCAAAGCAACCAACCAACCCACCCAATATCAGCACACACAAAACAGCACACATGAAATGTCCCCAAACCAACCAACCAACTAAACCAATATACTGACCCCCACCAAAGCAACTAAAATATTATCTGGAATGAACAAAACAAAAAACTAGATAACTTTCCTAAGAATAAAAATGAGTCAAGAGAGGGGAATTACCAATAGATTACCTATTTTAAATTTAACATTAGAAAATCACCCAAAAAATAGTTGCAAAGGTATGTGCTTTTAGAACTTGTTTTTTTCCTGATTTAATTTGATTCTATCATATCAGATATATATGAAATTTGAATTAATTTCATGTTAATTGGCTCAGAAGAAATTTTAAATCTTTATTATGTCTAATTTCTTATGGATCTTCAAAAGGCACTGTGAAGCTTTAAGATTTCTAGTACATCAGTTTCTACAATCCAGATAGGCTCAAAATGGATAAGTTAACATTTATAAATTTTGCTTCCTGATTTAGCAAAGGAAATATAAAACATAGAAATTATAAAGGAAAAACATATACAGACATACTTTGGAGATATTGAGGGTTTGGTTCCAGACTACTGCCATAAAGCACATGCTGTGATCAAGTGAGTCACACCAAGTTTTGGTTTCCCAGTGTATATAAAAGTTATGTTTACATTATAATGTAGTCCATTAAGTGTGAAATAGCATTATGTCTAAAAAACACTCTACATATCTTAATTTAAAAAAAAAAAAGCACTTTGTTGCTAAAAAATGCTAACTTTCATCTGAGCCTGTTGGGAAAATGGCGTCTATGGATTTGCTGGATGCGAGGCTGCTACAAACCTTCAATTTGTAAAAAACACAGTATCTGCAAAGCACAATAAGGTGCAGCACAATAAAACAAGATATGCTTGTACAAGAAACATTTGCATGCATTATTTAATAAGCTTAATTTCTAAAGTGCACCCCAATATTATTCTCAAAAAATGACTGAGATAGACTGAACAAAAAAAAATGCTACAAGAGACTCGTCTAAGTCATCAAAGTAGATCATCTTGTAGCAACCCCAAATCTAACAAAGTTTTCATTCAAAGCATAATCTTCACTATTCTTAGTAACTTATTAGTGTTGCCCTAGCTAAAATGTAAAAAGCAAGTGAAATAATAAATAAAATTTATTTTCAACCTGAAGCACATTTTTTTTTAAATGTGTGCACATCATTGCATACGTCCCCATATTACACCAGGTGAACAATGCCAGAAGCTTGTACTGTGTCTATTTAAAATACATTTATGAGAAAACTTCTGGGAATGGCCACTGAAGGTTTCCTATTTTCCAGAGAAAAAGCCAAATGGATTTTTTTTTTAAATCACAACAATAGATATTTACACTGCTAACCATTAATCTGTTACATCTTATTCTATTGCCTTTTCTCTGTCTTCCTTCTTTATTTAAAAAAGAAATGTACATGTGTTGTACACCAAATATTTAAACATTGGTGTATTCACATGATGCTTCTAGACAGAATATAGAGGTATGATAAGAGAATCACCAGCAGCAATAACAAAACTCTGGTCATTTTGTTTTCTTTGAAACTGTTACCTTGGATGTTGAATCCCTCCATAATTTCTGATAGTTTTAGAGACAGGAATGGTGGCATATCAAGGAGAAATTAAATTTCATCATTTCGGCTTTAACCCATACACTATAAAAGTGACAGCTTGGTGCGCTGTGGCTGACAGTTCCCATTAACAAGAAGCTGACGTTGCAGAGTCAGTCCAAACACCCAGTCACGGCCTCTGGCTACAGGAAGGTCCCCTTCATACTAGGATTCTCACACACACACACCCCGCCCCCATGATAAAGAAAAGCTATAAATATTTCTACTAGTTTCCTCCTCAAAATGATATAATGAATATTTACACGCTGGGACCCTTTCTCTACCCTGAATCTTCTCGGACAAACACCTCCGGTGATACGTTTTATTGGTTTGAGCGGGGAACTCAAGCTGGCTCTCCTTCCCTTCACAGTAAAGAATAGCATGTGGCTGGGTTTAAGATTCAGTTTTTGAATCACTGGAAAACAGTAAATAAAACAATAGATAAAATATTTTAAATGTTTTCGTAGGGCTCTTTTTTTTTCTTTATGAATAGGTGAAAAATACCAAGAAAAAGCAGTTAAATATGAAAAACAAATGTCAGGAAATATATATGGATTAAGAAAAATGTCGAATGACAATTCAAAAATAAATACTAAATGGACTTGCTGGAAATTTAAGTACAAGAGACTATTAAAAAAAATCCAATTTTCGAATATGTTTATGTTCCTTTGACAAGTTTTTTGAGCATTAGTTTTTTGCCATAGGTGCTGCTGGTCTGTATGTGTTGGTAGTGTGAGGGGAGGGAGAGGCAAATAATATTTTTAAAAAGTGTCACTGTTTACACAGTGCTCACATTATAGTTTAGGAAACTTGCAAATCACACGTTTTCCAGAAGAGGCCAGGGAGCACAGAGGTTAAGAGCTGAAACACAAGAGCTAGACTGCCTCGTGGCAACCTTGAGTAAGTCATTTAACTTCTCTGTAATTTAGTTTCCTTCTCTGCAAAGTGGGAGTAATAACAATGCCCAGCTGAGTTTGAGAATTAAGTAAGCTAATATTTGTAAAATGCTTAGAATAGTGCCAATAGTGAAATAACAGCATATTTAATAATGTTATTAGAGAAACATACAGGAATATAATGATAGATGAAAGAAGAGCTCTTGCTCTCATCAAGCTCATCGCCTACTCAGGAGGAGGCAAATAAATAGTTTAAAAATCCAAAAATGTGGCTAATTGCAAAGTCTAAGCTATATATAAGGTACCCTGGGAACACAAAGGAACTATCCTCCCAACTAAAATAAGCAAAGGTTTGGAGGATGTCCGAAAAGAGTTCACAGAGAAGGTAAAGCCTGCTAGGATACTTGAAGGATGTATGAGTTCCCAGATGATAACAGTTCCAGGGGACTGGTCTGAACTTTTTAAGCAAAGGGACCAGAATATGCCACAGCCATGTATGAGATAATTGTCATATTTAAGCCTTGGAAGGCATTTTAATATGCATAGATTATAGAGTACACTGGACAGCAAGAAGATGGAAGGTCTTGAAGAGCCTGGTGCAAAGAAGTTAGGATATGATCATACAGGGTGAGGGTGAACTTGAAAGGGTATAAGCAGGAAGTGTCGTCGTAATATTTACATTTTAGAAAGATGACATGAACAGAAGAGTTGAGAATGGATGGAAGGGGAGTAACAGGAGTGTTCTAGGGATCAGCTGATTATGATAATAAAGGGTAATACATAATCAAGTAAAGAATTCAAAAGAGATTGAAGAGGATCTACAAAACCAATTCCATGGTTAGAGTGGGAGTGGTATTAAGGGATGGGAAGAGTCAAGGTTGAATCTCCAAGTTTGTTTTTGGGACTGGACTGATGAAATATCACTCTTAAGAAAAGAACATTAGGGAAAGCAACAATTCTACAGAAATATAATGAGCTTGGATTTCATTTGAGATTGATGTCCAGAATGTATGTTTGGAGTCAAGAAAGTAATTCTAGTCCGAGATTCGTGTTCAAAACCCAATCCATGCATCATCACCTCCAGGGATCTTCCTTGAGATCCCACATTGATTTAAATGTTAATTTTTCTGTGTAGGATGCTACAGCACACTTAATTGTATCATTTACCACATTATATTGCGATTTTATGTTTATAGCTATATCCCTTCATTTATTCAATCTCATATTTATTCATTCTTTGTAAAATATTTTTAAAGATATAACTTATGTTACATACAGGCTAGATGCTGAAAATTCCCAGTGAACAGTGCCATTGCAATCCTTGGCCTCTTGGCACATTCAGCCTAACAAGAAAATGCTTGTTAAATCAAATGAAATAGATTTGGGGATGATGAGTATAAGTGGTATTGATCTTGAACATTCATAAAATCTCTCTAGGAAGTGAAAGGTAAAAAGAGACTTATGCTGAATGAAGATGGGGAATCCTCATATTTAAAAGGTAAATGAACTCAGGAAGAGTGTAAAGGAGAGTAAAAAAGTAAAGCTAGATCCAACAGAAGAAACAACATAAAATTTTTTTTTAAACCAAGGAAGCAGAGCTTCAGTGAGTGAATAATTCAGTGTCAAATGTCACAGAGAGGTCAATAAAGAAGAGCCCTAAAGAGTATCAATTACATCTGGTGTGGTGGGCAGAATGTAGTCTCCAGGACCTTCAACCTCGTTGTTTGTTACTCCTGTGAACCTGTTAGGTCACATAAGGGATATAATTAAGGTTATTAATCAAATGACCTTAAAAAGGAGATATTACCTTGGATTATCTGTTTGGGCCTAATCTAATCACACTGCTCCTGAAAAATAGAGATCTTCTTTCAGCTGGTAGCAGAAAGAGCAGCAGAGATTCAAAGCAAAGGATTCCATATACTATTTTTGGCTCGAAGATGAAAAGATCCACTTGTCAAAAAATAGAGAACCTCAGTCCTACAACAAAAACAAAAAGGAACTGAATTTTTCCAATAACCTGAATGAACATGGAAATGGTATCATCCCCAGCACTTCCAGTCAAGGTGGTTAATTTTATGTGTCAATTTGACTGGGTTAAATAGCTGGTGAAGCATAATTTCTTGGTGTGTCTTTGAGGGTATCTCTGGAAGAGATTTTTATATGAATCTGGAGACTGAGTAAAAATTGTCCCTACCAATGCAGGTGGGCATCACCTAATCCCCTGAGGTCTTGGATAGAACAAAAAGGCAGAGGAAGGATGAATTTACTCTCACTTGAGCTGAGACATCCACTTTCTCCTACCCTCAGATGTAAGTGATCCCAGTTCTTGGGCCTTCAAATTTGACTGAATTATACCACAAGATTTTCTGGTTTTCCGGCATGAAGATGCCAGATCATGGACTTATCAGCCTCTATAATCCTGGGAGCCAATTTCTATACAACCCATTTACACTCTCTCTCTCTCTCTACACACACACACACACACACACACACACACACACACACACTTGGTTCCGTTTCACTGGTGAATACTGACTAATACACCTGCCAACTATGAACTGATAGAGCACTGATGCTGAGAGCACCCTCAGTGGTATACTAGGGACAAGAAACCAAAGTGAGTTAGGAGGAGATGAGATGGGAGATGTGGAAGAAAAGGAACTTTTCCATTTCATAGTTCCTTTATTTATACTAATTTCCATTGTGCTCTATGTAATTTTTGTGAGAGGATTTACAAAGGCTGTTTGTTGAATTTTAATCCTTTCCCTCTCCAAAATACAACCTAATTCAATTAGTTTAAAGAAATTTGCATATTTGATAAGCATTTCCCTAATCTCTCTATAGATAATAAAAAAATGAATCAAACAGAACAGGCCAAACCCAAACTTCAAGGGTCAAGATACATTTAAAAATCTACTGCATTTTCCGTATGCTTACTAAACATCAAAATGTTTCAAAAGAGATCTCTTCAAAGTCCCTTCCTATAGTTCAATATAGAAAAACACATGATTGAAGAACTCTTGGTATTACACTGTGAAGCAGATTTCTCTTTAGTTGAATTCCCACTTCCTTTATTTGAAATTGTATTTAAATAAATAAAAATTACAGTGGCACTGTTCACAGGAAACACATAAAATATATAATTAATTTCAATCTATATTTCAAACTAAAAGTTAACTCCAAAAATTATAAGAATGATGCTAATTCTGATACTTGTTTTCATATATATTTACACTATATATATATATATATACACATATATATATATACACATATATAGGAATACATGTGTGCATGTGTACAGGTACAGTTACAGTTTTGTACATGTGTGTACATAATTCTTTGGTAAAAATATGAAAACCATGTTTCTTTATTTGAATTCAGAATATTTGATATAATGTCAGTTTAATAGACATCCCTATTATGTGGGAAGCTCTCTCTACTATGCAACTTGGGGTGATATAAAAATAAATAAAAGACAATTCTTGCTTTCCAAAGCCCATATTTTAGATAAAAATCCAAACAAGTTTTATAACTATATGCATTTGACTATCAGATAGAATTAACATAATTAATCAGGTTCATCCCATATTTCCTAAGATAGCCCGAGAAAGAGTAGAACTAGTATTTCTAGCTCTTTTCTATGCAGGAATGGGTTGTTCTGTTTCATGTGATTACAAACCGTGAAGCTATAGGTTTAACTGAATACAACAAATATGCTATAGGCTATGTGCTGAGTTCAACCTTAAAGTTTAAAAGCCTTGTCATAAGACAGTTTGTCTTCAAGGAGCTGAGTCTCAAATACATACTTCATTATGACAGTCTTATAAGCCAAGGAATATTTAGGCACTTACCATTAAATCTTTGTATATCTTTCTTTTTGTGCTTTTGGTTTTTCTTACATAATTCTAATAATAGCTACATGGTATATAACTTGGAAGATAATAATCATCATTATATCAATTTAGTATACAAAACGGGCTTTAAAATGCATTATTATTTCTTTGTAAATCTCAATTCATGCTAGTTTGTTTAAATGTGTGTCTACTTCAGTAAATTAGAAATATAAAGTAAAACTGTTCTGATGTATTCAGAGATGTGGT
Organism: Pteropus medius; assembly: GCF_902729225.1. Taxonomy (NCBI): domain Eukaryota; kingdom Metazoa; phylum Chordata; class Mammalia; order Chiroptera; family Pteropodidae; genus Pteropus; species Pteropus medius. The sequence goes on from NW_024351729.1 coordinate 18,070,371, forward strand.
ATTATGATCTTAAAAACACTTAAAGTGTAGAACCTGGCACATTATTTATAGCAATTTCATGTAATTTATGAAAATATTTTTCTCATATTTTTATGTAATTTAATCTAATTTAAAACAATTTATAAATAATTCCCAGAAACAAACATACTTAACTGGCATATAGAAGCCATAAGATATTTTCATCTACACATATAGCTTTGACAAATCACATTTTATTTTATTTTAAAAGTTTTATTTGTTATACCATATCATTATGTTTTGTAACCATACTATTACTTATGACTGTAAAGAACAATGCCAAATGTAAAAAACATCTTGCATTCTTAAAAAAAAAATTGTCGTGGTTATTGCCTTGTGTCATATACTTGATAAATTTGATCATTTAAATTTTATAATGGCAACTTTTTTAAAATAAACAGCTATAATTTTCTTCATTTTAAAATAATGCACAATAGTTCAAATAAGCAACTTAATCTAAAACAGAAGGAAAGCAAAAGCTCTTTGGATGCCCTGACCTGGTGGATTGCTGAAAATGACTGTGACGAAACTACTCTGGCTTGACAATAACTCTCTCTGTTTCTCCTTTTCTCTTCTTCGTTTTTTTTTTTCTTTTACAAAAGGATCATTGTAGAGAGTCTATAGAAAGTATAATGTCTTCAGTTTTCAACATACAGATATATTTTTGTCCTTGAAGGAAAACAGTAAAAATAATATGACAAAACAAACACATTGTGTTTCCTAAACTAAAAATAACTTTGAAAGACACTTTTGCCTATATTCTTGTCTTTATAGCCATTTGACTGACTTCTTCCTGGTGTGTGTGCTTTTTCATTAAAATTCTAATACGAAGTGAAACATAAATTTTATGATATCAGTGGGAATCACTGCTGCCACTATTTGTAGATCATGTAAATTTCAAGCCTTTTTTTTTCTTTTTACTTCATTCATGGCATTACGTAGATTAGTATTCCTCCACACAGAAAAGCACCACAGTCAACACTAAGCTTAGTAATGGGTCAGCTTATAATTTTAGATCATACTTCTACAAGTCAGAAAAAACCTATTTTAACTAGAAGTCCATCATAATTACATATCAGGTCTCTCATATTTCTTTCAACAATAAAATACAACCTAGCAACTCATTTGCATTGTAATCTAATTTTGAAATTACTTTATCAGTGCAATAACACATTCAATAGAACTTTTGTCTTATTGATGAAAAGGGAATCCACTTGTTTAGGGAGTACATAACATTTTTTAATTAAATTTGTGTTATTATTGTCCTTACACTCAAAGGGCCTGGTGATGGCAATGTTCCATGATGAAAAATAATATCGCTATAATAATGGCAATAGTCATGAAAATTTAATAACATTTCACTGAGACATTATGACATAATAAATATCATTATTTATACACTTTGTAGGGAAGAGTTAAAATAATCAATAAGAATACTAAATAAAATACACTTGTAGACATTGGGATACAGAGATAGGATAAGTATTATTTATTCCTATAACCTAGTTGAAAAACAGGTCTTATATATACAAAGATAAATAACAACAATATGGCCAATTATGAAATGTTTGTGAGTCATGTTATTGGGCAACTATTTGAAGAGGCTTTTGTAAAGAAGTGGAGTGGTGCAGAGATTCTAGGAAGGGAAAAACACAGCCATAGACATGTATGTGGCATGTTAAGATGATAACGAGTAAACTGGAGCAATGGTGTAGACCATTCAAATGGGAGGCGTATGGAGGCTTAGCCTGGAAAAGTGACCTGAGCCAGATTGTGGAGTATTTTGAATATCCAACCAAGGAGAAAGGAGTATGTTGCCTAGGAATTTAAATATAACTGCATAATGATTTCAGTGGGAATTTAAAGGGGAATTGAAGGAGGTCAAGGTCATTTTTCTAAAAAGAATTTGTGAGATTCAGTGATTAAAGGAGAGGATAATAGAATAAAAAGTTAAGAATGACACTAAGATTTTAAGTATGGTTCACTGGGAAATAAAGACATCATTTCTCTGTAAAATATTAAGAATGTTTCCCTCGATGTACAGCTAGGAGAAGCTTTCAACAGAAAACTTGTTCAAAATTTACAATGGAAAAAAAACCACTCTCGTCACAGAAGTGATTATGTGGAAATAACAAATGTTAATTTATCAATATGGACAATGACAGGCATCAGGAGCATAGTGTCAGTGTGTATGAATTGTGTTTCTGAGCATGCATTTACTTAGCCCTCTTGCAATTAAGTTTAGAATTTCTACATGTAATATTAAACATGAGCACTTATGTTAAATTTTATGTAATGCATAAAAGTATTTATAAGAATTCCATGCATTTCTGAGAGTTACCTAATCACATAATTTTAATTATTTTTGAGCATTTGATCAAAGGTTTGAAAGTTTTAAAAAGAATAAAGCCTGCTGGACCATAATTAGACTTTCTAAGATACTGACAAGGAATGCTTATTAGACATTAAAGGAGAAATAAAATAACTCTAGGACCATAATCAAGAAGAAAAGAAAATATTGAAGAAAGGAAAGAACAAATTTAGATTTAAAGAGTGAAGTGCCCCAAAATCAATCAAATAGCAATACCCAATGTAAACAATCACCAAGCTCAAAAAAAAAAAAAAAATGAAAGAGCAGAGATGAGAAAATAAGTGTTAGACCCATGAGCACTGCAAGATAAGGTCTTGGGGACAAGAGTTATATACACTGAATAAAGGCAATTTTATTTCAATTATAGCTATCAATAAAATATTCCAGAATGTCATATGTTATCACAAGTGTAACTCATTAAGCTTTAGCAAGCCATCCAATCCTGAATAAAAATAAAATGGCTTTTATTTGGGTATAGTTGAAAAGATTACACAAGAGAAACTACCATGAGAAAAATAGAGTTTCATTTAAAATATAGTCAAAGAATTCTATATTCCTCTTTTTTGTGCAGAGAATAAGTCTACTACTGTTAAAAATTCTTTGCTAACGGTATTCATCACCACCAAACAAATATTACAAGAAATGTTAAAGGGAATTCTTTAAGAAGTAGGGGGTGGAAAAGAGCATAAATATGAATAATAAAATGGCAACTAATGATAAATGGTAAGTAACAAATATGAACGTACCCATAATCACTTTAAATGTAGATGGACTAAACACTCCAGTCAAAAGATATAGGGTAACTGAATGTATAAAAAAACAAGACCCACACAAATGCTATCTACAATAGACCAACTTCACATTAAGACACACATAGACTGAAATAAAAGGGATGTAAAGAGATATTTCATGCAAATGGAAATGAAAAAAAGAAAAGCTAGGGTGACAATACTTATTTCAGAAAAAAAACAGACTTTAAAACAAAAGCTATAGTAAGAGACAAAGAAGGACATTTCCTAATGATAAAGAGATCACTCCAATGAGAGGATATAACCCTTGTAAACATTTATGCACCCAACATGAGTACCTAGATACATAAAGTAAATATTGATGGACATAAACGGAGAGACTGGCAGTAATACAATCATAGTATTTAACACTCTGTGATGTCAATGGATAGAACTTCCAGACAGAAAATCAAGAAGGAAACAGTGGCCTTATATGACATATTAGACTGGATAGATTTAATTATTATTTTTAGAGCATTTCACCCCAAAGCAATAGAATATACATTCTTTTCAAGTATACATGACACATTTTCTAAGACAGACTACATGTTAGGCCACAAAACAAGTCTAAGTAAAGTCAAAAAGACTGAAGTCTTATCAAATGTCTTCTCGGACCACAATGATATGAAACTAGAAATCATTTCAAGAAAAAAACTAAAAAGCATAGAAACACATGGAGGCTAAATGACATGCTACTAAACAAAGAATATGTTAACAATGAGATCAAAGGGAAAAAAATCAAAAGATAACTTGAGACAAATGAAAATGAGAAGACAATGACCTAAAATCTATGGGACACAGAAAAAGCCATCCTAAGAGGGAAATTTATAGCAATATAGGCATACCTCAAGAAACAAGAAAAATCTTAAACAATCTATCTAAGCTCACACCTAAAAGAACAACAATGAAAGCCCAAATTTAGTGGAAGGAAATAATAAAGATCAGAGCAGAAATTTTTTAAAAAGAGTCTAAAAAGACGATACAAAAGATCAATGAAACCAAAGGTAAACAATGAAAAGATAAACAAAATTGACAACCTTTAACTAGACTAATCAAGAAAAAAAGGAGAGGACCCAAAATGCTAAAATCAGAAATGAAAGAGAAGTGACAACTGACACCACACTAATATATAAGAGAAAAAAATACTACAAACATTTATATGCCAACATTGGACAAACTGCAAGAAATGAATAAATTCTTAGAAACATACAATCTTCCAAAACCGAATCAAGAAGAAACAGAAAATCTGAGCAGACCAATTACTACTAACAAAATCAAACCAGTAATCAAAATACTCTCAATAAACAAAAGTCCTGGACTGAATAGTTTCACAGGTGAATTTTACCAAACATTCAAAGAATTAATACCTATCCTTCTCAAACTATTCCAAAAAATTTAAGAGGAGGGAAGGCTCCCAACCTCGACCTCATTTTACAAGGCCACCATTACACTTTAAAACAAAGTGAAAGACAAAGCAGGACATCTGATTCCAAAACCAGAAAGTGACATTACCAAAAAAAAAAAAAAAAAAAAAAATTATAGGCCATTATCTCTGATGAACATAGATGTAAAATTCCTCAACAGAATACCAGCAAATAAAGTTCATCAATAAATAAAAAAGATCACACACCATGATCAAGCAGGATTTATTCCTGGGATGTAAGGTTGGTTCAATTATCTGCAAACCAATTGACATGATACACCACTTAAACAAAATGGAAGATAAAAACCATATGATCACATCAATAGATGCAGAAAAAGTGTTTGACAAAATCCAGCATGCATTAATGATAAAAACTCTCAGCAAAGTGGAGTAGAGGGAACACAAAATAAAGGCCATATATGATAAACCCACAGCTAACATCATGTTCAATGATGAAAAGCTAAAAACATTTTCCTTAAGCTCAAGAACAAGACATGGGTGTCCACTTTCACCACTTTTATTAAGCATAGTAATGAAAGTCTTAGCCATGGCAACCAGACAAGAAAAAGAAATAAAACATATCCAAATTGAAAAGAAGTAAAACTGTCATTATTTGCAGAAAAGATGATACTGTATAGAAAGAATGCTAAAGATTTCACCAAAAAAATACTAGAATTGATAAAGTCAGTAAAGTAGTGGGATACAAAATTAATATTCAAAAATGGGTGCATTTTTATACACCAATAATGAACTACAAGCAAGAGAAATTAAGAAAACAATCCCATTTACAACTGCATAAAAAATAATTAAGATACCTAGGAATAAATTTAACCAAGAAAGTAAAAGATTTGTACTCAGAAAATTATAAGACATTGAAGAAAGAAACTGAAGAAGACACAAATAAGTGAAGCATATACCTAGCTCATGAATAGGAAGAATTAACATCATTAAAATGTCCACACTACTCAAAGCAATCTATAAATTCAATGTAATGCCTATCAAAACACCAATGGCATTTTACAAAGAACTAGAAGAAATAATTCTAAAATTTATATGGAACCATAAAAGACCCCGAACAGTCACAAACATCTTGCAAAAAAAAAAAGTTGGAGTATCACACTACCTATTATCAAACTATACTATAACGCTAAAGTAAACAGCATGATACTGGCAGAAAAACAGACACCAGCAGAAAAATAGATCAATGAAACAGTATAGAGAGACTAGAAATAAACCCACATCTATAAGTTCAATCTATGACAAAGAAGGAAAGAATATACAATGGGGTAAAGACAGTCTCTTCAATAAATGGTGTTGAAAATGGTGGGAAAAGTGGGCAGATAAATGCAAAAAAAAAAAATGAAATTGGGCCACCCTCGCACACCATATATAATAAAATCAAAATGGATTAAAGACTTGAATGTAAGACTCGAAACCATAAAATTCCTAGAAAAAAACATAAGCAGTAAATTCTCTGACATTGCTCTTAGTAATATTTTTTCTGATCTGTCTCCTCAGGCAAGGGAAACAAAAGAAAAAATAAACAAATGGGACTACATCAAACTAGAAAGATTTTACCATAGCAAAGGAAACCATCAACAAAATAAAAAGACAACATTCTGAATAAGAGAAGATATTTGCCAATGATACATTCAAAAATGGGTTAATATCCAAAATTTATAGAGAACTCATATAACTTAACACCAAACACAATCAATTAATCCAGTCAAAAAATAGGCAGAGGACCTGAAAAGACATTTCTCCAAAGGGGACAGACACATGGCCAATAGACATATGAAAAGATGCTCAACATCACTAATCATCAGAGAAATACACATTTAAATCACAATGAGATATCAATCACATCATACCTGTCAGAATGGCTATCAACAATGAATCAACAGATAAGTGTTCGTGAGAATGTGTAGAAAAGGGACACATTGTGCATTGTTGGTAGGATTGCAATTTGGTGCAACCACTATGGAATACAGTATGGAGGCTCCTCAAAAACTTAAAATTAGAACTACCTTATGACCCAGAAATTCCGCTTCTGAGTATTTAACCAAAGAAGTCCAAAACACTAATTTGAAAAGATATATGCACTCATGTTCATTGCAGTGTTATTTACAACAGCCAAGATATAGAAGCAACCTAAGTGCTCATCAACAGACAACTGAATAAAGAAAAAGTGGTACGTATACACAATGGAATATTACTTGGCCATAAAAAGAATGAAATCTTACCATTTGAGACAACATGGATGGACTGAGAGGGTATTACGTTAAGTGAAATAAGTCAGACAAAGAAAAATACCATATGATTGCACTTATATGTGTAATCTAAAGAAAAAAATAAATGATCAAACAAAACAGAAACAGACTGGTAGCTACAGAGAACAAACTGATGGTTGCTGGATGGGAGGAGATTTGAGGGCTAGCTGAAAAGGTGAAGGGATTAAGAAGTACAAATTGATAGTTACAAAATAGTCATAGGGATGTAAAGTATAGCATAAAGAATATAGTCAGTAATATTGTGATTACTTTGTATGATGCTGAGTAGATACTAGACTTGTCAGAGGATCACTGTGTAAATTATATGAATGTCTAACCACTATACCATACACTTGAAACTAATATAAAATAATATTGAATGTCTACTCTAATTGAAAAAAAATTAAATCAGAAAAAAGTTATTATGGCTTAATGATGAAAAGAAAAAAAAAAACTCTTTGCATTGGATTTCCTCAAGGCTCAAGTTTATCCTGAGTTTTGGTACAATACATGAGATATTCTCTGTATACTGCCTGAATACAGAATTAAATGCCCTGCACTGGTCTAAAGATCCTAAATGTGAGTAATACATCTACATAACACCATAAAATAACTTAGGCACTTGTTAATGGGAGTAAAATACATGCAAAATGAGTAGATATCATCCATTAGTCTGGCTTTTTGTGAGCATGATTTTACTCAGTACGTCTGCTCTTGATAACAGATTGCTAACCAAAATGTCTACTATGAAAAAGGTATATGCTAAATGTTTATTAAGTAAATTAGTATATACGTGAATATGAGATTTGCAGAATCTTAAAAAGTAAAAAAACTGTTTCGGAAATATTCACTTTTGTACTTGTAGAGAGTACATTTCCTGAAGGGGCTGACAACTTGCTAAGCCCTTATAGGGGGTCACATGGAAATAACGAACTTTGTCACCCTTTCACTTTTCTGACATATATGAACTTTTAAAGGGATTAAAGTCAGCAGTCCCCAACCTTTTTGGCTTCATAGTGATCCTATGAGAATCTAACGTCTGATGATCTGAGGTGAAGATGAGGCAGTGATGCTAGCACTGCAGAGCGGCTGCAAATACAGATGAAGCTTCACTTACTTTCCTGCTGCTCACCTCCAGCTGTGTGGCCAGGTTCCTAACAGGCCATGGACTGGTACCGGTCCACAGCCTGGGGATCTGGGGAGCCCTGTTATAAGTCATCTTCATAATTTAATTTACTTCACACATCCTCAAGGTGGCTAATTTTTATAATACCAACCTTTCTTCAATTCTTATTTTAAGTCTCTATGACAAAAGCTATGTTCTACTTTATTTTTTTTTTCCCCTTAAATCTCAGCTTTCTGGAAAACCAGCTCCTCTAATACAAGGAAATGAGAACCCAATCTTAATCATCTTCCTCTTTGATCCCGAGGGTTTTTTTTTTTTTAATATGATGGATTAAATCGCCTTTTATGTACTTCATTTTACTGCATTTTCATTTAGCCTTTTACTAATAGGATCATGTTTTAATTTCAAAGAAGAAAAGAGAATGTTGGATGTGTCTTTAGAGCCCAAGACAATTGAAAGTATTTCCAAAAGTGTGTATGTGTGCATAACTGCAAGAGGCAGACATCATCCTGGTTCACGATACACAATACACATTCTAGATGTATTTATGAAAACAGAACACTTGTCATGAAGAATGCCAAACAGTCCACAGTATTTCAATATTACATATTTCAATAAATTGTATTGATCAAATCAACTGAAGGTAATTCTAAATTATGTTTTGACCTTTCTCAGGCTATAAGCAGAAGGTCCATGTGAAAAGAAACACAGAGCAAGGTGAAAAGGCAGCAACAATCGTTCTATTATCAGCATATGGTGCCTATTCATGGTCTGTAATCATTTAAGCACTTATATGATCCAGTCCTATTTTTAGTTTATTTTAAGCATCATTAATACATAAGTTCAATGCAAGTATTTTTATTGTAAGTTTCCCATATGGAAGTACTATAGAATTAAATCTAAAATAACTATTGCCTTCTTCAAGGTCATTTCTAGTGATCATCACGAGAAAAAAAAAAAAGCTTACATTTTATCTAAGGAAAGAAACCAAGGGAATATTAACTTTATTGGTTAATGTGGCTACTGGCTTTCTTAAAACATACAATCAAGAAGCAATTGGTTTAACCACACTTTTACATTTTTGTTTTCAGATGTGTTTCTTGCCAGGAAATCCCTTTTTGTCCCAATAAATTCTAAAATCAACTATAAAATAATTGTGCATATCTTTCTTTTGTAAATGTTCAAGTAGTAGTCAAATATAAAAATACTGTAGGTAAAAGAAGTGTAACACAAATAAATTATATCTCAAATAGTGTGAGATCATTTGTATCAGAATACAAAGGGTGTGTTTTCACTCTTTTAGCATATGAAATATTTTTTGGTACTTTGTATGTTAACCAGACCAGCTAAACCACAAATACAAGTAGCAGAACACATCAGGAAATTTTTTTAAAAAATGCTTATAGAATTTACCAATGATAGTTTTCTTAGATGCAAGCAGAATAGTAAAGGCATTAGCCACTGCAAGAAAAGGTAAGTATTATATTTATCAGTTGTTCGCCCAGCAGAGATTTTGGTTGTTTCTTGTTTATACTGCATAAAAATTAGCCTAGATTTTCTACAAACATTTAAAAATAACTTAAGATGTTTTGTGTGATGAAATTCACAGTTCTTAAATATTACTGTTCTTTGATATTACAATGAGAAATTAAATTAACAATTAGTAAACCCCTTATACAAATTCATTTTATATGATAGACAGTACAGTAAATACACTAATATATAGGGTTTCTGACAAAAAAAAAAACCAAAACAGGCTTTTGAAACATTTTTGGTGACAAATTAAAAACAATATAGATTTTAAATTAAATGTATACTGTGACACAATCAAGAATAACTCCTTGATCAGATATTCTTAATTTGCATTTCTCTGTAGTCTTTCAATTGAGTGATTAAAAACAGTTAAGAAATATTTTTGTAAAGTTAGCCTTTAAAAAATTATTCAATCCCATTTTCTTTCATCTTAGAAGTCTATTTATTTGCCGTTCATTCCCAAATAGAGAAACGACATCTTCTTCCTCCCCTGCCCCCAACATCTAACATGTAAGATTTGGGCTTGGAAGATAATGCCTTTCTAAGAAAGGGCAGCACTGTCCCCTAGTGGGCATATGACATATTAAAATGGTTACACAAAAGGGAGAAAAATAAAGTTTTAAATAAAGCAATTCAATAGCAGGAGTTTTAATGGATCGATGTGTTAGTGTTAGAATTCTACCTGGAAGCCATCCGCTTTTCAAATAATAATCATCTGCACATGATATTGGTAGTTAACCATGGTGTTAAAGTAAATAAAATTAAATTAAAAAGTCAATGGATTTGTTTCAACTTCAGTGCAGATATAAAATATTGGTTACTGTTGCCATTGCTGTGAACATCAGAAATGTCACTCAGATTTCCATGACACACTGCTTTATTGTAATCATTTAAATGTAAACCCAAATATCCCATCCCATATTCCCACTAGATCATGTATCCTCCTATGTTCCTATAACATTATTATTTTTCCTGCATAGCACTTGTCACAGTTTGTAATTATAGCAGTGTGACAATTTGCTTAAAATCTGTTTCACATGCCAAACATGTGAGGACAGAAATGACCTCTTAATATTCACCAGTATACTATATCCTTAGTACTCAGCACCATGTCTGGCACAAGGTAGGGACACCAGGTATTCTGAGGAATTAAGCCAGAGAAATAATTTATTAAGAATAGAGGTGGGATCAAACCATACTCTCAGAGTTTCATGCTAATTTCTCAGTTATTAAGGTGCTCCTATAGCTACTCAACTAACGATGAAGCACGAAATACACACACACACACACACACAGCTCTCTCTTGATCTACCCCTCCAGGTTTCCAGGTACTTCTCTCTGACTTTCTTAGTATCCTTGTCTTTCAACAGGACATTATCATTTAGCTTTTGCATCCACCCTCTTTATTGAGCCCTGAAATATTACTGTTTTGGGTGAGGCCTCTAGTTACAGGTGACTTGATTTCTTGTTACAGTCTACCTTTGCTAGAGAGGAATTCCAATTTTTTACCTTAATGATTTCTCAGTACCAATGGTTATTTAAAATTCCACAATGACTTTGTAATGTTTCTCTTGCAAATACTTTTTGGCGTATGCCTCAGCTAATCCAAAAGTTCAGTTGTCCCTTTCATGAACTATGTCCAGCCCATAATGACTGAATGAGTCATAAGTCACGCCCAGTGATGGTAAATTAGCAGTATCTGGGGACATTAAGATAACCCTGACTCTCCTTATGAATCTAACCTGCTCTGCACTAAGTTTAAGTGCTACAACACAATTTGCTTTTGGAAATGTAATTTGAAGATTAATTCAAATGCTATTGGTAAATAGGAGAGATTTTGGTATAGCACAGAAATCCCTTTGATTCTCTATGACTTTCACAGCACATTAAAGGTTTGATCTACCAAGTGATACGAACTGAACACAAAATAGACAACATATCTGAATACAGAAAGCAGTGGTGATGTAAGTATTGTAGACATGCCTTTTGATTCTCATTTCTTGGTCCAGTTGGTCCACTTCTACTATGGTCCACTTCTACTATGACTATTAGAAGTGCTTATTATGTGATTTTCCTTGTCTTCTGCACATTTTGTTTTGCCTTGGTAACTCAGCAGCTTTACCCATTCCCTATACCTGCTTCCATCAAGGTATATGCCCCCTCACATTGATTTTTAAAGTCAAGGCCTATATCTAAAGTAGTATATATTTATTATAAATTCAATATGTCATTTAAACATACTTTTTAGAGTTGGTATTATTTTTGTTAGTGTTCTGATCATTAAATTGCAAAGGTTTTGTGTTTCCTGTTCCAACCCTATATTTTTCCTATATGCCCTATTATTTTTAGTGTGTTACTTAAAAGAACATAAAGTTTTTTTCAGGAATGCACATATCCTATGTAATAGACTATGGTAAACAGAATATTGCCTCTCCAAAGAAGTCCATCCCCCAATCGCTGGAATTCGTAAATATGTTATCTTATGAAAGATAATTACGGTTGTAGATACAAGTAAAATTATCCATTAACTGACCTTGAGGTAGGGAGATTATTCTGAATTATCTGAGTAGGTCCAATGTAATTATTGAGGCCTTAAAGTAGTAGAAGAATAATCAAGAAGAAAAGGACTTGATCTACCATCACTGGCTTTAAAGATAGAGAAAGGAGGCCATGAGTCAAGAAATGTAGTCCTATGAGAACTATGAGATAATACATTTGTCTTGTTTAAGCCACATTTGTGTGTATTTGTTATAGCAGCAACAGAAAACAAATACATAGACGCATCTTCAAATTGCTGCTTTTTATCACTACTATTAATATATGTAATGTCGCACAATTGCATCTAAAACCATTTAAGTTAGAATTGCTTTTATTAGTTCAGTAAAAGGCATATTTTAAAATCTCCTTTATAGGTTTAGGTTGATTCAGGGGTAACACATAACAATTATATGTAGATTACCATTTATTCAATACTAACACTCCTTTAGAGTAACCAGGATAATTCTAGATGAAATCATTGTTTGTACACATTACACACACACTCCATGCACATGCATCTGGAGATAAACCAAGGCTTCTCCACTAAGAAGTGAATGAGGAGCAGGCTTAAAGTCTTCGTAACATTATCACCACCAGCCCATAACCTGATATCTGCACTTTACAGGGGGGCCCATATAATTTTCCACCTAAATTTCCCTTTGAACATCATTTGATGTTTGATAATCCTCCCCATACTTTTTTCTTAAAAACATTTTAAACTCTATTTCCTTTTCTCTAATTCCTAGTAATGAATTATTTGCTGTTAATGAATTAATGGAAGATGAAATATTTCCTTCAAATTAAATAATTTAACAAGATCCTCCAGGGGAAATTAACTTAACCCTTGACTTTAATTGATATGACTTTCAGGAGATAATATTGAGCAGGTGGGAATTTTCATCCTTCAAATCACAGGTGGCCAACCTTAATTGTAAGGCTGGGGGCCATGCCTCTAACAATTCACTGTTTAACCCCAGCTAATTAGCAGTATTATTCTCTGTCTTTAAAACAGGATTATTAATGGATGACTTATGAAGTTCATTGTATTAAAAGAAAGTACGAATCTCCAATATCTGTTTTTATTTGGGGGGAGGATGATTTAACTGTAAGACCTAAAGATATATTTATTTATAATCTTAAATGTAGCTATTTTAATTATAAAAGCCTTAGAAGATAGATACTATAAATATTTGATGGGCTTCCTTATAAAAGAGATTGGAATTATTTTGTTTATCACCAGAAGACAGAGATAGAATCAACGGATAAAGTAGAAGGGAAGCAAACCTATGTTCGATATAATAAAATTTCTAAAAAATATTGATGCTAAAAATAGTATTGGTTTCCTCACAAGGTACAACACCCCTGTGGTGTGAAGTGCTTAATCAGATGGCATTAAACAGGAATAAATATTGTAGAATTTATTCTGTTTTCAATGGACTTTATGGGTAGAACTCATAGAGCTCGATTCTGGGGCTCAGAAACCTTCATCCAGAATTGGTGTCTTTCCAACTTTTGGCTCTGCTTCCCAAAATGTTGGTTTTATTCAGATTAACTCTCATACTGAGGTTTGCAAGATAGATATCAATAGCTTGAAGCTAACATCTAATCTTTGCAACCACTCCAGTTAAGACAGAGCTTCACTTCTCTAATAACAGTTCTGCAATTGAATCTGCTTTGCCTGATATGTATCCTGTGACCAGACTCGGTCATGATCAGAATTACTTTATTGATCAGAACTATATCAAATCAAGAGGTTGAGAGTATTATCAGTCCCACTCAATTTCAAGAACTTAGTGGAGAGCAGTAGATTCCCTTAGAAAACCAGAGTATCATTAGCACAAAGGAGAATGGACGTTGGGCAGCCAAAAACACAGATGCTGTTTATAATGAGACTTTGATTTCTAAGGTTTCTTTCAGCTCAAAGATTCTATAGTTTATAAATTTATTTCCTTCTAAAAATACAATTGATAGGAACATTCTCTAAGAACTATAGATTAAATTTTAATTTTGAAAGAAAATTAATGCCTTTTTTCAAAAGTACATTTTTTGATATGAGATTTCTTATATAAAGCACTCAATAATAGCAAAGATGAGAATTTAGATGCATAAACTTCAAAAAGGAGGTACTCTAGGTAACATTATTTATTATATCTTAATAAAAAATATTGCACTATGTATATTTTGAATGTTGTAGAAATTATGCATGATATTTCTCCAAATCTGTATTTGTCTTCCTTCATAGTAAGCCATGAATACTGCTATGTAGAAAGAAATAATCTTTGCAGATTCTATTTGTCAAACTAGTAAAGACTTGAAAATATTGTAACAAGGTTCAGTTGGAATGATATGACATGAGTTGTTTAACTAGATTCAGAATTGGCCTCCCAGAAGTCTCTGAATATTATATTTCTTATTGAAAGATCCTTTACCAATGAAAAAAAACATTGATACTAAGAAAGTCAAAGACCTCATTAAACTTCTCTGGCCCTAGAACCAAATAATAATTCTGAACAATTTGGAGTTTAATGCTAGAGAATTGTTAATGCACTTATAAACACTGCTACTAATTTTAGAAGTCACTGAATTCCATTTTAGGCTAATATTCCATAGAGGCAGCATAATGTACAGATTAAGAGTACAGAGTCTGGCTCTCAACTATCTAGGTTCACATCCCACCTCTAACACCTACCAGTTGACTAATCTCCAGCTAAGGATGGCAATGATTGCTACTAAAAGAAGTATTATGAAGATCAAATGAATTAATATTCAAAAAATTAAATAGCACACATTACATAACAAATGCACAATAAAAATAGTTCATCTTTTCCTTTCCAACTCTGTCTGTGGTGTGCAAAGAGATAGCATTTATATAATCAGTGATTAGCTCAATTTTATCATCTTTATTGCCCATTTAACAAAAGATGACTTAATATAGGAGGTGGTCTGCTTATAATAGTCTGTCTCTCTTTGGGGATTAATTGATATGATATGACTTAAAGTGAAATAATTTATAAAAAAGAATATAGAACTTGAGAGTTCTTTTTATTTCTTGTACTTTATTGCTTCTGCAAATAGATCTGTTCTGCAGATTAGATCACTCATTGAATACATTGCTACTCAATGCTTTGAACTATAAAAGTAAAATAATTGACCATATTCATCTTGCTTCTTTTCTTGTGACTCTAGTTTTATAAATAAGTATTCTGTCACCCAAGATTGGAAAACTTGACAAATTCAATTTCACAGCAAAAAAATATGTTTTTAAAGTTAGATGCCATATTTAAATGAAGTATTATTTTAGCCCACTTCTTTTTTAGCTAAGAAAATCTAGAAGTAAAAGAAAAAAATTTATTTCATATGTAATTGCTTTATTTATTTTTATGCAGATTAAACCAAGTAAAGAGTTATCAGGGATTTTTTTGCAATTCTCTTGATTCCCATCACTCTAACTGCACTGTAATCATTGGTCTAGTCTACATGGGTAATTTGGAAGTAGAGGTTGGCACACAACTCTGTGAGGAGGGGCAGAACAGATGCCAGGATGGATTCGTGAGATGAGCCGTGAATTTAATTGCATTCACATTGTTTTATCAAAATTTATTCCCAGAACTAATATACAGAATCCTGCCTATTTTTTATTTATCAAAGCTGTTAACTCCTGCCAATTATAAAACATGGGATGTCCTGCCCATTCAATTTTAGCAAATAAACTAATAGAGCAGGTAATATTTTTTTTGTCTGTGTTATAGTTGCTTGATTGACATTGGTTAGTCAGAGTTCCCTCTTGGATTCCATAGGTCATTTTTTTTTTTAATTTACTAAATTTATTGGGGGCAACACTGGTTATGAAATTATATAGGTTTCAACCGTACGATTCTACATTATCTGTATAATGCATTGTGTGCTCGCCCCCCAAAGTCAAATCTCTTTTCATCACCATATATTTGATGCCCTTTATCCTTTTATACCTCCCTCAAATTCCCCTTTCCCTCTGGTACTACCATACTGTTGCTTGTGTCTATAAATTTTTGTTTGATTGTCTTGTTGGTTTGTTGCTTTCAGTTTTATATTGTACATGAGTGAAATTATATGGTTCTCAACTTATTCCATCTGATTTACTTTGCTTAGTATGATATTCTCAAGATCCATCCATGTTGTTGAAAATGGCAGTATTTCATCTCTTCTGATGGCTGAGTAGTATTCCATTGTATATATGTACCATATCTTCTTCATTATCCAATCATCTATTGAAGGATACTTTTGTTGTTCCCATGTCTTGGCCATCGTGAATAATACTGTAATGAACATAGGGGTACACATATCTTTATGAATGTATGTTTTCAAATTTTGGGGGTAGACACTCAGAATAGGGATCATTGGGTCATATGGTAATTATATTCTTAATTTTTTGAGGAAATTCTATACTGTTTTCCATAGTAGCTGTCCTAATTTACATACCTACCAGTAGTGTATGAAGGTTCCTTTTCTCCACAACCTCTCTAGCACATTATTACTTGTCTCATTGATAAGCCATTCTAATTGATGTGAGGTGGTATCTCATTATGGTTTTGATCTACAGTTACCTAATAGCTACTGAAGTTGAGTTTTTTCGTATTTCTGTTGGCCATTTTATGGCTTCTTGGGAAAAGTATCTGTTAGATCTTCTCCCCATTTTTTAATTGGATTTTTTTGTTTTTGTTGTTGTTGAGTCATATGAGTTCTTTATATATTTTGGCTATTAACCCCTTATCATAGGTGTTGTTTGCAAATATCTCCTCTCATTCATTTGGTTGCCTTTTTGTTTTCTTGGTTTTTTTTTCCTGTGCAGAAGCTTTTTAGTTTGATATAGTCCTATTCATTTATTTTTTCTTTTATTTCTCTTGCCTTTGAGGTAAAATTCATAAAATCCTCTCTAAGAAGACCAAGGCCCATAGTTTAGTACCTATATTTTCTTCTATGTATTTTATTGTTTCAAGTCTTATATTAAGGTCTTTGATCTATTTGGGGTTAATTTTTGTCTTGTTTTAAATATAGAGCTTGTCAATCCAATCTTACTTTCATGCAAGTTCTAAGAAAAAATTAGCTCCTGGAGGAACATAAAATATCTCGTGATGGAAAAAGAGAGCATATAACCCACAATTATATATTAAATTATAATTGAGACTAAGAGATACTTTAGATAAACAGTTTACAAATTTTTTTCTTTTAAACCTTCTTATATTTAATAGAGATATAGGTCTAAAAAATGCTTCTTTTAAATATTCCTGCCAAAATTCCTAAGCCACAAATGCTTGATTAGTTGAAAATTTGACCTAAAATATATTCTTTTCTCAACTGTAGATAATATCAATAACAGCAAAGAGAAATCTTTCACTAAATGACATATCGATATATATAACATAAGGAGTATATGTTATAAAACATATTTGATTATATAAAATGTGTTACTCCCCCACATTAAACTTTGCACTGAATGGTATATGCTATAGTTATGTGTTATAGTTTGATACTTAACTTTTTACGAATAAATGTCAATGTTTTGATATTAAAATTTATTTTACAATGTTGTCTGAATAGTACAATCAAAAATCTAATATCTAAAAAAGTAAGTGAATACATTTAAAAATACACAAATAATAATAAGGAAACAAGAAAAAACTGAACATGTTATGGTTTTTCTGTTTTATAAAATAATTTTTAATGATGCGAGTTTAGTGACATTTATGAAAATTATATATAATGTTTTTACTCTGACAAAGACTTCGTATACCAAGTTTCAGTCTAGGATAAAAGTTTTTATAACTGAATTATAATCCCTAAAAGAAAGAAATTGAACCTGAAAAATGTAAGAAATTCCTTAGTTATAGCATCACAAATAGAAAACTATAAAAATTTCATAGCTGTATATAAATTAGAGTTGAGGGTACTACATAAATATCTCTAACAGCCCTGTTGCTCTCTTAGTTTCTATCAAGAGTAGGGCAACTGCTCAGAAAATCTGAGAACAGCTAATTCCCAAGAATTCAGATGTCTAAAACATTTCAGTTCCTGTCTTATGATCCAACCAATTTAACATGTATATTTTGGTCTGTAATTCATCTTTTGAAAAATAAGCTGTTTTTCTTAAATGATTTATTATTTTTCAACACAGTATAAGTAAGCTAAAATTTTAAAGAGAGATGAAAGGATTTACCTCAGGCCACCAATATTCAGGAAACAATGTCTTCAGAAAAAATTCAATTAATATTTTCATATTTCTGTTAGAGTAAAAAAATAATTTAGGTTAGAGCAATATATAGTTTAGAAAAGAAAGACTACGGGGTCATTTGCTTGGCTTAGAAATAAGTATTTCTTGTGTTGTTTATATATAAGTTCTTTCTACCTGGGTTGCAAGACTATAAGATGAAATCGCCTTATATATAGCTTTATTTATATGATCAATAACTGCTGGTGATAATGGCCTTGGTGATGCTAGCCACTCATTCCATCAATATTTTATATCTGTTAATTGTAGATAACTTCTATTTGTATTTTTGTGCTTCCATAATATTTTTGTAACAAATTTCATCCTTCTCTTACTGGTTTTCCTGAGATGTCTATGAAACCTATCTTTAATATTTCAGGTTTACTAAAAAATCAGAAGAAGCAATAATAAGATAATAAAAACCAAATTTAGTATTCCAAATGTAGATTTTAATATTAATGGAAAATGCTATTCTATTTTTTATGGGTTGAAATTTCCTTTCCAGAAAAATTTGTTGGATGGTATGAATTTAATTTTATAAGTAAATCCCTTTGACAGCTCAAAAAGCTATCCTGATATCTTTTTGTAATTTGGAACTAAATATACCTTTCTGTATACTAAATCTCCAAATTGGCAGGGGCATGATTTTTTTTAAGTTCGTACAGAAAGTATGTTGTACAGTAAATAATGAGCGACTCATCTGAATCACTTCCACAAAAAGTTACACATGAAGAGCAAAGAGAAGCTTTCAGTAGCGATTACTATTTGATCTATAAGCAACGATTTTCCAATAGTCTACATGACATATGCCTAGAAATATTGTCTATCAGTAAATCACTGGTGGCATAACAATCTGTTATGTGGGTTAAACAATCTTTGACATTTTTTAATTATTGACATTAGCATTTGAGTTAGAAAAGAAAATTGAAACACAATTACCGTTTAGAGAACAATTAATCAGCGAAGCCATCCATCCTCATCTGTAACATGAAAGGATGGAAATGATCTCTAAAATCCCTTGGCGATCTTTAAAAACCTATAATTCTTGTCACTCCATTAGGATTCCTCCTATAGCTCACTGTAAAATAATTTAAAGAGGTAGGGAGATTGAGGAAGGAAGCAAGAAAGTGAGGAAGGAAGGAAAGAAAGAAGGAAGGAAGGAAGGAAGGAAGAAGGAAGGAAAGAAGGAAGGAAGGAAGGAAGGAAGGAAGAAGGAAGGAAGGAAGGAAGGAAGGAATGAAGGAAGGAAGGAAGGAAGGAAGAAGAAGGAAGGAAGGAAGGAAGGAAGGAAGGAAGGATTAAGTGAAGAAGCAAATATGCAAAAGTCGTTAATTAACCCCATTTCAGAGACATTTCTTATAAGGTCAATGAAATTCCTGACCTGTTTTCATTCCTTTCTCTTACCTATACCTGTATATTGTTGGAAATTATCTTTACTCTTCTTACTCAAATGCATGAAATAAATTTGTTTCATGAGCAGATAACAAATTCAGGGTAATATTTTCTTGTTATATTGTACCTCTTAAAATAAAGCAATAACTTCTTATCTATTTTAAAATCCCACTGTGACTATTTCATTTAATGTCTTTAAATTACACTGAATAGAAAAGGCTTTGATATTCTTCCCAAGATCCTAAATCTATTTTAAACATTCAGCTACTAACTTTCATAATATTATTTTATACTTTTAAATGGTAATTATGGTATTGACTATTTGGCAAACAATACACTAAGTACAGTAGTCCCTCCTTATCCATGGTTTCAGTTATCTGCAGTCAACCATAGTCCAAAAATATTAAATTTCTCCAATTGTCGACATTGTCCGTTCCTGACATGCAACCATAGACATAGTGATGGCTTAATGATCCTCCTGATGTATCATCAGAAGGTCATCAGTAGCTACTACAAGACAATGCCTCTGTCTTTCATGTCACTTCATCTCATACATAGGCATTGTATCATCTCACGTCACTACAAGAAGGGTGAATACAGTACAGTGTTATTTTGAGAGAGAGAGAGACCACATTTAAATAACTTATATTATATTGTTATAATTGTTCTATTTTATTATTAGTTACTGTTAATCTCTTATTTTGCTTAATTTGCAAATTAAACTTTATCGTAGGTATGTATAGGAAAAAACATAGTGTATATATAGTGTTCGGTGCTATCCACTGTTTCAGGCATCTGCTGAGGGTGGGAGGCAACCTTAAAACATATCCTTTGTGAATAAGGGGTAATTACTATATTGGTAAACCCCAAGTGTTCTATAGAACATTTGTCTCACAAAGGTCCTTTTTATAAATATAGTTTCTTTTCCTTAAACTTCTCTATTTTTCCCCATAAAAACATTTATCCAATGACCACATTTGATCATGATAATACCATAAATAATCCATCACCTAGGTGGCACTCTTTGAACTCATCTTTTGGGGCTCAGAGGAAGTAGGATAGTGAATAGAATAACATATCTTATTTTGAACTCCACAATTTAAGCACTAAATTGTGAAGGTAACAAGAGGCGCAATGTTCAGATGTTCTGGAGTTGTGCTGAACATAGGACATGGCATGAGATGTAATATTCAACTGCCATTACTACAGACCACGTTTGCTAGGAGTCCAGAGACAATAGTATTCAATAAGATTTTTTAAAGCAATTTCTATGAGCAAAACTTGGTATTTATGGTGTGATAAGGAAAATGCTGAGAAATATATACTCTACTCCCAATGAGATTACAATCCAGTGTAAGATAAGCAAGTGCCAACTAAAGATAGACTAAAATACCATAATGATACTAAGAGGTATCTCCATTGATGCCGCTAAGGAATCAAAGGAGGAAGTGAGAGCATCTCCTGAAGGCAAAGGAAACAGGATTCAGCAACAGCACAGACTTTGGATGACATTGGCTCCAGACAAAAGTCTGATCATCTAATTTTATGTGAGGTCTGGAAATCTGGATTTTAATGTGGACTCTTTTATGATGGAATGTTGGAATTTTTTTTAAATAAACATGCAGTCAAACAAATGTACAGGCTGAATTTCGCACACCGACCATCAGTGTGCCCAACTTGAGAACAGAGCAGAGGCATTACATTCGGAAATACTATTTTAAAAATGCAGTACAGGATTTGGGATCATGATATGAAAAACCTTGCACTTAGAATTTTATCCTTAACTGAGTTGGAAATAGTGACAACTGAGGGGTTGTTAATGAAGGCATGCAATGAAATGTCTAAAACAATGCTTAAGAAAGCTGACTTTAGCAGCAGTATATATGTTGGATTAGAAGGCTCAACTGAAAGGAAAGAAATCGTTGAAACAGCCCAATAAGAATGTGACCCATGGTGACAGAGGTGGCAATGGAGAGAGGGAAAAGGGATTGTAATTAGAATGTAGAAATACAGGCGAAGTTAAAAACATGCTGCTCATGCTAAGTCTTCCTAATATAAAGCAATTTCATATAAAAATTCATTTTTTGAAAAGTAGGCTAGACATAGATATAACTAAAAATATTCCCTGGCACAAAGTTGGCATTACAAAAACTGTTTGACTATTTAAAATAATACTAACTACTGGAGTAGATACCACTTTTTTATATATAGCATCTCCCTAATGACTTCCCTTATCAATACTATTTGCCTTCCTCTTCAAAATCGCTCCTTCAAAAAAACAAGACTTCAAATTCTATAGTGCCAAATGTTTATCTATAGTAGAGATAAACTTCAGAGGAGAGGATTTTCACCAACTTTTTGGTGGAACAATTACTTGGTAGTACCCTTGGTGAGAATGACTTTCTCTTCATTGCCCTTACCACTGTTTGTTTATAGCTAACTTTTAGCCCTGATATAGATAAAGAGAAATATTCACATATTCTCTCTCTATTAAACATGTATGTGCACATATACATTTATATGTATGTATATATGTATATAAACATACTAAAAATATACTATAGATAAAATATGGCCACTGCTCTAAAGTCGAAACTTTTATTCATTTTGTTGATTTCACAATACCGAGCATGTTTTTATAATCATCACTTAACAAATGTTTGTTACATTAAAATAAATCCCCTCACCCCACCACAGTATTTGAATAAAGTCGACCTTATTCAGAAATATGGCAGAAGATTGTGAAGAGGACAAAAAAAAAAAAAAAGCTGTAATCTCTCACCCAATTCCTTTTATTACCCTTTAAATTTGAAGGATCTAACTCCCTCCTCCTTTCAAGGACTCTGAGCCCAAGACCAAAGCTTCATGGTTGTGTGCTACGTAACCAGTGCCCACCCACTCTCCATATTCCATGGGGATTTACAACTCAAATGTCTGGTTTGGGATAAGAAAAATCCTACTTGCTTTTTCATTTAATTTCATCTGTATCTGTTGGGTATCCTCTATTTCCAAGAGAGCCAGGCAACCTTGGCAGACAGAGTAGTAAATCAAATACCCAAAAGAAAGGCAACTCTAGAAAAATTTAAGGATAGGCGTTAAGCGTTAATGATTAGCAATTTTGGCCATAAAGTATAATTCAGAAAGTGTGACAGAAGTCACGCTTTGGACTGAGTCAAGAAAATAAAATGGCTGCAAGAGGTAGCTGAAAGTTGGTGAAATAATTAACTTGTTTCCATTTCCACCCACAGATTTTCTCTATGTGGATTTCCAAATGAAAGCTAAGACATTTGACAAAAAAGAACACTTTTGCTTTGATGTAGTTGCTGTAGAGTTGCTTAGGGAGGAAACAACCAACAAACCAACCAACAGGTTCAGTTGCTTACCCAGCCACTCCTGATTCAGAGAAACCTGGCTCATCCTTATGAAACTTGGCTCAACTAAGCATCAGTATTTGGAGTGCATCTTATCTCCCAGCATACCACATGGACTTTGCAGGTTCTATCTTTATGCTGAATCAGGAATTCTCTTCATATACTCACCAAATTTGCTATCGTGCATTAAAAAATTCACATTATAGAATCTAATCTAATAGCAATGAGTGGTCTAGAAGAAAAATCTTCCCATGTTAATTGTAGCAAAGAATTTTGATTGCATAACCCATTCATTATTTTTCATTGAAGTTACTGGATGCTTAAGCTGTGAAATCACATCTCTTTTAAGTAAGTAGCAGCTTTTTAATGTTTACAGTACAAGAAAGTTTAGGGGTCCAAAAGCGTTGCAATTATTACCTTAAAGTAGGTAGTTCCTTTTCGAATCTCTATTTTGGCTAATTTTTCTCTGCTTCTTAATGCTTTAATTTCCTATTATTTTCCAAAACGCATGCTCAGTTTTTGTCAGTAGGAAAATAGGAAGTATGTTAATTATCTTCAAGTATACAGAACACAAAACATTGAGTAGCACTGATTGGTATAATATAAAGAGTATAATATATACAAGGAGAAATGAAAGGAAATAATTAAGTAAAAACAATAGTAGCAGATACCAAAACAACTGCTTGGTATCTGCTACTATTAGGTAATCATGGGAAGGAATGGTAATATGGGGTAGGAGGAGAACAGAGGAATGAAAGAGTTACCCTACAAAGCAGAAAACTTTCTCCTTAAAAACCGGAAGAGTGTTGACTAAAATACAAATTCTATTTCTTGGGGTAAATAATAACTTATTTCTCTACAAACACTGGATACTTTAAATTTAAGAGTGAGAAAGCTAAGTGACATTTTGTAGCTATTCTGTTTCAGCAAATTAAACAGCCAAATTATTTTCTGATGAATCAGAGCTGTCCTTTCTAGGTTTATGGGTGTTGTCATTGGATACCTCATTTCCAAAATAATTTCAAGCAAGCCAGCAAGATAATGGGGAAATGATTCTGAACTTTGAGACTGGAGATTTCAGTTCAACTGCTGTATCTCTGCCTATTATTGTGTGATTTCAGTTTATGGCTTAATCTTCAGCCTCAGTTTCATCTACTAGACCAAATGGAAAAAAAAAACCCTCAAAGTTAGGGGACCAAGTGGTACCCACCTTTGTATCCCCAGCACCTAACAGATTGGCAGATATATATGATTTTAATAAGTATACTTAAAAAATAAATATATAAAATCAGGATAAAAGTATTTACTTCACAGTGTGATTATAATGATTAAATGAAAGCAATCATTTTTAATCTGTAAATTATATATAAATATAAAATATTTCATTATTATCTCATGACAAAAAATGTATTTTTGTTTTGCATACAGTTCTGTTAGTAGCTTTTTATATTTTTCTTGACTACACTCTCATTACATGTACATATAATATTTATATGTGTATACATATATGTATATAATTCAACTAATCTATGCCTGTATGTCCTTACCTGTAAATTAAAGAATTGTGTTAATTATCTCCAATATTTCTCCCACATTATCTTTTATGGGCAATCAATTTATGATCTAATATTTTATATGAATAGTGGATGCACTTATATAAATATAAGATGAAACATTAAGTAAATTATTAAAATTTCTCTTTATCTAAATGATATTTTCAGTAAACATCAAGGTCATATGGCTTTTTATTTTGCCTCATGGAATACTGTTTATCGTAACAAAGAAATCAAAATTACAATGAGTCTATCAAAATGTAAAAATCAAAGTTATGAAAAAACTATCAAAATTATGAAAAAACTACCAAAATAAACCATCAAAAATTACAGAACACCAAAATTTCAAAAATCCTATCAAAAATTATTAATTATTAATTATTGACTGCTCAAACAATTTGAAAAGAGTAATTAAAAGTATAGGAATTTCTTGAACTCAAGGGATTTACAATTTAAATGATGAGATCAGACTATCGTATAAGACACAATAGCATAATTCGAGATAGACTATAATTAAAAATCAGAGTTATGCAGAATCTAAATGTGACAGAAATTCAAATAAGAAGAGGTTTAATAAGACAAAGGAAAGAGAAGACATGTAAGGAAAATGGAACTTGAAAGATAAATAAAATTTGACAAAAGACAGTGAGAAGAATCTTCCAGGCAAAGAGAATATAAATCAAGATTGTTGTGGATGTAGTAATAATCTGATTGGTTTTTTTG
Organism: Pteropus medius; assembly: GCF_902729225.1. NCBI lineage: Eukaryota > Metazoa > Chordata > Mammalia > Chiroptera > Pteropodidae > Pteropus > Pteropus medius. The sequence continues at coordinate 18,095,721 of NW_024351729.1, forward strand.
AAAGTGAAGAAATCAAGTCTGACAAAGACTAAGCATGTGTTTTATAAAATAATAGGAAATAAGATAGTAGGAAAAAAGAAGAAAGACAGAAGTGGGATTCCTTAAAGAACTGAAGAATTATTAATTCAAGGAGTAATACATTGGTAAGTGGTGAGTCCAGAATTAAGAACAGCGAGGAAGGAGCTGCAGTCACTAATGGGGTTCCCCTGGGAAAGAAGAAGAGACCATGTAAGAAGACCAGTTTCTTCAGATATTACTAATAAATGATTCCTCATCATCTTCAATCAACCTAAAAGCCTGTCTATTCTTATCTTCCTTTTGATGCAGTGACATCATTTTTCAGGCACTAGATGTCGCTGTTCCACTTAAGCAAAATAAAATCTAGTCCTGAAGTCACAATTGTATCCACCTAATTATATCTACCTGTATGTAGGTGGTAGTCTGCTTTACTTGGTTCAGGCAATTTCAAACTAAGGCACCAGGGATTTGTACCTGCTGCAATTTGAAGAAAAAATAGCTCTAACGTTCTCTTTGACATCTTCTAAAAGTCTTTTTTGTAAAAGCAAATAAAATAAAAAATTAAAAAGTTTTAATTTAACCAAAAAAGAGAGAGAAATTAAGCATTTATACCACTGAGAAATAGGAAAATTTCTACTATATGAAAAAGTTTTGGTAATTTTTATACAAACAAAATAAAATAAAACTAATATCATTTATTTAGAATGAGTCCATATTTGATTTGTCTTGTGAACCTATCTATAAAGAACCCTAGGTAATTTTCTTTTATCTGTCCAGCATCCCATAGATGAACCTATGATCTTCTTTTTTGGAATCTTTCATTGGGCATAATAATGAAGGTATCATCAGTTTCACACTGAGAAAAAACGAACTAAAAGACATTTGTTTTTCTTTGCTAATTTAGGTTTGATCAACTGGGCACTCTTTGGGACTTTGAGTCTTGAGTGAATGGAGCAAGGGTCCGGGGACTGTTGGAGGTATTTCTTTAGTGGGGATGCCATGCTGATGCTGACCAGATTGTTCCTGCTAAGGAACTTTCACTATACTTCTTGTGGCTGATCACTCTAGAGCCCCCTTGATTCCTGGATGCCCCCAAGCCTGAACCTCCAGCTTCTTATTGAGTCCATGAGTCTTCCACCCCTATACTACCAAAATCCTAAGACAGACACACACACGCGTGCGTGCACACACACACACACACACACAGAGTTATATACATACTCACAACAGCCTTAAATAAATTTCATTTTCCATACAGTAGCTAGGGTCAGTCTCTTTTGCTTGTAATCACATGAAATAAAAAAAAACACCTAAATCTACAGCTTACAGAACAATACAAATACTGCGCCTGTATTAAGCTGTCAGCTTTGCCTTGTCAAGTTCATGCTTGCTGAATCTCTAGGGTTAAGAGAAATGCGAAGGAAAAGATTCTTAAAAAATAAATTTTATGTTCCTAGACACTAAACACCCCAATTCTGAACTCTAGCAGCCTTTTCTCCTGGAAGTATCCAGGCATTTAATTATCCTCAACCTCTTTGGTTCTAGTTTTTGGACATCAGCCTTTGGACATTCTACTCAGTATTTCCCTGAGAGAACTGAAGGAGGTGAAAGACGAAGCAATATTATTTTGAAAATTACTGGCAATACAGCCAGCTCTCAAAGCATCCGCAGAAACTGCAGGAAGGCAGGCTGGCATTTTAGAACTGACACATGGCCCAGCAGCAAGGAAGACTACAAACTGTCTTGGAAGCAGTTTTCTACCCCGATCCTTGATGTTATGATTTCTTTCTGAAAGGTAACCTAGTATAATAGAAAAGTCAGGGGTTTAGCTAAAGGCATACCAGGGTTCCATTCCCAACTCAGCTATTGGTTAGTGATATTCACTTAGATAATTTACTAATTCCCTGATTCTCAGGTTTCTTTTTCCCAATGGAAAAATAATGCTGCTTCTCAAGGTGGTTGTGAAGTACGTGTAAAGATCCTTGCAAGGAATACACTAGAAATGTAATTTCATTTCATCTTTTCTGTCTCACCCCCCTTCCCATCCAACCCAAGGAACCTGATCTGGAGGCTTCAGATGTGGATACCCAGAAATAAATGGCTAATAGTCAGTGGAACATAAAAAAGAATCACACATTAAATACTTTGTGACAAACAAAGAATTAGTAACTTTTAGAGCTTGAGAGAATCTTACTGATTTTACACATACGAGGGAGAAACTAATGCAGAGAATTTTAGAGTCTTTTCCAAGGTCGCAGCTAATTAATAACTAGAAACATTTAAATGCCATATTTCACATAAGTTTCCAATCAATATTTTTGCATTACTAAAAAACATGATCTGAAAACAAGATCCATTATAAGGAATTTGTGGCACAAAGACTCTTGCCCAGAGTGTTTGCATTTTAAAATACTGACAGAGAGATAAACATAGAATATTATCCAAATGGAATTTCTTTTTATACAGAACATTCCTACCTGTTTTCAACTAACAACTTCTGGACAGGTGTTAACTACTTGAGTCTACAGAGCCTACAAATACAGAAACTCTGGAAGTTAATTTCCTTTCTTCTTTTTATTGTTTTGGTTTAAAAATTAGAAAATACAAAAAAACATAAAGAAGAAAATAAGTCTTTTGTAATTCAACCACCTAGAATAATAATTGTTAAATCACTGCTTTCTCTTGGCCTCACATTCTCTCTCTCTCTCTCTCTTTCTCTCTCTCTCTCTCTCTCTCTCTCTCTCTCTCTCTCTCTCTCTCTCTCTCTATCTCTCATAGGAATATTTGACAAAAAATGTGATTATACAATGCATATGTTTCACAATTTTTTGCACTTAGTCCAGATTTTCAGCAGGCTTAATATGAAATGAATAATAGCCAGCAAACCCACAGCATTTCACAGTTTAAAAGTACTTTCTTGTACGTTTTCTCATTTACTGTTTGTGACCATGGGTCTTTGAGGGAGGACGGACTATATTTAGCGGAAAAAGGGGTAGAGTTACATCAACAAGCACAAGTCCTTTTTCTATCCAAAAGGATCATTGTGGAGAAGAAAATACTAATACGATGCAAAGAGTGACTGTTGGCTCTTTAAATCAAAAAGTAAGGTGCCCCTCCTCAATAAAATCTGATTTCTCAACAAAAAGTTGAGAATACATGTTCCAAGAAGGACTGCAAGTATCAAACAGAATTTATAATGTCACATAGCCCCGATATCTCACTATGCTGTACAAATAACTTATTAAATCTCTACAGTAAAGTAATATTAATAGTCTCAGAAAAGCAAAGTAATTTAAATTTTACTCATACTAATTTAGAAATATGGAGATTTAAAAAAGAGAAAGCGAAATTCAAAGATATTAATAAACTTTAAGCGTTAAAATAATGTGATTATTGGAGTGGATTACTCTTTAGTGCTGCCTTATTTTAAGTCTTAAAAAATGTGGGTATATTCCATGACACAAGGAATTATGTCTGTTTTGTACACTGGCATATCTCTAATGCCTCGTTGTATCTCTAGTCTCTGGTACATGTCTACAATAAAGGAGGTACTTAATAAATAACTGTTTAATCAATATATTCAACTAAATACTCTCACCAACTAAGAATAGAAGCAACCTAAACTGCCCATATTCCAAAATTAACATTTTATGACTTTGAAATTAATTTTTAACTTATTTTAATTATGCATCAATTAATGAGAATATAATTAAAATATCTGAGACTCCATTTTTGCAATACATTATGGCATATGCAAAGAAAAAACATACATTATTCTTGCATTTCAAGAGTATATTCTCTAATTAAGAAATGTGTCTGACGTATTGAGAAATGCATATTTCTCAAAAGGAAACAAGCCATTTAGAGAAGACCAGTTTAAGGTATTTGGCAGGCAAATTTCTCATTTTGCTCCCCATTAATGGACCCTTCTCTGATCTTAACTTCATGCTGGAATTGCATGACCGTGCTCTCAGGTTGCTTAATATTTCGTAGCTTTAAAGAGACACATCCAGGACTTCAGGGGAAATCTGGTTGAACTATGTATGCCAAATGGCTCTCTAAACCTATGGTAAGGAAAAGGTGGATGAAACACTGGGTGTTCTGGAGTGGGGGACACCCAAGAGAAGCAGGAAGCACAAAGATATATACTTATTTATCTGATAATTTACCTATGATTTTCCCTGCTGGTCGATGTGAATTGGCTGAAAATGAAATGAGATAAAGTGCCCAAAGTTCTTAACTCTTACACAGTTCCTGACAGGAAAAATATTAAGAAGATATTTGTTGTATTTCCTTCTACGTGTGTCATATCATATAAACTGTGTTGAAACAATTTTTAAAGTCTAGGCTCAGGAATCATTTTGAAATGGTCTTTTAAGTCTTAGTGTTTTTCTCCCCCCATCAAAGAATGTTTTCTTCTTTTCTGCTTTTATGTGTACTCATCACCTGTTATGCCATGTTGAAGAACAAACAGAATATCTGGCCTCTTTTGATTAATGACATAGGGACTAATGTCTGATAAAGAAAACCATTTATTAATTACTAGAGATAGCAAGCTAAATATGGATTTTCAAGTACAGTAGCTTGTACTAACTTTGACCACAAAGAAGATAAAAACTTGGAGAGAAGCTGATGAAACATTTGCAGAAAAAAAGATCAATGTTAACAGAATTATGGTGTTCCTCAGCACACAGGTGGTACAAAGGGCATATGGATTCTCAGCCAAAGCAGAAAATTATAAAAATTTCCTGAAAGGGCAAAGCCAATACTTATTTTTAAAATGAAATATAAGGTAATGCTGAAGACATTAACACATTCTGCTAGTGGATGTATTCGTGTGTATGTGTTTGTAAAGGTGAATATAGCCAACTAACTGGTTCTGTTTTCTCAGCTACCTGGTTTATGCTGTTCTAAATTTTTTAAGACAGTGGACAAAGAATTTCTTAAGATACAGTCTTCTTGCCATACTCCTAAAACACTTGATGTTTGTCTATGATCAATTTATTTAAAAGATAAAAACATCATTGCTTTCCATATATACAACTTAAATCTTTAAAGGATTCAGTTAAAAGAGGCCAAAAAATATTTATTAGGAAATACAATTTGACCATGGAATGGATTATACTGGGGATAAGAAACATGATTCTGACTTGTTTCTCATTCTTAAGTTACATTTAGTAAGAACATTTAAAGTTTCTAATAAAAAAAAAATTATTTTGTGTGGGGAAGGAATAAAAATGTGTGTGTTCTTTTGGGGATTATGCCATAAACATTTCTCATGTAGGTCTGTAGCCTTTAGTTCCTCAATCACTCCTGCCTCTACTTTTCAATCAATGCTACAGAACCCAGCAACACTGATCTCCAATGGGTTCCTTTCACTACACTCCTCACTTGGCCCAAATTTCTCTTGTCCACCACTGAAATCATAGATATTCTGCTATGGGTCAAAACATTTGGTCACAAACAAATCCCACCTCCAAGCTCAGACAAGAATGGCCAGGAGTATAGTAGAGGAGGAGACAGTGACAAAAAAAATCTTGAGACCTTGAAAATGCACCCGCTGCATTACTCTGTCGGACTTTATTCTTCCCCTCCTAAGTAAAAGTCTTTAGCCATAACTGTGTATAAATTCATCCACATTGGAAAATCCCTGAAGGACCAGGTAGGATTATCTGGTGGGGTAGCCTATGAAGTATTTAATTTTCATCAACTCAATGAGATGGATTTGATATTAATTTCTTTCAAAACAAGAAATGGAGTGCGGCTTCGAAGTTTTGAAACTAATTTTAACAACTTTTCTGAGTAGAATGAAACAAGAAACATAACTAATTGCTATTTCCTTCCTATAATCATACTGCTGAATTTACGTGGGCACTAGAGTACTAACCTATGGAATAAATTTGATCTACAAAATTGTTCAATATGTGCCACCCACAACACATGGATGTTCTCATGTTTCATAAACATACTGACCACATCATAATCAAACAAATACAGAAAAACTTGGAGTTCAAATATAATATTGGGTTTTGTTTTTCCTCACCTAAACAAATGTTGCTTATAGACAGCTAGTGAATGGGTTATTATGAAGAAAAGGATGGCAAAGGAAATATGTAAAAGAAAGAAACACTTTCATTATCCTCTTTCTAGAACATTTTAAAGAGCACAGTCAACCATCTGAATATATCAATAGTTAGTTTATAAAGAAATGGCTCATTTATTGTTTGTCAGAGTTTGAAGAATAACCAGGAAGTTTCCTCAGTACTCTAAGCAGTCCTTATTTATGACAATAATAGGTGTCATTTAGTGAACACCTATGTCATAAATAGTGCCAGACACTTTATATATATTTATCTTGTTATCTTGTTAATTCTCACCTTATCATCCTCTAAGAAAGTTATAATGAAATGATTAATTTACTTTTAAATTTTCAGTGAGAGGGCCACGAACTAAGAGACAAATAAAAGAATACTTGATAATATCACCATACCAACTACTAACTAAGTAGTGTGATTTTAGCTATACCAATATAGATATGCTATACCATAGTGGAATTAAAAGAAAAAAAAAAAAACTGGGCCAGTAGAAACCACAAAATGCCTTTGACAGATCGATTCTAAAGTAGCAAGGATCTTAGAGATCACTGAATTTAATGCTTTCATATTGCAGATGGAGAAACCAAAGCCCAAAGAATTTGTTTGATTTGCCCAAAGTCAAATAGTGAGTCAAAGCTGTGAATAAGATTAAGCATTATTAGCTTATGAATTAATTCTGAAACCCTGGTTATTTCTTAAGTAGAATTTTCCCTTTAAAAAGCTAAAATTTCTTCTATTTCATTTAAAAATTCAGATCTCCAGAATTTGTTTTTGGTTTGATTGGGTTTTGTTCATTGTATATATTTGTGTGTGTGTGTGTGTGTACTGTGTGTCACTAAAGATCAGAAGTATCACCAAAAGATCAAAAGAGTCATGTATCAGAAAAGGTTCTCTTTTCAGTTTTACTTACACTTTTGAAGAGTTAAAATCTATTAAAATTCTCCCTGAAATCTATATGCATCCGTCTACATAACAAAGACCAATGATGTACTCTTTCTTGCCTACATAATACTGAGTTCATTAGCCATAAAGAAATACCAAATGAGGTATGGTTTATTTCCTTTACAGCCAAATGGATAATTTTAAGGCTCATTAAAATTATAATTTAATTTTGATGGCTGAATAAAGATGGTGGTAGTTTCCCCAGCTGGTTTCTTTCATCTCTTTTTTGTTACCACAAAAGCTTTATTAATTATCTGCTGAGGCTTTTAGCATGATAATAATAACCAAAGAATAACAATTCTGTTTTTCACAAATACATGAAAACTATTAATTTGGCCAAGCGATTAAAATAATACAGCAGAAAGTACAGTAATGTGTATTTCCATATAAATAATTAAATGGAAGTTAGATGGGGACTTTGAGATGACTGATAGGCTAAAAAATATCTTTGTTTTTCCATTCCCAATGGAAAAGTTAAAATATAAACATCAAATTATCAATCTAACAATTTCTTTAGGTATAAACTTATGAGATAATATGGATATTAAGTTTGAGACGTTTTAAAAATGTAATTAAATAATGTTACAGGCCATATGGTAGTAAACTCAAGAGTTGAGTCACCTAGAATAGTACTCTGTTCCCACTAGTTATTCACTGTGCAACCTTAGATAATGTACCTGAGCTCTCCATTCTTCAGTTCTGGATAATATTAGCAATTAGCACATTAATTTGGAATGCAGATTAAATGTAAAGTATTTAGAATGGTGACTGGCACACAGTAAGCACTCAATAAATGTTGGCTATAATTATTATTATTAGACTGCATTCACTGGTACTTACACTAATATATGTAAAGTTTATATAGTTTACATAGATTAGAATAACGAGTGATTCATAAACCTAATGATGTTTACTTTTACTACAAGTAATCCTCACTAACTAAATAAAAATCCATAAATAATCCAATTCGACTCATTTGTGACTACAACGTTTGCTCATGGCAGCACAAACATATTTTTTCTTTTGAACTGGACAAAAGTTCCCAACCTCTAGAATCCTGAGTGAAGGTTGTTTATGCTTCCCCTAAAGTAGTTCTGTCATACTATCAGAGCACATAGAACTGTCATGTTAATTTACAATGAAATTATTGTCTTCATTCTCCTAGATTAGCTGACCAGAGGTTGCTATTACTTTCTGGGTGAAATGATGCCTCTGAAGATTTGGTTGCTATTCCAAGTGTTGTAAGAAAGCTTCAAAAAGAATTTTTAATCTCATCTTTCAGTCTTTCTAGTAACGTGTTTTGTTTTCTTTTTTTCATTTACTTAAAAGAATCACAATAATTAATTGCCATTAAAAGCTGGGGTGGTTAACAAAGAGAAAAAGACTTAGTTGAATGCCTTTAAAAATCCATTAACAGTTTGTAAAAATAAAAATTAAACATCAAATGAGGATAAAGACATTTGCAATAAATCTGAGAAAATATGCAGCTATACTAATGGATAAGAAAATACTAAAGACTAGTATAAATAATATAAAAATGATAAATGAATCATTTTTAAAAGTCTGGCCTTTCTAATCAAACAAATTAGAGTTAAAACACAACACTCTTTCACCTACAAATTAATAAAGATTTTAAGAGTAACACTATTGAATACATAGAAGTGATAGTGTCGATATGACAAAAACAGTACCTTCAATACTACTAGAAGGAATAAATTGACACATCTTTTCAAAAAGGAAGTTTGGAAGCATATTTGGAACATTTAATAAGATATCACCTTTGACCTACTAATTTTACTTCCAGGAATCTACTCTAAGAGATTAATAAAACATGCAGACAATTTATATCCAAATATATTCACCACTGGGATATTTATATTTTTTATTATAATATATACAATAACAAAAACTGAAAAAAATCTGAAAACTCCCCAAAAAACAAGTGCCTAAATAAGTCAAAATATATTTATGTGATAGAATAATATATAGTTATGAACAGATATATTCATGTATCAATAGATCCTTTTTAAAATTTCTCTGACTTTAATGTTCTCGTTATCAACAAATCATTACTGAATACTACTGCATCCAAAGCTCTGTACAAGGTGTAGGTTTAGTAAGATTTGAAGTCCTGAATCAGAACCCCATTCACTGCCCCAAAGTATTCTTAATGATGTTAAAGAAGCAGGATATACAATTCAGAAAGCAATGTGGTATATAACACATGGTAGGTTTCAAATAAGTCACACATTATAATTGTCAGTTCATCCCTAACTAATGTTCTTCAATATGATGCATTTAACATATGCTTTTTTAAATCAAGCTTATAATTCATTTTGTTATTTATGAAGAATTCTTAGAGAAAAAAATCCTATCTGTTCCTATATCAAGAAAACTTACCCATTCCACTAGTGAATGCCAGGTTTTTACCTCAAAAATATTTTAAACTGCAGAATTGATAAAAAAAAAAAAGTTTCCCTTTTTTAGCTTTTGTAAAACATAGAGACATGTCGATGGCCCAATTTGGTGGGTGTATATTTTTTGTATCATCCTTCATTCTACTCTTTTGCACCTATTTTTGTATTAATTTGTCTCAATTTTAATTTGGGCCGCTTTATTTTATGCATCTTTATAAACCACCTTAAATCCTCTGTGTGTGTGTGTGTGTGTGTGTGTGTGTGTGTGTGTGTGTAATAATATATATATGCATAAATAGAAGTTATACAAGAGTTTAGGAGACAGTTTAGGCTAAGTTATGCAGTCATAAAAAGCCACCTTAATTTTTCAGTGGCTCACAAACAAAAAAGGTCAGTACTTGCTCATATCACATGTTCATCAGGATGGAATTCAATGAGGTTTACTGACATCTTTTTTCAGGGATCTACGCTAAAAGAGCAGCCCTAATCCAGTACACTACAGGTCTTATGGAAGAAGGAAAAGAGTGGCTGTCAAAGCTTCTTCTCAGAACTGGTACATGTCACTTTCATTCATATTTCATTAGTGATAGCCAGTCATTTGCCAAACTTGATGTTAAAGAGCAGAAATGTATATGCCTCCCACAGGGAATAAGTGTGCTCTGATGCTTTGAGGTCTCTAAAGAAATCTACAGCCAGAGGACAGGATGTATGATACAATGTGGCAGGTGTCATTCCTCAGTTTCTGTGCCTGCAAAATGGGGACAATGAAATCTTTGTCATGTTGCTTTAAAAAGGAAATAAACTATGTAAAATATTCAATGAATATTGGTTCCTATTACTGTATTTTGTAGATATATGGGAAGACAACCAAAGGAACAAGAACATAACCATCTCAACCTAAACATGTATGAACTGCTCTTTTGACTTTTGTCTTCAGAATTCTTCCATCTACAGCGCCCCCCGCCCCCATAGTGGATGGAAATTCTATTTGTCCAGTTGCTCAGGCAAAATCCTTGCAGTCATCATTAACTCCTCTCAAGTTCCAAATCCAACCTACCAGTAAATTCTGTCAGCTATGTAATTTCTAAACATATTCAGAATCCAACCATTTCCTGCCACCTCCACTGCTACAACTCTACCCTGAGTCACGATGCTTTTCCCTGTATTACCACCCAAGTATTCTCTCTACTTGACCTTTACGTACCCTCCTAAATATTCTCAGTTCTTAACCTATACTTCTCCACATTCTATTTCCGATATAGCAGCCATTTTTTTTTAAAACACATAAGTCAAATCATATCACTCCTTGCTCAAAACCCTTCAATGATTCTGTGTTGCACTCAGAGTAAAAGCCACAATCCTTTAAATGTATAATCTTATCTCCTATTATCTCTCTGACCTCACTTCTTACTCTACTTTGTTCACCCTCTGCACCCTTCCACACTTTAGCTATTCTTTCTGTCCCTTGAATGTGCCAAGTACAGTCTCACCTTTTGGCTGTTACAGGCTGTCCCATGTGGCTGGAATGCATTATCCATAGATGGCTAACAGCCTTGCCTCCTTCACATCTTTGTTCAAATGCCAGCTTCTTGTTAAGGCCTCCTGGAGCCACTCAATACCTCAGGAAATTTTCCCTCACCTTATTCTTTGTCATTTTTCAAGCACTTTTCACTTTCCAACATACTGTGTAATTAATTATGTTCATTGGGTATTATCGCTCCCTAATGGAATGTTTGTTCTATGAGAGCAGAGATCTGAGTTTTATTCTTGGGTGTATCCCAAGCACCTAGTAGAGTGCATTAGTCAATAAATGTTTGGTTGATTAAGGACTATAATATTGTGAAGATCTTATCTACAAGACTTTCACGAGTGATCGAATGCAGTAAAGTGACAGTAGCATGTAGAGACAGGGAAGAAGGGAGGAAAATAGATAACGCCAAGGCTATTAGCCTGCAATTTTGGCACTCTTTTCTTACGAAAATAGTCCTTGGTATAGAAATCCACTGAAAAACTACCCTCTGAAGTTTGTATTTTATAACTCAACTAGTCAGTGTTGTCTAATAGAAAATTGCTCAATAAAATTTGAAGCTTATAGTTAAACCAGTTAAGTCTACACAGAAAAAGGATTGATAAACTTATCCTGAGGTATTAAAAATACATGGAGGAGATCCTTATAAAAAAAACATGCGGGAATAATATTTAACTCTTTTGTCCCCCGGTTTGTGCTCCAGTTAGCCTTGGAAAGAGGTGGGGAAATGGCACAGTACATTTAAGTTTAAATAATAAAATATCATATGTTCTCCCCTCCCCATACTTTCTCTTTTCAAGGATGTACGGGTTGACTGGGGAAAGGTGATATGGGTTAATGTGCTAATCCCATAACTAATTTACTGTATATGGGAAATATAAATAACATTTACTATTTTATGTTTATATTATTTAGAATAAGGTACATTATTTAATTAGTACATTAAATTTCATTCTATACATAATATTGCTCACTAGACTAGTGACAGATGAAAAACAAGTCTGAGTGGCTGGGATAAGCATGTACACACCTTAACGACAGTAGCCATACCTTATACTGCTACACACTTATCTGTACCAAACACAGGGCAGCATATAGAGTAAGAGTTTGGAAGATATTAGTGGATAGATTAAATAAGAGATTAATTAATCAGTTATATTGCATACTTGACTTTAAGGTGAGATGGGCTCAGAGAGAATTTAAATCATAAATCTAGAAAACTGCTGAAGCTCAGCATTATTAGAGCATAGATTTTTTTTATTACTCATAGCAATTCTTTCTATAGCATAGCTTACAGTGGACATTTTTATTATTAAAGTCCTGGAAGAAAACATATTGAAACTTGCTAACTGAAGAGAGTTTAATAAGGACGAAGTATAAAGGTATGGCTAGGGTTTATGGAAGAGATACAGCAAGAGATAGTGCACTTCCTCCAGGGGGCTGTTATCACTTACAGGGCCTGAAAAATTTGAGGGTGGAGCAGTTACTGAAACCTAGAGAGAATAATTCTATGGAGAAGGCTGTTGGACAGGAGTAAATTGCCTGGAGAAATAAATACCCTCAACTTTTCTCCCATGTTTCTACCTCCTGCTGCCAGTGTCTCCCATTGGCTAAATCCAACTGGAAGCCAAGGTCAACAAAACCCATTAAAGTGATCTATGGAGGTCCACCTCTCAAGGCCCAGGAGAGAGTGGAAGGCAAACCCAACAGAAAATATCAAGCATAGGTAAAATCATTCATTCCACTAAACATGCCAAGAATTTGTCACAGCAATCGCTAGAATACTGAATAAAGCAAATCAGAAAATGTTTCTTTGTCATATGCAAATGACCACTGTCTTCAATGGAAATTGTGTATAAAATTCTAGAAAACTTACATACACAAAAAAACATTATTTTTCCAATGATAAAAATTTTATAGAAATAGGTTAAAATGATCAGTCAGAAACCAAATAAATAAATCTTTAATATTTTATACATAAAATAGATTATGAAAAACTTCCATGAATTGATTATCACTTTGCATTTCTATAAAAATACAATTTCCCATTAGTATCATATGAGTATCTTAAGGCTAATTTCAAAATTGCTGTTCCACTAATATGTTGCTTATAATTCTGTCCATTTGCAGAATTCATTTTTGTGAAATACATTAATCTATTTTAATTTTAGCTTTTATAATATAAAGCTTTTCATTTCCTTATAATCTAAATTTTATCTATTTTGTCAAGTATCATTTAACTCATTGATAGATTTAATTACTCTTCAAAGCTGTTTATTCCATTAATTTATCACTGTAGAAGTCTCATTGTATCAAGCATACTTATAAAAATATAGTGAGTGCACATATAGTTAAAAATGAAAAATATTGTTTAAATTGTCTTTGGTAATTTGTCATTTTCTCTATTTTATGGTCTTTATTACAGGAGCTAAAAGGTTGGAGCTAAATTTCCAAGTATCCCTGCCATTAGAATCCATCAATGAGAGTCTCCTGCATGGAATTCTGAAGGTAAAAGAGAAGCAAAAATCAAATTATTGCTTCTCCGGTAAAAGTTAAAAGAGGTAGGATTTTGACAGATTTTATTCTCTTGGAAATTATCTACCTTGATGCTAAAGGTAGCTGTGATCACTGGTGTTTCCTATATTTCCCGTCATCTTTGGACTACTTGAAAAATAGAAATTAATTTAAGATGTAAAAGTAGCCTTTCCGACTTTAAATCCTCCTACCTTTCCTACGGATTTCTGAGCACCTAACTTACTGTGTTATGAATAATACTTCGTATTACGAATTATTATTCATATTACTGTTCTACAAATATACCTTTCTGCTTGAAACACTTCAACTTGTTTCTATTTCCCTGACTGGATCTGAACCCACATAAAATTTGGTTTTAAAAAAAGGGGAACTGCCAGACAAAATTTGTGACACTGCTTAGTGGTTAGGTGATGGGAAGTGAAGAAATTGTTATCAAAGAGGCTGCAGATATGGATATACATTAGGAAAACATTTGGTTAAACCATCACGTGTGATAACTTAGAAGGTGTACCTACTGAGAATCCCTATAGAGTAGGACATGAGTTTCAGACATCATGATGTGCAGAAGAGTTCATGAGCAGGGCAGAGACTGCTACCCTATAAAGGCCTCCTCGCACAGTTGACCCTTGGCTGGTATCTCCAAACTTAGATTTCAGGAGGTTTCCCACCATTCCATGATAAGAATGGTTTACTGTGCCTAAAATGTTTGTGAAACAATACGGATTATGCTAAAAAAAACCTGCTTTACTTCTGGGAGACAGAAATTTTGGTATGTGCTGGGCAGAGAGTGCCTACCTGAACAGTCCCCAGTAAAAATAGTAAGCACTTTGAGCTTCCCTACTAGATAGCATTTCACATAAATTACCACAGAGTGCTGGAGAAATGAAGCCATCCTGTATGAATCCAATGGAAGAGGGCTTTTAGAAGTTGTACGTATCTGGTTTCCTGTAGACTTCACTCATGTGCTTTACTATTTTTTAATAACTGAAAATTTGTATCATTTGTGCCCATTTCACCCACTCTCCACTCCCACCTCTAATAACTACCAATCTGTCCTCTGTATCTATGAGCTCATTTCTGGTTTTGTTTTTGTTTTAAGATTCCACATATAAATGAGATCAGACAGTATTTGTCTTTGACTTATTTCACGTAGCATAATGCCCTCCAGGTCTAACTATGTTGTCAAAAATGGCAAGATTTCATTCTCTTTATGGTTGAATAATATTCCATTATATAGATACTACATTGTCTTTATCCATTTATCCGTTGGTGAACACTTTGGTTGTTTCATGTGCCTTTTTTCTTTGCTGATTTTGCAAAGTATGACAGTATCCTGAGTCCTATTAGTCCTAGTAAATCATCTAAACTGGGAGTGACCTGATGCCAACACAAATGGGCATCAGGTTCTTCACATTTTGTAGAATGCGTGGGAGGGAGGATCTTTTAAAAGAATTTCTCTCACTCCTACGGTAGTGTCTTCATGTATCCTGCCCAGTTGATCTGAATAATCTCACTGGCTATGGACCAGTGACTGCTGTGTGTCTTGAATTCTCTTTTCTGAATGGACGATTTATTGCAGTTTTCCTTTTTGCTCCACCACTGAGAACTGGGTATAAACGCACTCTCAGCTTCTAATCCAAATCTGCTTTGTGCTGTCCTGAGACTCTGAAAACCACATTTCTGCTTTGCCAGCTAGTTCCCTACTAAGCGATGCCAAATGAGGATCTTCACAGGAGACCACAGTCTAAAACAGAAAAAGAAATTCTGTACTTCCTATTCACTTATTGTTTCGGTCTGTGCCTAATCAGTCTCATGTTTTCACACTGGAAGAGGCAGTCCATTCTAGTAGCAGCAGTTGAATCCAGTTTGCAGTTTTTACAGCCCTCACAGAATCAGCTTCATGGAAGCTCCTCAGAGTCATCAACACCAGCTAAGCAACGATCATTCTTAGAGTTGAGTTCCCAGCCCCACGTGGCCCATCCTCCTAACAGAGACACTAGCAACAGCTGATCGGCAACTCTGTTTTGAATTCCACATTTCAGCTTCACACAGCCTCTCCTCCAAGCCTCTAAATACAATAATTCAAACTATTTCTGTTTACTCTCTCAGTCCTAGAGGTGGTGGCTGTGACTTCTATGACCCCCTTGGAGCTCTTATTTTGAATCCTTAGTTCTTCAAAACCTACTGATCAATACTCTGCCATCAAATTCCCTCTTTTAAAACAGCTGATGTGATTTCTGACTCCTGATTGGATCCTGACTACTTGTGGGTGGGAGAGGACAGAAAGATGAGAAAGGTGACAATTTGCTCTATAGTTCATTGGTCCGTAGACCATAAAAAGCCTCACCCAGACTTAAGAACGCTGCATCATTGAGACACTCTGGACGATCAACCTGCTGCAGTGATTGGAAAGGACTTCCTGTTGCCATTCTTGGAGGGCGTGTGAGCGGGTTCCATACGTGGGAGGAAAGGTGAAACGGGTATCTGATGGCCAGAAAGGCAAACCATGGCAGAGACCATTCAGTTGTCCACCAAACTGTTTCCTTTCCTCCTAGGCAAATGGTTAGATAATAGTTTCCAGGTCCCTTGCTTTCAGATGTGGTCATGTGATGGTTCTGGCTCAAACCGAGTGGCTTAACCAACAGCAGCTCATTGTCTCTCAGTTCTAGAGGCTAGAAGTCCAAGATGAAGGTATTGGCAAGGTTGGTTCCTTCTGAGGGCTATGAAGGAACATCTGTTCCATACCTCTTGTCTAGCTTCTGCAAGTTGTGGCAATCTTTAGCATTCCTTGACTTATAGAGGCATCATTCTTATCTCTGATCTCTGAATTCATGTTGGCATGGTATTCTCCGTTTTTGAATGTCTGTCTCCAAATCTCCCCTTTTTAGAAGGACACCAATCATATTAGAAGCTCGCCCTACTCAAATATGACCTCGATTTAACTAATTATGTCTACAACAACCCTATTTCCAAAAAATGTCACATTCAGCCAAACTAGGGATAAGATTCACCGTGTGAATTTTGAGGGGACACAATTCAACCGATAACACTGGCGACACAAGATAGTGTGATGTATACCACTTCCCAGGTTGGCCCATTGGAACACCCATATTGTAGGTTCTTTTCCTCCATCTTTCTCTTGTATATCAAGCTCCAAGGACCTTGAAATCCACATGTTGAGGAAGACCAGAACCCTGAGTGATGTATGGAGCAGAATCCCAAATGCCACCCCATCTTTAGGTTGATTGAACTCTTTGTAAGAAAAATATCTATTTTGTTGAGACACTGCGATTTCTGCATCTATCTTTTATAGCAACTAGTATTACATTAAGTAACATAACTACTAAGTGCAAGTAAAGATCAGACACTTAAAAAGAGTATCATCATTTCACTTAGACTTTTACCTATACCTCTGTGACAGCACTTTAATACTTACATTAGACTTATATATACCTAATCCCCCTCTAAGCAAAGATCTACCAGAGGGCAGAATTTGTGTTTCATTCTTTTATCTCCTATACTTCCTTGCAAATGTAAGTGCTCAAAAATATTTGTTCAATTGAATAAAGGAAAATAAAGGTCAGAGCAAACAGAGAAATTAAATTAATACAGTCTATATGCATTGATTTATTGTGACTATCAAAATTTTCAACTAACCAATTGAAATAATTTTCTTTAAATTAAATCTATTAATTTTAATGAAATTTTCCATTCAAAAGAATAAAGATGTTTTATGCATAGAAAGCCTAAGGAAAATGACTCTAAATAATTTCATCTGGCCCTTAGACCACAGAGCTAAAATGTTAATTGGCAATACTTAATACTGAAAGAATGATCCAAAAGGCAAAGAACATAAGCCAAAAAAATCAAATGATAGATTTCTTGAGTAAATATAAAATAAAAAAATTATAATGGACATTTAGACATTTGTAGAAAAGCACTGGTGAAATTCTCTGAAGGAAAAAGTAATGTCTAAACTGAAGTTATTTCTAAATTTAAAAATAAACTGTCAATTCTTAATGAAAGTTGGATATTGAGAAGCACTAAATAAGTCACTAAAAACACTCTACTCTGTATGTGTTGGATTTTAGGGCCATTTGAGAAGTAAAAATTCCAGAAATTTTAGCAAATAGAAAAAATTGCATTTCCCCATAAATTAGTATATATAAAACACCTTCAAGAACTTCCCAGCCTTACATATGAAAAGAAATGACTGAAATGAGAATCAATTTGAACTCTTGAATTTCTGGAGAATGCAGGAACAATATTCTAATAATTATTTATGTGGTTAGTTGCTAGTAAGTCAATGTTAATCACTTGTTTTGAGTATTTCAGGTACTTAGAGAAATATGTTTAAAGTCATCAACAATATGGCTAATCTTAGACAATTTTCCCTGTTTTCTGGTATAAAACAATACTAACTGGAAGGCTCACATTAGTATTCCACTATGAAATCATAGTTTTCAACACAAATCTAAGAAATTGAGTTTCTGAAAATAGAATGATAAATGAATAATGCCTTTGGTTCAGATAGAAAATGGTTGCTGGAATGACTTTACAAGTAACTATTTTGATGGAAATTATTGAATTGCACCCAAATTAAATAACTGGGAAAAAAACCCTTCATTTACCACAATATAAGGTGAAATTATTTGAGATAATAGTACAAAAATAAGAAAGATGGGGTACAACAAATTATTGAGAATGCAAAATATTAATATGGGGATTTTCAATAGATAGGACATTGAATGTAAATACATGAAAATTACAAGGATTTAAATACACTAGATATAATTTAGATAAGGGAAAGACAATATTGTATCTGGAAGGCAAATTACTATTCTTTCTCTTAATCTGGGCAAACCAGAGTTACTACTTTTTCTCTTTTTGAAGTGAAAGGAATCAGAGGCGTGGAACACATGTAGTCAGCAAATATTTATTCAGTACACACAGGAAATGAAATGTTACACGAGACTGTGGAGAAAGAAGATTCTTTATGGATGGGAGTAACTTGCCTGGCTCCAGATTCTTACAAATATCAGCTAATAGTTAAATAAATAAATTTTAGTAAAATTCAATAAAAATATTTATGGCCATTTTTGGTATTTATGGGCATTCTTAGTATTTATGGGTACCTTTTGCAAGTCACTTAAGCTCTCTGAACCTCAACTATCCTGTCTGTGATAGGGGAAATAATTACTAATTAATGCAATCTATGAAATCTACATCAGAGAATACAAGCACATCCTCCAGAATATCTTCCAGTTAAACTTTCCTTCATAGAACCAATTTTGGATTACAGTACCCATATTTCATAGAATGTACATATTCCTCAAAATAATATTTGACTAATATTTACAAAGAAAAAATGTACATGCCCAAAACTCACTACATTTTTGACGAAATAATATGTGGAAAAATCTTGAATTACTTTTCAAATACAACTGTTAGTATGACAGAATTACATGTAGACCTTTTAAAAACCAGATGTCAACAAAGGGAATATATACTATGTTTCCACACACATAGACAATTGTATGGGAACCAGTATATTGATTGATGATCAATATGTGATGGCTTAATTTTTTACTTCCTAACGTAATTGTGTGTTACATATAGGCAGTTTATTTCATCTTATTTACTTTTTAAGAAATTGACTGGGGGCTTTCAGTAGACAAATGACATATTAAAATATTTTATACTTTTTAAAAAACTGGAAATAGTCTACCAATTAGTATTATTGTGCAGAGCATTAGATTTTTCATGACATTGAGCAGGTGATGCCAATATATACAAAATAACCACCACTAGTAGGGGAATGAAATATGTGTGGAATCTTCTAGCAAACCATGATAAGAGAGAGGAAACAACCTCTATTACCATCTAATTTTTGAGAATGTTGTTGCTAAAGATAATATAATAGCTTAACTTCTAGAACTGTCATTAAAAGAACTCATGCTCAGAATCACATCATTATTTTTAAATCAAATGTACATGAAATCTATTTTCGATTGTTAAAATGTGTTATTTTGTCAAAAATATTTTAAACTGTTTTCAGTATTATTTGATGAATGTGTATAAAATACAAATATGTATGGTCTTTTAATTGGAAGTCATTTGTGTTCATGTAGAGGTGACATGTTTTCATTTAAGACTTTGCAATCTGTTGCCAAACTGTACTGTTGTTGTGTATATGCTGTGATTGCCAAGCATCATTTCTACAAACAAATTCTCTCTTAAAATCATACAGTGCGAAGAATAGTTAAACAGAGGATCTACAAATGTAATTGCATAGCAGTGATTTTTTGTGGCCATGTTAAGAATTATCTTATCATTTAGGGTATAGCCACAATCACTTATTTGTTATTGCTTTAAAAAAGTACTTTGTGATGTTTAATCTATTTGTAATATTTAATGATATTTATATTATAGAAATGTCGTTAAATCTTGAGCTATCCTATATATATGAATTAATTTCTAATTATTTTTAATAATTAAAAATCATGTTTTTCCTTCCTATAAAAATAACATTTTTTACTTAAAACTCTTATGAAAGTAATGTAAAGAAACATAGCTTGAATGATACTCAAATGAAAGTAAAGCAGAAATAGAAATGTGCCTTCGAGAGATAAAAAAATTATAGTCAGTTGTAGTAAGAACACCAATATTTTCTTTTATAGCCCCAATATTCTGTAGTTTCCACACTGAGTCATCTTTACTCTCTCCTTTGATATAATTATTTTTGCCCCAAATTGTCCATTTCGAAGTAATGGAAATATATGATAGAATTTTAGAAATGGCATGTTACTTAGAGATCATTGATATGAGTGTGTGTGTGTGTGTGTGTGTATGTGTGTGTGTGTGTGTGTGTGTGTGTTTACCATCTCTATATTCTCAGGTTCCCATAGTGGACATTAAAAACAAGTTTTGGGAAAAATATATTAACCAATCTAGTCCAGTGTATTCCAATCATTTTCACATCATTGAACGCATGGGAAAAGATAATTTTCTATGCACTCTTGGGTAAATGAAAGAGGCTATGTATGGCCAAACGTCACTGGTTTGAAGACTGGCCAGCCTAAGTCTTGTCCTGCTGCACTGACGGCTGAAGCTATCAACATCCCGACACACCTATAACTCATTCTTGGTATGCCAAGTAGGAATCTTACAGATGACAATTTGTAAAAACCAATAAATATTAGTTTCATGTTGCTGGTCAGGGTAGTCATGAAGAGGTGCAGTGAAAACAGAGAATGGTTTTTTAATAGAGATTGTCAGAAAAATGTCCATACATCTCAATATATACAAGAAAAGTATCTACATCCATTGTGCACATGCGCAGGCTAGGACTGGCCAACTTCATGGATTGGCTGTAACACTGGAAGCTGGGAAACCAGTTTCACCCTCATACATGTTGAAATGAAGGAAGAGTGGATCATCTGCATTAACGAGGGCAGATGTTCCATCACGTCCAGCAGGAGCTCCACATTCTTTCCCTGCCAGGAAGTTCCCACATCTCAGATGGAAAGCCTGAGATAGGCTCTCAGGCATCCATGGCAGTGGGCCTCCAACAGGGGGCCATGATCACCTCTTAAATCACCTACAACCTACATATTTCTTTTATAAAGCATTGATTTTTGTAAATGAAACCAATATTATCAAATATTCATGTCTCTAATGTCATAAGCTCATTTTACAGATGAGAAGACAAGCAAAGAGGTATTACGTAATTTACCCAACTTCTTCCAGCCATTTTCGGCAGAAGAATGACTGGGAGCCAAAACTACTGACCCCCAGCTACAGAGATCCATTGGAAGATACCAATCACAGCTATTCAGAAAAAACATACCACTTCAAAAGTGTTCTAAAACCTAGCTTTTAATCTGTTCTGAAGAAAAACCAAACACTAGAATAAGGTATATATTTTTTTACAAACTAGTAGTTTTAAAGTTACATATTTATCTGTTTTCCTGTGGAAATGAGTCTTAATTGCATCCAAATATATATACAGCAACATGAAATCAGAGCCATCTTTGGCATTTGCTTGTGGATGCATATTGCCTTTGATATCTCAGTAACTATAATCTTGGGCTGAAATATCTCATGTTCTCCTTGGAATATTTTTGTTCAATTAGAAGAAACATCAATTTATCAGCAAAATAAAAAAGTCCCCTTTGTTCATATTCATCCTCCTTCATTGATGAACAAGGCAGAAATCATCATTACCCTGAAAAGCCTTTTAACAGAAGGGTGTTCCCTTTATTATGTTAACATTTAAATAATATGCTTCCTTCATATAATCATCAAAGACAAAATCAACACTAAAAATGCTGTCAAGCTTGTTGAGCAATCATGAAATTATGCATGCATGTATGGAGTGAAGAAGCACTTACATAACAGGAGATAATATATCAACTATAACATCAGAATATTGTGGCAAGGGTGGGAATGAACTGGCCTGTGAGGGGAAAATAAACTCATTAAGAAGGAACGAGTGGAACATCTTGGATCAGCAAAACTGACTCATGTTGCAAAAGAGAACTTCCTAATTCCCACACTACACCCTCCTCCCTGGGTCAGTAATAATTAAATCAGAATAGATATTCCAAAGAGTTAATAGATCATTTCATTTACTTTTAAAATAAATAATATCAGACGTCTATTGTGCATTTCAGAAACTATTAAAGAAAATCAACAAAGTTTATGCCTTCATGGAGTTTGCATTCTAAATATACAATACACCAGCTGTTAAGTACTATGAAGAAAAATAAAGCAAAGGGATAAATGATGAGGTCAAGGTACACTTTCCAATAGGGCTGCAAAGGAATGTCTTACAAGAAGAAGGCAAAGTTTAAAGGAATCGGTGTAGGTAGGGAGGTGGATATATGGAAGTGGAAAAATGAGGAACTTGTCTTCCATTTCTGTATTTTCTCAGAGAGAAATAAAGCAGTCAGATCAGCTGCGAGTGAGGTGGAGAGAGAGAATGTTGGAAGTTTGAGGATCGAGGAGGTGTCAAACCACTGTCTTAGGGACTCAGTCGACCTGAGGAGAGCAGGAGGTTTGCTGGACAGCACTGAGAGACAGCCTCATACTTGTGATCACTTTAAATTGTGATTAGTCAGCGTAGTCATGGGTTGTTTTCTAGCCATGTAGAGCTGCTCAGGTGCAGGTGAGGAAGAGAAAGATGGAATTTATCAGGTTTGGGGTCTGGGACAAGAACTTCAGGAGAGAGAAACAAAGCAGCTGAGGGGGATGACAATGACGGACCACAGAATGAGGGACAATGAAATGAGGACAGGATAATAGGATTGATGGGGAAGAATAGATTGATTGGGCAACGTATGAAAAATCCTGCTGTGGTTGAAGTGAATTTGGAGCATTGCCTAGAGAGCTGAAAGGTGACTGATTTCTGTGCCAGAAAGTTAAGAAAAGGCTTTGAGAAAGTTGGAAACTCAGTCTAAATGCTGAGTAAACATGGTGATGAGGTCTTTCTCCTGAGTGCGGAGGAAAGCTCGCGGGAGAGACAGCAAACAAAAGAAATAAAACCAAAAAGTAATTGCTTTATCCAGATAAATAATACCCTTTTGTCTTCAGATACCAGTGATGGTAAATTTAAAAATGGATAAATATATATAAAAATATATAACAGCCTTATGCTGCTAGAAATTGAAACCAGAATTTTATACTTTGATTTCCTGGTGAAAATTCCTTTCAACAATTAACCAAACTGTAAAATATTCTCTTTATCTGAATTCTCAACACAGATAATTGTTCTATGTGGATCACTTTTTTTTTCTCAATCCTAATAGTTGGAATAGACTTAAAAAATCACTGTTTTATATTACCTAGCAAAATTATCTTTTCTGTGATTATTGAACCCTGACAGTGGCAGTTTGCTTTCTCTTCCTTCTTTTCCTTCATGTTTATTCTAAGTCTTTTTTTCAAATCATGTCTTGAAAGATAATTTCAAATCATGTCTTGAAAAATAATTTCAAAATCTAATTTTTCTTAGCAGGTGGTGGAGTGAGTCTGAAACTAATAAATAAAAATTACATAGGCATTTTCTACCTTTAATTACGATTATGGACAAAGATTTATGCAAACATTCTCAAGTTGGGTGAGATATATATTAAACACATTGGAATGACAGTGATGCAATTCATCACACTCCACTTTCCCGACCCAAAAACTTAACTATGAAGTAAGACGTTCTGAAAGTTGAACTGCACAAATGGTCTGCGCAAAATGGATGAGACTGACCTAAACATATGAGTGCAGAAGAAAAACTATGTAACAGAGAAGTATATAATAGCCCCTCGAATAAAGGGAGCAGATCCCAACTGTGATTCTCATCCTCTGATGCAGCATCTAACAGTAAAATAGCAGGAAGTTATCCTCAATTTTAAAGAGAACACTAGAAGCAAACATGTGTAAGATAAAAGAACTAAGCTCCAATACTTTGTATACATAGCTGCAATGGTTATCTCTTTCACCTTCTATGAAAGTTATCTGTACCTTTGTAGCAATGAAGCAGCCAGCTAATATTAATGAAGCCTTTTTCCATTTTACAAAAGGAAATCTAGCATTGTTATTATAAAATATTTTCATTATGGAAAAAAAAGTCAATACGTAAAATAGAAAATCATACACTAGGCGCTTGGGTATCTACGGATTAACATTACCTTCTTTGCTCCTCCTTTCTCTCACATTTCACTCTTTCTTTCTCTCCACCCACCTCCAACTTAACCACCTCTCTTTTCCTTTCTCTAAAACTGCACTATTGAAAATATGGCCATCCTTTCTCTCTTCCTCTGTTTCCATACTCAGAAATAGTTTCCTCCATCCCAAAGTTGTTACTCATTGTTCCCAGGTATGTTCTTGTTAGATGTCTCCATAAACAATGCATCCTATTGTTTTATGTGTTTTTCATACATGATAAACTATATGATATTATATGTACCATTTTGTAACTTGACATATTATTTTGAGAAATGTATAGAATTATTACTAAAATATATAGAGAGGGTGATATTGACTGAATGTTTATAGCCTCCCAAATTCATACACTGAAGCTCTAATCCCCAGTGTGACAGTATTTGGAAGTGTGGCCTTTTGAGGTAATTAGGCTTATATGAGGTCATGAGATGGAGCCCTCATGATGGAATTAGTGCCTTTATAAGAAGAGACCAGAGAGCTTGCCTTCTCTCTCCACCATGTGAAGATACAGCAAAAAGGTGATTGTCTCCAAACCAGGAAGAGGGCTTTTGCCAGACACTGGATCTGCTGCCACCTTGATGTGAACTCTCCACCCTCAAGAACTGTGCAAAATAAATGCTTTTTGTTTAAGCTAACACTAGTGTTTTTGTTTTAGTAGCCTGAACTGTCTAAGACAAAGGAGAACACATTTCCATCTAATTCATTCATTTTAACTGCTGTAGTACAATATTCCACCTTATGAATAAGTCATCCTATATTTGTTCATTCCTTTCTGAGCATGGTTGCCAGATTGGGCAATTTTCATTCTTATGGACAATTATATTATTTCCACATTTTTGCTTGCAAACAGTGCTGTAGTAAACATCCTTGTATCCATGAATGAATTAGTTGAAGTAGACACCAGAAGAGAAATTGCTGGGTATAAATATATGAATATCCCCCCATACTAAATATCATAAAATGCTAGGTTTAAGTATATGGGCATCTTCTTATACAAGGTACTGTAAAATTGCTCTTTAAAGTGTCTATAATTTATACTCTAACAGCAATAGTTAAGGGTTCCTGTTTTCCCCATCTTCATTAATAGTAATATGATTACTATTATTTAATTTTTCATTCTATTGCATGTAAAAGAGTATCTCATCGTTTTACTTTGCATTCTCTTAGCTGTTGGTGAAGTCAGCTTTACATTAACCTAAGCCATATATTAAGTAGTTCTATGTGATAATTGCATGGGATGGCACATCAGTGTATTATGCTTCTCATGTTGATTCAGTATGTGAACAGTACATATGATTCTGAGTGGAGGAGAGAGAAGGTCATAGTCTTTGAACTTCAGGCTGGAACTGCAAGTTTTGACTAAATGAGAACCTGAAAAAATGAATAAAAATATAGTTGTGAAGATTCCTTCAACTCCCCTAACAATTTCAAAAGGTTTATATGACAACATGACTGGTCTTTCGTGAATTTAATTTCTAGGTTGTACACAAGTGAGCTGTCTTACTCACACAACAGAGACTCAGTTAGTTGTAGGTGACAGTAAAAATGATTCTATCTAGAGATTCTTGAAGAAAACAATGGGCTTTTATAATTACCAAGGAAGAGCACAAATTAGGCTGTTTGTCTATGACAGATACCATTGATGCCCCTGCTTCAGCCTCCTGCTCAATTCTGAAGAATTTCCATTCCTATTAAAGCCAGCAATGGGTCTCTTTATGAGTCAAGAAATGGACTCCCCCTTGCAGCAAATCAAATCTTCTTAGCTTCACTTTCTATTCTAGCTACTGATGCAGAGATAATGTCTATAACATAGGTGCAACCCAACCACACCTTATATCAAGCCCAGATGGGGTACTTCTAGCTTCCTGTCCAGCAAGGGTCTTCTCTGACACCAGACTATGGGACCTCTCAGAGAACCCACCCCTCACTCATGCACTCACATCTTGGGAGTGCGGGGGAGCTGATGATTCATGGGGCAGCCTTGACCAATGAGGGAGGAATCCAATGGATGAAAGCTTCTCCCTTTCTTTCCTTGGGTGAAATGTCCTGATCCATACTTTATAAGGTCTAGGAATCAGTCTGATTTTCAAGGTTAATAAAAGAAGAATTCAGCAAAGTGGACTATGAAGATCTTGCAAGTGAGATAAGAAGAGAACCAGGAGAGGGAAAAGAATAATTGTGGGAGCACATTCTTAAGGGTGGGAGTGAGGTGCATACATAAGAGGAGGGGATGGCTATGGATTAGAACAGGGAGAGGGCATCCATTGTATCAAGATGAAAGTTAAAATATGTGAATATAAAGGCGAACCATCTGGTAAATATGGTAGCAAGAAGATGAAGTTCCCTACTGATTCAGTTAATTCAGGTAAATTTAAAGCACCGTCATAGTTTAAGGTGAGGAGAAGTGAGGGGATTTGGGATATTTGAGAAGAGAAGAGATATGATTAGAGAAGGTACTAGAATTAGTGATGACCCATATCCTCTTATATTTTTCTTGTGTACTACGCAATTTATAAAAGATATTTTCGTAATTATTATAACTTGAAATCTTGCATTCTTGGACCAGATGAATCTATTGCAGTGATTCTCAAAGTGCAGGCTCTGAACCAATAACGTCAGCATCACGTGGAAACTTGTTAGAAATGAAAATCTTGAGACCTTCCTCAGACCTCCTGAATCTGAAACTGTGGTGTTTTATTAAAAAGCCCTCTAGTTCTTATGAGAACTAAAGGTATAAATCCACTGGACCACTGTAAATCCTTATTCAATTTATCTTTACGCAATTTATCTGTGCGTATTTGATATATAAAATTATTTTTGAAAATAAAAATGCTATAAGATGAACACAAACTTTCAATTTAGAGTATGTTAATATCTAGAACCATCCATTTCTTTACATTTTGGTCAAAATGTTGAATAAAAGGCCAATTACATACTTTTCAACCAAAGCTATATAATTACTGTGATTTGAATTCGAGGTATTTCAAAAAGTCATATAAAATGTAAAAATAATATTTTTCTACATGTGTTAACCAATGTACAGGCTAATTCCCTTATTGTATTTTTAAGAACTGACAGCTGTTAGTCCAAATTTCATCACAGCACGGCAATTAATCCTGGATATTAATGAGGCAGAAATTTGCCAAGATAGAATATACAGATGTCAAATTATAATGTACACCTGAAAATTATATAATTATATTAACCAATGGTACCCCAATAAACTTAATAAAAATTTTTTTTGTTTCAATATCTTGATATTTAAAGGCATAGTAAAAGTACAGCTCTATTATTAATAGTTACCAATGAGGAATACAAAAGCATATAAATCTAGAATACTACCTTTATCAGTCTCAATAAAGTAGTTTCCATGTGGGAGTTATTTGGATGCTATCTTAAATATAATAAATAGCATACAAAAGAGTTCTACTAAGAACACCTCCCTCAATACAATCTACCCATCTCCCTCAGTGTCCAATGCCCACTCAGGAGCATTTGCCACACATTTTAGGGAAATCATCATCAAAAAACATATTAAATATTGATTTCTATACAAAATGAATAAGATACGGCTCTTGTGTCCTTGGAGCAAAATAAAAATGAAGAGTTGTCATTGCTTTTTGCTGGGTTTTGTTTTATATTGTTCCTGTGTTCCCTTTTTCTTCTTTGTCCTTTGTTCAATTGTTTCTATGGCATTCTAATTTAAATTAAAGTTTAATCGGGATGACATGCTATGATATCTGGAATTTGCTACAAAATACTTCTATGGTGGGTAGAGGGGAGAAATAGGAGGATATAAATAAAATAAGATTTGACATTTATTAATAACTGTTGAACCCAGATCTATGAGTGCATAAAGGTCCGTAGCTCTATTACTATTTAATATATTTGAAATTTTCCATAATAACAAATTAAAACGAAGTTTAATCTAATTTAATTTTGTTTGGCAATTAAGAACTTTACTGCAATACTTGAAACAATTGGAGGCATACTGGAGTGGGGCAAAACAAAGATTGAGAATTAATGCTAAAACATGTGGAACAAATTTTCACAGTAAGAATTTTTTTTTAAATATCTGGTAGTGACTAAATAGCATAATAACTTTCTAGAGACTGATAGGAAAATAGTACCAATTTTCTTATCACTTTCAATTTGCAATAATTATGAATAATTCTAGAGTCTCTCAGGCTGTTTCTGGGGTGATTTGATATCTGAACTTAACCCAGACTCTGATACAGTTGGTTACCACAGGCAACTGCTTAGCTTCAGCCTAGGTTTTTGCTGTCTACACAGGCACTATGTTGGATGGGATGTGTATAGTTATAAAGAGTGGTGGAATGAAATGAGGGTTAAGATTTTGAGAAAGAAATATACCAATAAGCTCAATAACTAGATGAAATTACAGAGCTTTCACAGCATAATGCACACAAATTTTAGAGGCAGCAGGCTTGTGTTTGAATCCTTTGTCTGTCACCTACTTTCTGTGTCACCAGAAATAACTTAATAAATTACTTTCCTCTAAATCCTCATTTGTTTGTTTGTTTCATTTGTAAAATGAGGATGATAATACACATCACATAGAAGTATTGTAAGGGTTAAGTAAAATTTGTGCATGTGACATTCTTGGAACATGCTAGATAAAATACCACGGATGATAATGACTTATCCTAACATGTATTACATGCCACCATATCTGAAACGCACTAAGTTCTGATCCATGACATTAGTGGATGCAAGTGATAGGAAAAGGGATATATGTAACTACTATAAGAATGTGTACAAATTCCAACTATCCCTTAGTGATACCTGAGGGTATTAAGTTAACTTGAGGTTCAACCAGGCAGATTCAGAACTGGCCATGGCGATATTGCCCTAATATGCAGGTTTTGGAAGGCTGAGTTAAGTAGAAAGGGAAAAAATCCTAATGTGTATAATGGACCTCTCGAGCTATCAGTCTCTCATATTGACAAATCTAGCCAGATTAAGCAGGAGCTGTATGGCAGGCAATGTATATCTTGGACTGCCATGGAGCTGTAAGGCAAATATTTTATGTTTTATGTTTTTCTTAACCCATTTCTCATTTGCCCTGAGAATACTTGCCAGAGGCGCTTGTTTACCCTGAGATAATATGTGTGGATTAGAGTTCTAACCTTATCTTACCTTCCAAGTTTGCCATGAAATATTTTGCTTTCATTATTATTTTCACATCGCTCTAATATATCAATAGTCTTTGGAAAGAAATGACATCATTCTATTTATAGCATTCTGTTTTTAGTAGTGGTATTGCCATTTACAAAATATAGTAATTCTCGATTGCTGAAAATGTCAAATCCTAGAAAACATAGCATTCCTACACGTGATGTTAAATTAATGCTGGCCACAAGCTGCACTTTTTTTTTTCTAAATGGGAAAAGGGTTAAATAAAATGAAACATACTTGCTTTAAACAATAAGAATGAAGATGGCAAAGTTGATATGAGTAATTTTTTACTTACACCTTATGTTTTATTGATTGTTGTATCCCCAACACCTAATGCTGACCTTTATAACTTATCCATTTATTCACTGAACAAATAATCACTGATTATATACAAGTTCTAGGCACTGCTCTAGGTGTTGAAGATATGGCAATAAATAAAATATGTAAAATCCCCCCTCCCAGAACTCATGTACTAGAAGGCAAAAGCAAATAATATTTTCTAACTTAACAGGCACCTCAAGAAGCCCCTGCAAACAGGCTCAAGACTTTTTCTAGAAAGTGGGTGGGGTCCTGCTCAAGACTCAGCTTTCTGCACTACCATGAAATAAATAATCTTTGTCTTGAAGATTATTTTCCAGAAGAATTTCATCAACTTCTAACTCAATGATTCAATTTTCAGCAGAATTCTCACTTATTTAATCAAGATAATTTATCCTCAGGTCTATACATAGTTAAATAAACAAACCCCTTGACTTACCTTCTTTAGTGTAATTCTCTAGTTGCCAAGATTCTGCTAAATGTAAATTCAGGTTTGTCACTAAATAAAATGCATTCGATCAGAGAAATGTGAGGAAGTTACAATAAATCTTTTAATTTAAGGATGATAAATATTTGAAACTTATTTACAGTCAGTCATTAGTAAATAAATATAATATTGTTAGTACGTATGATATTTAATTACCAAGTAACAAGCAGTTTTAAGCACTATACATACATTAACTCTCTTAATCACCACAAAACCCTATGAAGACTACTATTATCTTCATTTTATAGATGAAGAAACTGAGCCAAAGATATAGTTATGTACCCAAGCTAAGTAAATGAAAGAATTAGAGTTTGAACCTAGAGTTTGTGCTTATAACCACAACATTATGTGTCCTCTGAGAAGATAAACAAATAGATTTCAACTAGTAGAGCCATTGATCACAAAGGAAGTACAGTTTAACTTGAATGTGATAACAAAAGAAAACACAAATGTTTGCATTGCCTTTTCTAATGATGCTCTCTTTCTAGATATGGTGTTACATGGATTCAAAGTATTTATTTCATGGCTTTAGTAAACTGCTTCAGATTTAGAATTTGCTCAGTTTATTAAGAGTTTATGTTGAAAATTGATAATAAATTCTAATGTAGAGAAATTGTTTTTCTTTTTCAGAAAGAAAAAATTTTATTGAGCATGTATTATTTGTTCATACTAAATTATCTTATCTCATTTAATCCATAAGATGACACTGAAATATAGGCATTGTTCCCTCTGTTTCATAGAACATGAAAACGAGACCCAGGAATATTATATAACTTGCTCAGGATAACACAACTATCAGCTAAAAGGTCTGGAAACCAAACAAAAGTTTTGTTATGCTTCCCTGAGTTGGTGAATCAAATACATTTTGAATTTTTTTGATATATTTTATTTATATATAGTATTTTAACTATATCACTGTTGCAGATTTTTGCTAATACAGTTACTTAACCCAAAGTTGTCAGAATTCCACAGAAGAAATCTGCAATCCTACAACTGAGTTACACTGGTCATCTGAATCCTGAAAACATACAAAGACTAGAACTCTCCAAGGACAGAGTACATTTGAGGACGGCTCTCCGTATGATGCACGATTCCCCAGTTTATAAAAACATGTTATAGAAAATACAAAAAGTGTTCTAATCTCTCCACATGTTTCCAGCCAGCATGGAAATAATGTGTTAGGAGTTTGGGGGAAATCTTCATTATCATAATTCAAACATTTAAACACAAACTTCTACATCACTACTACGTGTTGAACAAAATGAACTCAAAAGGTTTTTGTCTTATTTGAAGTCAATAAAACCAGATCTCTTGACTACCAGTAATTTTCTAGAGATGATTCTAGCATGAATGAAATTAGGCTCTGAATAAGAAAACTTGGTTTCCCATTTCGGTTTTGCTACCAGTTGGTTCTAGGATTTGGAGGAGACATTTCAGAATTAGGAACTCAATTTTCTTCTCTACAAAAGGAAGAAGTTAAATAGCTGATATGAGGGTTTCCTTCAGTTTTAACATTCTATGCTGCCTGCTGTTTACATTGGTTTTCACTTTGGAAAATTATCATGCTCAAATTTGTATCGAAAATATATTTGTTATAACATGACTGGATCTACAATATCTATGTTAGTCTGTCAGATTAGCTTTCTATTTAATCATATTGAAATACTACAACTGTTAAAATATATCCCACAGATATGCACTGCAAGAATGTATGGAGTATGTTACAACATTCAAGACAAGACACTAACTGCCTAACCTCTTTTTGCTCCTTCCTGCCCTCATTCTTCCATCCCGCCTTCCTCCCTCCCTCTCTCCTCCTCTTCCCTTCCCCTTCCCTTCCTCCTTTCACTCCTTCCCTCCTTCCTCCTTCTCCTTCCTCCCTTCCTCCCTTCCTTCATTCTTTCCTTCCGTCCTTCCCTCCTTCCTTCCTCCCTTCCCTCCTCTTCCTCTCTCCTTCCCTCTGTGGCAGGCATGAAGAAAATCCTAAAACATTTTAGTTAATTCTCACATCTCCTGCTTTTATCTGTAATTCTCTTCCTTCCTGCTGGAATATAACATCCAGGGAGGGAGGGATCTTAAGATCTGAGAATCACTGCTGATGTCTTTATACTATGCTTCATGATTCGTTTCTTAAGTACTATGAAACTTCTCTATTATGTCTCTTTGCTTCAGGTAGTTTCAAGGATGGCTCAACATAGTTTCAGGCGACCTGGTCTTATCTAGAGCCAAGAGTCCTTTCTCATGCCTGCCTTTCACACACTGAAAATCCCTGGCCATTTATCTCTTTTTCCTTTTCTTCATGATTTTATTCATAAAATTACCACCTTTCATTTGTTGATGATTCCTAATGTTTTGAAGATCATAATTCATATAATTAAAATTTGGGGTTATCTCCCTAGAAAATACACATAGTCACATACATGCACACAAATTTGACATTTTATTTCAGGGTTTTCATTGAATCCCCCAAACCTCTGGGCCTTGGAACCGGGGTTCAGAATTCCTGATTTAAAAAGTATGGCATACATAAGTGGTATACATAATGACACATGAAAACAACAGAAAAAGTTTGACACACACACACACACACAACCAGGAGCCTACAATATGTCATTTACTTTTATTTCATTTTATTAAACTTCTCCAATTTCTTCAGTAATATAAAACTACTCCTTGAAGAAAGTAAAACCATTCAACTCATATTTCAACTTGGATATCCAAATAGTTTGGAAGCAGTAACTGTTAACATTTACGGTTAAAATTCATAGCTGCTCAGATTGACATGAGATTCATATGCAGTTGTCCATACATGAAAGTGGTATTGTATAAAGAGCTGTTTTTTGTTTTAACAAATCCATTCATCTTGAAGCTGTTTCCTTCAGAACTCCTTTGTCAGATACCTGTAAATGCTGCTAGTGTGATTCTAGATTGATACTCCATTTGATATTCCTGATAACCACAGTCACAAAAACATAGTTACAACACAATAGGGCACTCCTGTTTGTTCAGTCGAGGTTTCCATGGTAACTTTTTCCCTTGTTCCCAGGTTCAACCTTCCCTAGCCAGTAATGGTAAAGTTCTTTAACATATTAATGCCATCTTCCTTTTCTTTATTTTATTGGCTGTTTTTCTTTTTACTCTCTTTCTCTATCTTTCATGCCCTGATCACACTCTCATATATCTCTTTTCCTACTTTGATATGTATTTGTCTCCCTTCTCCACCTCTGTTATTTATTTTGTGTCTATTTTCAAAACAGTGATCATTTCCCTGAAAACACACACACACACACACACACACACACACACACACATTCCAATAAAAGTCCTATCATCTTAAAACCAGTTTCACTGTCGAAGTAACACCTCATTCATGAAGTTACACTGTCATATTGCCCGGATAACTGCAAATATGATCAAGCTCGAACAAATTCTTCCTCATGGAACACTACCCATGTTGTCATGACAACCTGTAAAAGTTGGTTTGTGTCATTTTTCTATATGGAAGATTTGCATATACATTGGTTAAAATCAAAAACATTTGATAAATTTCTGCAAATTTTCACACTTCAGATTCACTTCAAGCTTCTAAACTAAAAGTAACCAAATTTAATAGCAGTTTAAAACATGAGAATTTGCA
This sequence comes from Pteropus medius, assembly GCF_902729225.1. NCBI lineage: Eukaryota > Metazoa > Chordata > Mammalia > Chiroptera > Pteropodidae > Pteropus > Pteropus medius. The sequence goes on from NW_024351729.1 coordinate 18,129,613, forward strand.
ATCCTAGTGAAAAAAATTATATAGTTGATACAGAAGATATATAGCAATGGAAGTTATGACTTGCAAGTGAAATTTTAAAAGCTACTAGTAATTTGTGATTTGCTTTTGACTGATTAATATTTGAAATTTGGACTGCGTAATGATGAGATTGTGGGTCCTTACCATCTATAGATAGTCCTACTATAAGTTCCGAATTAACGGTATTTATTTCTTAAGTAAATCTAATAATCCTTCTAATAGTGATACAAAATATTAAATGCTAAACCAAGAAAACTTTGATAAGAGTGAAATTTTATTAATGCTATGCTAATTGCATATCGCTTTTCTGAAAGGTTTCAACGATTCATTGATTCAGAAGGCTATATATTATTCCCTGTTTTGTGATCTGAAAACCTTCTCTTTTCACTTTATTCGGTGCTTTATTATTCATATTTATCTACATTGAGTACTGAATTACTGGCAGAGTAAAAACTGCTTTGAAAATCTTTCTTCTTAAAAATAATCTCTTCTTTCTATTCTTGATCATCTCTAGAATGTATCACATGTCATACATCTTTACAAATAATCCTAGTGTGGCTTTTGACCTTTCCCCTTCTTTTTTCCTGTTTTATAAATCTCAAATTGATCTCATCTCCAATCCCTTAACATCATTTCTTTGGCATTAATATGGAAGAATTTTGATTCACATAAGATTCAGTAAGCTCTCTAATTCAGTGAGCTCCATCTTGCGTTCTCAGGATCCCAATTACATGAATTTAGAGCGGAGCTTCTGAGAGTTCAGAGATGGGCTTCAGAGTGTCTAAAAGTACACCTGAAATTGCATGGTAAATTTTAAGTATATGTTCACATATGCATTTTTGTGAGGAAAATAGCCCATAACTGGCATCACATTAGCAAAGCATATAGTACAAAAATTATCAAGGACCACTACTTTAATTCATAATATGGCATTGTAAAGCATTCATGGTAAGGTAGAAACAGCTTTCAGTCAAAAGTGCTGCTTTTTAAATCCTAAGTTTTACCTACTAGGGTAATGCATATAAGAAAATATATGAGCATTACATATCCTACTATAAATTTTAGAATATACTAGTGATTGATAATTCTGGAAAACAGTGAAATCTATTACAGGAAATTAAAAACTAAATGCAGGCAAAATCATTAAGAGTAATTCAATTTAGAGTATGTCATTGCTGTAAATTAATTTTCACATAATATTCCTCTAAGAACTGACAAGGGGGATGTTTTTTAAAGGGCTGCACTGTCTCCAAGAGATGATATTAAAAAAAAAAAAAGCAAAATAAATTCTCAGGAAAAACTAAGTGTTTGCTACAGTTTGTGTTATAGATATTTGGATAAGTCATTGCCCGTAGGTTATAAATTCCTTGAAATAGAAAACTTTAACAAATATCTTTCAACTACAACATTTGATTAGCATTGGTTGGATTTATCAGGTTCTCAACAAATTAATGGACATATTTCTTAAGGGATTTTCAAAATCAAATTAGGTGTTGTCTCCCTATACATGAACCACTTCTCTAGCACATATGAAAAACAACTGCCTTTTAGGTAAAGATAGAAAACAAGCTTTAGGTAGAGAAAACTAAAGCAACCAAAAACCTGTGATAAATCTCTACAATATGCCATAAACAGATACCAAACCAAAGAGAAAACATCTTTTAAACTCAGTGTGGTCTCAGTAGATAACTGACCTTGAAGAAGCAATATAGCAGCTAAAAGGGAAAAAAATATACCCAAGAAAATGATAAATCAAGAAGAAAAGCATGTTAAGAAAATGTTTGTTTCCTAAAATAAACATTCTTCTAAAAATTTTATTTACTAGAAAATTAAAGCTAATTTTTAATTGCACTGAACTCAGAACTCCACCCAGTAAGTTAGTCTGGAAGGAGAAACTTTGTGTCAAGTCACGAGAATTCCAGTTAACTATCTCACAAACGTGTAGGGGTTTCAAGCACAGGTGAATGACTACAATTATTTGGAGTTTGGTGGTGGGAGTTGAAGGAGGCTTCCCTAACATCCTCCACACTGTTACTACAAGTATTTACTCTTCATCTCTAAAATGTACTGGATGAGACAGATAGATATATCTATAGATGTCTATATTTATAGATATTTATAGATATCTACAGATATCGATATATCTATATCTATAGATATAGATATAACAATTCTATAGATATAGATATATCTTATATGGCATTGTGTTAGGTGCTGGTGTTATTAGCAATTGCCAGAAAGTATCACAAAATCCTATGTGAGGCAGAGTTAGGGATGGAAGGAAACCTGGAGCACCAAAAAATACCATATATTAAGCAGAATTAGGCACGGATATTGACTTTGTGGCAGACAACACATATGGGGCAGTTGACTCAAGGGCTGAGTCAGACTAAATTAGCTCTCAGCCTGGAAACCCCTGACAAGAAGTGAAAACCATGGTGATGGTGCCAGAGTGTTCCAGCTCAGGGATGACAATTCAAACTAGCCTGGACTGAGAAAGATAAATACTTGGTCAAGTAGGCTGTGATTGGCAAATGAAAAAAAATCAGGGCACAGCAGCACAAAGAATAAAAGCCAAAGGCAGTGGGTCAGGATTCATAGCGGGAGTAAATAGAGGAAGTAAGTTTTCGCATAAGGCTTGAGGTTAACTAGCATTCGGCATGGTGTTTTAAAGTGGAATAGCCATTAGAAATGAAAGCCCTCCTTGTCTTAAAGGAACCACTTTGTAAAGGTGAACGGTGCCTATAGATAAATTTCTAATAGACATAAGTCACTGCCCTTGCCATCATGAAACTAATTCCAGAAACCATATATATAGATTTATATGACTATACACACACACACACACACACACACACACAATGTTACTGTGCTTATACTGCATATAGGACATAAGACATCATGTTAAGCCTTGTAGAGGATACGAAGATGAAATCAACATGATCACTGCCTTTAAAGTTTTCATAGTCTAAGAAAAAGATAAATATGAGGACAAAGTTCGCAGTTCATAAAAGCACCAGTTAAGTAGAAGTGTGTAGCCAGGTCTAAAGACAGAATAGTGAACCTCTAGGGAACAACAATGGCACTTAGATCACAGTGGCAAACAGTACTTAAACAAAGGGTTAATCATTTCAAGCAAATATTTCCTTCAGGGAAGGAAAAGTCCTGCCAATAACAGATGGAGACCTAAAAAGATTGCCCATTTAGTTAAGCAAATGGAAGCGAGTGCTGTTGACATATCACTTCAGCCACACCTGTACCAAGGAAAGTCACACCTGGGCACAAAGTGTGAGTGTGACTCTGTGTGTGT
>NW_024351729.1:18133020-18298594 GCF_902729225.1 Pteropus medius
TCCATTCCTGTTCTTATTTTTCAAAATAGATTTTATTAACCTCTAATTTTAAGAAGTGTATGTCCTTTATTGTACATGTGCCCCATTTACCCTCATTTCTCTTTTTTTTCTAGAATGGAAACAAAATTTTACCCTGGAGATTCACAAATTAGTCTTCTTTGCTACTTCTCTTCTTCAACCAGGAAACCATCTTTCTGTTCTTAGGTAACAAATATAAAATTCCAATAAAACTCAAATGGATCATTTGAAAATCAAAAATTGTTAACTAAATAAATCAGGAGTTCTAAACAGAAATCGTGCTTTTCTGCTCATTTTAAACTATATTGGTCAACATATACTAAATAAAGAGCAGAAATCTGGTAAATGTGATTTTATAAAAAACATCAATTAAGTAGTTGAAAACCTAATCTTGGAGTATGTTCTGAAGGAATTGGTTTAATCCTAGGATCCATCTCTTCAGGTTCAGCTGCTCAAGACAGTCAGTGCTCACTCATGAATCAGAAATAATGGGTGTGGTAATGGAAAATTATGAAAATTGCAAAGAAAATGATTTCAGAAGACAATTATTTCACTGGAAAATACAAGCAAGTCAACTGGAAAACTTCTGTAGATAAAAAAAAAAAAAGAAAGGGAGTTAGGACTCATATGCCTGCCATAAAGATTAGGAGTTCAAGAATTGTCAAGTGAGCCCGTGTAGAGGTCTGATACCATGTCCCGAGTCTTCGCATAGTCAATGCTTCATTTCTTTGACAAGGTCAGGTTGACCATTTTATACTTTAAAATTTTTATTCTCAGCTATATATTGACTAATTTATATCTGTGATGGATTGTTAATTAAAATCAGGAAATATGGATGTTGAAACACAACCTCTTATTAGATGATTATAGAAAATTTTATATTTTTGCAACTTTACTTAAGTTGATTCATTCATTTATTCAACAAATATAAAATAAATGTTTACTGTATATTGGGCACTATGCTAAATGTTGGGTCTAACACAAACAAAACAGACAAGATTTCTACTCATGGATTTTATAGTTTTGCTGGTGTGAAAATAAGTAAATATGGAAATGCATATGTAATTATAAACTCATGGTTGCTATGAAGAAAATAAAGTACAATAAGAACATAACTGAAATTGGAAGTCAGGTAAGACATCTCTGAAAAAACTGAATATTTAAGATGAGATATAAATGATGGAAATCTAGAACATTCCAGAAAAAGAAACAAAAAGAGGTTGGTGCAACTGGGAAACAAAACAATACCACTGTGGTTAGAGCTTGGTACCCATAAGAAACTCGCAAAGAGTTAGGCAGTGACAGACCCTCATTGTCCCAACTAAGGAATTCGACTTTTATTCTAAGTGCAGTTGGAACCATTAAGCAATCATTATTATGTCTTCTATGTAGAAATGGCTAATAGGGTGGTGAGGATGAAAGTGGGGGTGCCACTTAGGATGCTACTGCTGTATTCCAGGGAAGAATTTACTTTGGTAGGTGCATAAGCAAATCTACAAGGACTTGGACTAGGTGGGGATAGTGGAGATAGAAAGAAGTGGATATGTTTGCGAGGCTGTCACATGCAGGGTGTCCATCCTCTCCTGCCTGACAGCCAAGTGCCCTTGGCAGTGAGATCCTAGTACACTGTAAGGACCCTTGGATCCTGGAAACACTTGGTTTCAGATTGCAGCACTTAGATCTGGTAGAGATAAATCGTAACTTGTCAAAGCTTGGACCAATGGTTGTGGGACATCCAAACAAGTTAAGTTGTTCATCTGAAACTAAGTGTGGGCTATAAATAGGAATGAATTGAATATAAATGTCAGAGACCAGATGAGGTCAAAGGTTAAGGATAAGACAGAAGTGGAAGCCTGGTTTCCACTAATGTTAAAGAACCATTCTAATAATGCCTGCCTTTGGAGATATTTAAAACCAAATATAATAAGGAAACCTAAGAAATCAGCTGAGAGTAAATGATTAATATGGGAAGGAGAGACAGGTAGCCTCTAGTTTTCATCTGCAGCTAATGTCAATATCGACTCTGAGATCAATGGAAAAGATCTCAGGTATATCTTGGAACTGTCCAAAACAGAGTTAAATTTATTTTGTATGATTGTAATAAACAAATTCTGCTATATTAAGTGGAAATTATAGAGAGGTTGACTTCAATAAGAAATGACTTTTCTAATTAGGCATTAGCTCTTTTAGTTTTTAAGGACCAACCCATCCAAGTTTTATAGCCTCTGACAATTCCATGGCCCAAATTCTAAAGCACAGAGAAGCTTTACTTCTGACAGGCCTCCAGAAGACTAGTTCAGAAGGCATATAGTCACCTTACTGAGGTGTCTACTTGTTTAGAATTTTAGGAGAGATGGACAGTATATAAACTCTCTTTAGGTGGTTCTAATAGAGTTTATGACTTCAGAAGCTCCCAGTTCAATGCAGATACCCTAATAATACATTGTCATTCATTGACCCTCCTCTGCCCTGTAAGTACTCTTGGCTATTCTTAAGTTTTTCAGGTGTGTGTCCTCAGGAACACAAGCTGGCCCTTCAGGCCATTCTCACTTGCCATGGGCTACAGCAATTGGACTTATTTTGCTACCTCCTCTTCTAATTCTGATCATTCCTCTACTTTTTACAACTTTAAAGCCATTATTTAGTCAAACTGAAATATTCAAAACCTTTAGAAAACCCTACAAAAATTTTGTCAAATAGGAATGTGCTCACTTGTGCATACTAAAAATTAATAATAGTAAGCACAGGAACTATTAAAGAGGGGGTATTGACAAGAAGGGCCAATCTAATTATCTAGGGGCTTGTGCAGCCCCAGATATGGCATTGGGAATCTGGGCTCTTTAAATTTTTAAATCATGGCTTTTGTCTTTGTGGTTTCAGGATGGCTGCTGCACCTCCAGACATCACATCTTTATATCAGACAAGAAGAAGGGGTAAGAGTAAAGGAGCCTTGGCAGCTTAATCTATTCTTTTTTTTATGAGGAAAGGAAAAATCTTTCCAAGAAGCCCCAGCCGGAAGTTTTCTACCAATATCTCCTTAGCCAGAACTATGTCACAAGGCTACTCCTAGCTGCAAGACAGACTGAAAGTTGTATATTTAGTTGAGCGTGTGACTGGTATTTTATAACTAAAGAAGTAAGCAACTTGTAGTGTTCACCATAGGGAGAAATCAATCTATTGAAGCATTCTTTGAGGTCAATTCTTGGTTTTAAATCAAACTTGTTAATTATTATTAGGTTAAAAGACTATACTAGTAGTATAATTGTGATATATGCATAGGTAAGTTTACCAAAAGAAAACATTTAAATCTTCTATTTAATCATCTATCCCTATACTTAAAGTATCTCTGTAGGCTGAACATTAAAATCGCCTGAGAAAAATCTAGAAAATATTGATGTTTGAGTTCCACTCCCAGAAATTCTGATTTCACTCATTCTGAGTTAGAGCTGTGCATCAGTTTCTTTTTTTTTTTCTTAATGTTCTCCATGTGCTTCTATCACACAACTAAATTTTAGAACCATTGATTTAACCCAATACCAGAAAAATGAAAGCTGCCTTAGAATAGAGCATAGCCACCTAAAGATATACTTGAGGAAAGCTGGCCTTTCCTTGGGGTCCTGGTACACAACAGATTCCGCAAATGCTTTGGGAAGCATCTTGGGTTGACTTGATACAGTGAGGGGGTACTACCCTGCCTGCTCTCTGTGTTTGTTCCAAAGATACTGCCACTCCTGCCGACCTGATAACTACATACATACATATTACATCTTGGGTATGGAGCACTGGATTAATCACCCTCGTTTCACATAAACACCATTGTCAGGCATGGCCTTCGCATTTACTTTTATTATTTTATTTGTTTTTAATTAATAAAACGAACATTCATAAGCTCACTTAACCCAAGATTTAGAATATCACCAATTATTTATTTATGTTACTCCTCTAACTTTTCTTTTCACTCCTCTTGCATAGAGATAAATGTCATTCTGAATTTTGTGCTCTTATTTTATTTATGGATTTATTACTTAAATTGGTATGCCCAATTATTGTTTAATTTTGTTTGTCTTGTTAACTTTTGAAAAAAGGAATCTTCCAGTACTTGCTTTAGGACTGAATCTAATGTTACAAAGATTGATGCACAAAGTTAATACACGTTAATTTATTTTCACATTTATATTTTAAAAAAATGAATGTACCACAATTTATTTATCCATTTGCCCATTAATGGGCATTTGAGTTATTTCCATTTTTTGGTACCATCAACAGTGCTACTATAAACATTCTTTTCCATGTCTCGTAGTGCACATATGCGTGAGATCCTCATCGGTATATGCTAGCTCCTCTTGAGCACTCATGAGTCCAAACCATGGAAATATTCAACTTAACAAAAAAAAAAAAAAAAAAAAAAAAGTGTTCTCCATTTAAGAAGAAATCTCAATGATTTCAAATTTGGGGTCAATTTTTGCCAATCAAAAGTGTGTAAAATAGTATCTCATTGAGATCTTGAGATTCTTAAGAAGATATGATTGGAGTCTAAAAGGATTTTATTTAGTATTAAAAATAGATATTGGGTCTAGATGAATTTCATTGCTGCCTATCTTTCAAATAATAGATGACTGTGATAGTATTCTTCCACTCAGAAACATTTGAAATATCTCCACAGTTAAATGTACTAACTTCAGAACGTAAATTTAATTCTAAAATACTAGAAAATGGAAGCTATAGATTGATTTAACTTATGGCCACTAATGAAAATTTCTGAATAGCTACTCCATCAGGAAGATGAATCCAGTGGTGTATTAATACAATCAGGTATCATGATTAAGTGAGGTTTTCCTGAGAATGTAGGAATATTTCACTATTAGGAAATCTATTAAGGTGATTTAATCCATCAGAAAATTAAAAAGAAAAACAAATGAAAACACTAGATGCTAATTCTGATAAAACAAGCAGGCTACTAAATTTAAGTAAAATAAAAATAGAATGAAACTACCCAAACATGAGACATATTCACACATCCATGAGTTGGAAAATTCCTTAGACAATTATAGTATTTGTTCATTTTTATCCTCATTATCCAAGGTTTCATCATCTATTGGAATCTGAGAGAAAAAAAATGTATTCCCATTTATTTCCAATTAAAAAACAACACATAAAACTATGGGAAAGAAGATGCTATATTAATGGAAACTATAGTGTGATACGAATAAAAAGAAAGACTAATGGAAGCCAGAGAAGGGAAAAGAAATCAGTCAGGTCATCTGTACTTTTGTCTGGTGGTTAAGATCTAATCTCATGCTAAATAAATAACCTTGTGCATAAATATTCTCATAAATATATGAGAATAACCTTGAAATCTTTTCTAACATTTCCATCTCATTAACTTCTGAGAGTCTCTGGCATTAATGCAAACATAAAGGACTGTCACACGCTCGTGCTTGTTCTGCAGTCACTGTACAAGTACATCCGGGAGGTCACAGAAACCAGGAAGGCACTTTATTAAACCATAGGAAAACCCTCTTGTCAATCCTAATGTGATTTAATATGCTGCCACTGGTGCTTAATTTAATTCAATTTTTTCTTGACTGATTTTTCTCCTATATTGTCTATATTTTTATGAACTTCTGCCATGTGAAAAAATTTACATCTGAATTCTCAGCAAGCTCACAGCAAAAGCTTTTCACTTTTACACCTTCTTCCTTAGATACTGAAAACAAATTAACTTCCTTGATTAAAGTGCCTATGTCTATGCGCACACAAATATACACGCAGATACACATATAGTCTAGATTGGAATATTTAATCACTTAATCCATTAAAAATTATAGAATTCTTTTTTCGCCAATACACAACATGTTCAAATCATGCTAGGTCAATGGGAACAAAACCATGTGACTGAATGCCACCAGTATATGCTAGAGAAAGGGGAATTACTTATGAGTTGTTGGCATTTAATATATGTTATTTTCAATAATTGTTAAAAGCTAACTTGTGAATTCAAATGTCAAAGCTCTGAGAATGATGCTGGGCAGGAGATAGTAGTACTATTTTTACTGTAGTCAATAGATTTTCTTGCACTCTAAGGAGAGACAAGGTTTAGATACTTCAATTTTATGTAAGACTTAGAAAATTATTGTCCTTTGTTACATTAACTTATACCTGACAGTTGAAAATAGAGTGTGAGTTGTGCTTCAGAAAATCACATTTTTTCCTCAAATGTTCATCTTGTTGTAAACTGAAATCACTATAAAAACAAAAAAAACAAAAATCTTCCATATATTCATTCTTAAACCACAGTATCCTTTTGAAATAGTGCAATAATAAAATTAGGCATAAACATTCTGAGATAATTAAATTAACCATTGTACTTCCTAGTACAAAGTTTCTATTCTTTAATACTGATATGCAGATGGCATTCTCTTCTGTATTCCTAAGGGTCAAAGATGCAGAAATAACTCTTTCCAAGAAGTAGACTTAGTTAAATATTTCTGTGATACTGGAAAGTCTTGCAATAAACCTGGCCGACAACAACTATAACAACAATAACAACAACAACAACAACAAACAGAAAACAGAAAGGAACATTTGAATCCTATTAGAGGAATTTAAACTTTTATTAACTCGGTAGTGTTTTTCAATAGCTCGCGTACCTCCATATGATTACTTGAGATAATATATGGACATTGTCTGCCTAATAACCACTCATTAAATGATAGCTATTATTGTTAATATTTATTGAATACTTATAATGTGCTACTGTACTACAGTGTGCTGCAAATACTTTACCTTTGTCCTTCTAAACACCACCATAGGACATCTCTATCAGGCTCGGAGACTTAAACTGTTCAAAGCCTCACAGGATAAAAGTGGTCTAAGGTCAGATTAAAAACTCTAGGGCCCTGACACAGAAAAAATTTCAGTGCTTCCCCTGTACAAATCCATGGTACACTGAAATTTTAAAATAATTCTAGGCTATAATATAATTGTTAGTTCAACCAATAACCATTTTTCCAAGATGATTTTTTTCTCTCCTGATATATCAAATTCTTTTATTTGGAAGGTGTGACTGAGTCTGGACTTTGGATTCAGAGAGTTGGAGTTCAAATTCCTGCTCTGCCACTGACTCATTCTGTGACTTGGACAATTATAAACCTCTTGGTACCCTTGTCTCCTTAGGGTAACAGTAGTATATCCCATAGGACTGTTGCGAAGGTTCAAAGAATTCATCTATATGTCAAGTGCTCCGAGTACTACCAAGCACACAGTAAGCATTGAATAAGCATTAGCTATTATTATGAATAGCTAAATTTTATCGTATGTCTGGGAGATCTGGCTTTTCCATGCCCCAATCCAGGTGTTTGGTTTGCATAATTTACCTGGAGCACCAACCCTGCAATCAGCCATCTGGCCTTAGCTGATCAACTAATGGCTGAATATTTTGAATCGCAAGAATTCAGGGGCTGTGGAGGAATTTTCATCATCATATTTCAGAGGAATAAGACTAAAGCTGAGAATAGGAAGCAAAAGAAGATGGGAGTTGAGGTAAGGTTCACATTCTCTTAAGGTGGAGAGAGAGGCAGGGTGAGAATACAGTAAATAAGAACCCTCAAGATTTGCCCTTGAACTAGGGCTTGAGAATTCCATGTGACTTTTCACACTTATTCTGAAATTTAGATCTTCTGACACTAACCCTTCTATAGAAATCTAGGTGTTCAAGCCATGAAACAAATTCTCATGAAATTTCACTGATGGTGCAGGAAAGGGTTAGAATAAACAAGGAGACAGGGTGAAAGATGCTAACTTTTTCAATTTGTTCAGTCTGTCTTCAGGCCTTTGGATACTATCAGAAGACTAAGGTGGGGGAAATAAATAAAATGAAAAGAGGTTTCTTTTAGCTTCTCCATGACTGAGTTAAACAATACCCCCAGGCATTCAAATTTGTTTTTCAAATCAGGTTAATGAACCAGTGAGGGTAGAAGGCAGATGAGCAATTAAGTTATATAACCACCAGCTCTTTGGGTCAGGCACTCTGACCTCCAACAGCATCCCCCAAAAACATTATTCTTAAGGCACAGGCTCCATTAAAGCACCTATTGCTCCCCAAATCTCTAACTCATGGGAATGATGGATCAACAGAACAAACTTCAAATCTGCACAAATAAGTAAGTAAGAGGACCAATATTTGAAACCAGTTGAGATTCAGTCAGAGTGGGGATGAGTTTGAGAGATTTCTACTTTGTATTTCCATCTACAGGTATAGTTTCATCTAGTGGTGTGTGATATTCATATAGAGTGAAAAGAGTTATTATTTTAATACATGAATAATTCAGAAACACAACCAGTAATAACTGGTTTCATTTTTTCCAAATCTTTCCAGATACAACATAACTAATGCTTCCTTTTCAAAGACTATATGTAGGGTCTTCGGACACGAATGGTTAGGAGTGGTGGGAAGATGACTGCTATGCTGGCTTGTCACTCGTTGTACCAAGTTGTACTATTTGAGATGCATAAAAAAGTGCATGACAAATTATATGCATTATTTCATTCTACTAGACACAGATACTACTAAGAAACTAAAGTACAGGAATATGCATTAATGATAATTATTCTGCTTACATTATTTTAATTTTTCATATCATCAATATATATAAGCTTTTTTGCCTTAACATACAAAAAGATGTTATATTTCAGAAAAAGATTTATTTTTGAAAATAGTTTTTAATATAATCACACCATACAAAAACATATAGCATATTTAAAAAATCTGTCAGGGAATAAGTAAATAGTTAAAGAAATTTGTAATGTTATTTATGTTTAGTGCCTTCTTTCACTGTCAAAAGGGGACTTTTTGGGACAATGCATTGTATGGTTTCCTATTTATAAGTTTATTCTGCTTTACCAATCCACTCCAGCCCTACTGATCTTTCTCTCAGCCTTGCCCTGAGTCAATTCTTCTCGTTCAACTTGAAATGAACTTGGACTTTTTATGTCAAAAGACCTAAAGGGCACTTATATCCTTGATGCTTTCAAGATAAGTACTAGTTCTGGAATAGATTTAGATTTAAAAGGTTGGCATCTCCTCCTCTGACTTGACTAGCATTACCAAATGGTCTTTGGGGCTTTTTCCTGGTCTCAGAATGGACCAGGAGAAGATGGAGGAAAAAAATTTATCCAACATATAGAGATAGGTGAATAGATATAGCTTCATATACAGCATATTTAATGTATTATCAATTACTTTAATTCAAATCTTCTTGGAAAAAGATTATGTTTAAATAAATTTTAAAATATACATAAAGTTGTTACCTATAAACTGATCACCTTTTGCTTTGGCAAATGAGCCTTCCAGTTTCTCTCTGCTCTGCATCATTCAAAATGCTTCAATATTAAGATGCTTCATAAATATTTGACATCTCTTTTAATTCCTTGTGGCCACCAAATTGGGCAAGATTCAACTTCACTTAAGTCAAAAAAAACTGACCTCTGCAGCCATTATCTTGGAGGGAAGCCACTCAAATGGAATTTTCAAATGTACATACAGTTCCTAGTAGCCATGCCTTTGCTTCTCACTTATCACATTCATTTATAATTGAATAATATGTGGACTATCCACATATTACAAGAAAAACAGGAATGTCTGCATAATATTTAAATGAGCATGAAGTGTCAGTGGAAATATTTTCAAATCCAAACTATCAATCGCTGCTGGAAATTACTTGTGGAAAATCTATATCATTCCATGCCTTCTGAGATTGCAAACTGTTTTCAGATTTTTTGGCCAATAAGGACCTACCCAGGGTGTAGCAAGAGAGGCTCATGTGAGAGGTGGATGGCAGAAAAGAAAGAGAGACATTACTCTCAGGTGGAAAGTTGCTGCAGGTTTTGCCTAGACAGAGAGCTCATCAGGTTTTGCCCAAGGCTTCCAAGTAACTTCCTGAGAAGTGCCCACATTGGTTGCTGCGGGCAGCTGAGACTGTTGGTCCAACTCAAGTTCAGCCCTTGCAGGTTCCCTACACTAAACCTCATTTCTACAGTAAATACCGAGGTTGCTTCTGCTTTCTCAGCCACAATCTAACTTACACGTCAAATGAATAACCAAATGTTCAAACAACAATTCAGATAATGTATACAACAATTTCAGTTCATGTATACAATATCATATCATTAATCACAGTCACACATTTGAGCCTCAGAACTTATTCTTCTTATAACTGAAAATGTGTGACTTCTGACCTACATTATCCCATTTCCCCCTCACCCCAGTCCCTGGTAACCACGTAATTTTCTGTTCTGTGAAATCAGTTTTTTTTTTTTGGATTCCACATGTAAGTTATACCATACAGTATTTGTCTTTCTCTTTCTGGCTTATTTCACTTAGCATAATATCTTCTAGATTCATGCACGTAGTAATAATATGATATTGTATACTGGGAAGCTGCTGAGAGTAGATCTAATTATCTTCACCACACAAACTAAAAGTTATCTACGCCAATTATGTGAGGCGATGGATATGTCAATTATCTTAATCTTGGTAATCATTCTACAGTGTATATGCATATCAGATTATCACATTGTGTACTTTAAATATGTGCAATGATATCTATTAATTATTTCTCAATAAAGTTAAAAAAATAACTTTCGGTTAACAAATTTCACAACACATTTTCATTGAACCTCACAACAATCTTACAAAATAGATGTCGTTGGTATTAGAGCTCTCATTTAACATGAAGAAATTTAGATGCTTCTAGACACAATTTCTTCCTGAATGCTTATTCCTTTCTTTTTATTTTATTTTTAATTTTTTTTAATTTTTTTTTAGGCAAGGCAACCCTTGGTTGACCCTACAGATTGCAAGGATCTTGTCAGCTTACAATCCCCTATTTTTTATTTTTATTTTGTATGCCTACAGCACCTGGTCTTCCTAGGTGGTCTCCTATCCAAGTACTAACCAGGCCCGACCCTGCTTAGCTTCCAAGATCAGATGGGATCGGGCTTGATCAGAGTGGCATGGCTGTAGACATTCCTTTCCTTTTAAATGCATGCCCAAATTAAATAGCCAATTATATAAAGATGTGATGCAAGGATCCATTCTACCTAAGTTCTAATTTTTAACCTTGTCTTTGTGAGCAAGCCCAGTATGGTAGAAGCTCTCTTAACTGACTTTCCTTTAAGTAATCCACTGGGTTAACTTTAATTAACAACTTCTGTTATCTCTGTAAAGTAGTGACTAATGCATATTGAACACCCAGTGAACCTAGCTATCAGAATCACACAGGTTAAGTTTATGTAGAATCAGTTGTGTTTGTTCTCAATTCTGTCATACCAGCTGCACCTGCTTTTAGAATTATGTAATTTAATATTACATAAATAATTATATTAATAGTAAATATTTATAAAACAGGTATAAGTTCCTTGCACCATTCTATACATTTTATATAGATTAATCCACTCAACAATCCTATGATATAGACACTATTTTATTCTTTTTAGACATGAGAAAACTGGGGCCCCAAAAAGGAAGAAATCTTTTAAAGTCACACAGATAATAAGTTGCAAATCTGAATGTAAACAATCTAACGCCAGAATCCATGAATACTCTTAATCACTACACAAATAATAGTGCAAATGAGTTATTTCTATTAAAACTTAATTAATTATAAAAACATACATAAAAACGTTCATAGCAACATTATTCATAATAGTCAAAAGTAGAAACGATCTAAAAAGTCATCAACTATTGAATGAAAAAGCAAAATACTGTAAATCCTTACAATGAAGCATTAGCCATAAAAATACATGAATACAGATGCGTGTTACAATATAGATGAACCTTAAAAGCATGCCAAGTGAAAAAGCCAAACACAAAGGCCACATAATATATGATTCCATTTATATAAAATATCCAGAATAGGCAAATTTGTAGAGACAGAAAGTAGACCGGTGGTTGCCTAAGGGGGTTTGGGCACAAATGGAGAGTAATGCTAACGGGTATGGGAATTCTTTTTGGAGTAATAAGTTTGTTCTAAAACTGATGTGGTAATGTTGTACAACTCCATGAATAAACTAAAAACCATTGTATTTAGGGGGGAAAAAAATAAACTGCTTCAGAAAGACTCAATAAAGATGGCCTGCTGGAAGATAGAAATCCAATGGGAAAAGACTAAAAGAAAACATAAAAATTTCTAAGGATCCTGCAATTGGAGTATTTAAAAAATGTTTTCACATCTTGTTTCATCTGAAAGAAATTAAAACTGGAAATCATAAACGTTGTATTATGGATGTGGGTACTACAAGAAAGGAAAGCCTTAAGTCCGAAAAAGAATACATGAAGCACCAGGAAAGGGGAATTCTATTTAAAAATAAACCTGAAGAGGGGAACAGGAAATCTGGAAAGGTTTCGGAGAAGGACAGATACCTGTGTTAGTTACTAAATGTCTTCCAAATAGTGTTCACCAAACATTGAGAAGTGCAGATGGTTTTCCGAAAGAGTATGAAAGCCACGTGATCAGGATACGGTGAAAAGCTCTGTGTACCTGGAACTTGAGGCAGAGGAAGAAAGAGGAAGAAGATGCAAATGAAGAGGAAAGAAGTCAGGGAAAAAAGTCTTCCTAAGGATTATATACCTTATTTTGTCAGTCCAGGAGAGCCAACAAATGTGTCTAAGGGAGGATCAAGCACTGATGCAAACTCGCTTGTGTCGAAGAGCGAGACGCCATTTGCAATGCAGGCTGATCAGAGAACACTGGAGATGCAGAAACCAACTTTGTGGTTAGTCACTATCAAAGCAGGAAATGCTGAGACCCAAACCACAGCAATGACTATGAAGACGAAGAGGAAGGGATGTGATGATATCTTTAAATAGAATTTAAAAAAAAGCTTAGTGACAAGAATAGAGGGTAAACGTCATGAGGACAGGAAGCAAGTGGTTTTGCTTAAAATTTTACCCCAGAGCCATCTGAGTCCCTGACATGCAACTAGGGTTCAATATTTGTTGAATAAATAAATGACTGCTGAATGTGTAGGAGGGAAGAAGGATGATCCCATGATAATTTTCTTATTTTCTAATATTATTTTCTAAGCTCGATAATGATATCTTTAAACGGAAATGAAGGTGGCAAAAGAGAGATCGAAAGGGAAATGATCATTTGGGCAGGACAGCTTGGGAGTGAAGTATCTGAAAATAAGAAACTGATGAAAATGTATCATGTGTAACTTACTGGAAATGTACGATTGGAGTTCCAAAAACAAAGGAGCATTGGTGGGTATAGGTTTAGGAGGCTTTGAGGTAAACTATAACTAAAACTGTGAGACTGGATGAGCTCAAACCAGTTAAGTCTTCAGTAGAAAGGGAGAAGAATGTCAGAGGTAGTAGTTTAAAAAGCTAAGAAAAAAGGAAGAGGAATCATGGCAGACTGTAGAAAACACAAAATTAGAGTTTGAGAAGAGTGTTAATATTGGGGTTTCTAATACTGCAAAATTAGAAGTCTCCTGTCTACTCAAAACCTACATGGTGGAAGAAAAATGGCTCTTTTTACCTACCATGACATGCATTACTAAATATTGGGGCCAATCCAATTCTTGGATTTGAGAACCCATTAAATAAAGCTCTGGATCATCTACCAAGAGCATCCTCAGCTAAACTGTTAGATTTTTTTTTCTTTCCAGACAAGTTTACTGACCTTATATTAAAATACTGACTGCCATCATACTTTTTTTTTTTGAGACTTTTATATTGTTAGAAAACAATCCAGTAAAAAGACAAATCTCTTTGAAAATTAAATTATGATGACTGGCAAGTACCCACAGAACAAGAATATAACTGAGGTAACGAAACAATTGCCAGTCAGATTTTATCATAATTAAGTAATGATAAGTTCAGAAGGTGGGAACTAGTCTACGGCCATGCCACCCTGAACAAGCCCAATTCCGTCTGATCTCAGAAGCTAAGCAGGGTCGGGCCTAGTTAGTACGTGGATAGGAGACCACCTAGGAAGACTAGGTGCTGTAGGCATAAAAAATAAAAAGAATTTAAAAATAAGGGATTATAAACTGACAAGGTCCTTGCAATCTGTGAGGTCAACCAAGGGTTGCCTCGTTTAAAAAAAAAAAAAGTGGGAACTAGAAAAGGGTCGGCTAAAGGGCAGGGACCTTCCAGCTTCTCTCCAGGTATCCAGTCTCATCTTATAGATAGAAATAGCTTTGAAGGAGGAAGGGTAATGCATCACTACACTTAAAATTACTTGAAAGAATATCTCTTAAGATCATGCAATTTCCTTTATTATTATTTGATGGCCACCAGCCAAGTTCTTTACCTGTAATTGTTTCTGGGAGGACCTGCTCATGTGTGATAACCTTCTGGTGAGACTGCACAGTCAGCCAGCATCTCCCTCTCTAAATTTAACACCTTTCCATATGAATACATGAATCCAAGAGCAGCCCCACTATAACTCATGTCCCAATTGAATCATTCATTCTCAATATCAATAGGCTAAGATAAGAGAACAATCATTCATCAAACAATTTTATTGACTGTCTACTATGTGCTAGGCATCGTGTTGAGTGATTTGGATACTGGATACATCAGAGATTAAAATAGAAATAGCCCCTTCCTCATGGATTTCTGTGAGAAAGAAATACAGGAAGGGAAATAAAAGGATTGATTAACTATTGCATTGTGATAAGTGTTGGTACACATGCTGAATCCACTACAAACTCATGGGCCCCTTGCTGGTCCTCAAACATGCCAAGCATGCTCTCACTCCGGAGCTTTCACATGTACTGTTCCCTCTGCTAGTCGTATGTCTCATTCCTGAGCTTCTTTCAAGATTTATACAAATGTCACCATTTCAGGGAGGACTTTTCCTACCACATTACTTAAAATTATAATTTTTACCCTCTAACTTTTCATCTCATTCTCTGCTTTGTTTTTTCTACATAGCACTTGCCATCTTTTATTATAGTATACAATTTAATTTGCTTTATTTTCCATACTAGAATATAAGCTACTGGAGATTAGAGATTTTGGTTGGTCTATTAATTGACTTATCCCATATCTAGAATAGTTCCTGGTACACAGTTGAGGCTCTTTCTATGATAGATACAGTGGGAGTAAGGAAGGAAAAACTATTTTAGATTGGAGTGGGGATCAGAAGGCCTTGATGAGGAAGAGATTTTAAAAATAAAAAAGAGTTTAAGAAATGTTTTGGAGATATAACTGACTTCATTTGCTCATGGATTATGTTGGGACATGAAGAAGAGTGTGGAACTGAGAAAGATTCCTAGGTTTCTAGCTTAAGAATCATCTTTCAGCAACAGCATCTAGGGATTCCAATATGAATAAATTGCTACAACTAGATTGTAAAATGAAAGAGACATAAATGAGATAAAGCATTTGTTAAATTTGTTGAATGTCTTCGAAGTCTACCATCTAACTCCATTACGTCTGTTAACGTGCATTTCTATTTTAATCCAAAGATTTCATTGCGTTCAAGCTTGCAGCCCATACAGCCTTGTCTGTCAATGTTTTTTATTCTGTTGAAAACTTAAATACATAATATACGTTCCCGCTTCCACTGCTTTTTTTATTCACTCAGTGCTTTTCTGATGCTATTCCATTCCTCCTTCTCAGCAATCCTGTTGTGTCTATATTGCTATTACTTATGAGAAAACTAAGGCTCTATGAGGTTGAATATTTTGCCAAATAGCACTGAGCTAGTAAGTGTTGGATCTAGGATTCAAACTGACATGCTTACTCCTAAGTTGCTCTTCTTTAACGCATGCTACTTCAGATGGTTTAAATTATTCGAAATTCAGAAGAGCAAATCATCCCCATATTTCTGCCATTTTTACCTTCAAATGCATTATTTCATTATTTGTACAGTAACTTTCCTTACATTTAGATTAATATTAAAATAGTTATTAGGACGTCC
Source organism: Pteropus medius (assembly GCF_902729225.1). Classification (NCBI taxonomy): domain Eukaryota; kingdom Metazoa; phylum Chordata; class Mammalia; order Chiroptera; family Pteropodidae; genus Pteropus; species Pteropus medius. The sequence goes on from NW_024351729.1 coordinate 18,148,974, forward strand.
TGAGGGATGCTGCCCGGACAGGGTGGACAGTGAGAAGGGGAAGGATTAACCCATCCTGAGATTAAAGAATGACTATGGCTCCAAAAGTCATTTTTTTAAAAAGAAATGTGACTCATTTATTAACTAAATCACATTGGATAGTATCATCTTATTAAAAAATTTTCTCCCATGATCTGATTATAAAAAGGAACACTGTTGTTATTTAAATAGGGCATTTTAATTATAAGTAAATGATATTTTATCACCTTATTTGCATCTCCACTGTCTAAATGTCTATTAAAATATATCTGATTGGAATATATAATAGCTTTCAGGAACAGTCGTTGTTTATAGAGTATTATAGCTCACACATAGAAAAAAAAAGGAAAAAATAGTTCTTTTCTTCATTGGACTTGGGATACAGTATGATCTGATTTTGACCCTTTAGAATTAAATGAAAATGTTTCAAATTCTGAAACACACTGTGTAGTAAAAATGCCTGCATGTGTAATTATTTACCAAAATTCTATGGATTTTTAGTCTAACCAAAATAAAGCAAAATTAATAGAAAACTGGTTTCATTTGTCTTTAAATTTGAGAGTTCCATCAATCAGCTGATATTTTGCTTTCTTTTTACATGTTTCTATTGATAATGGTATATAGAACCATAATACACATATTCATTAATTTTTAAATGCATATTAGTATTAAAGTGAAAACAAACCTGGAACTCTGGATACTAATCACAATATTCACTGAACATAAAATATTATGCTTGAAATAATTTATTTGTGTTGTTTTAAATGATACCTCAATTAATATGCCCTTCACAGGTATAGGTTGGGGAAAGAGCAGAAAAAAATATTATGTTATTATTATTATTTTTCAAGTAATAGGTAGTATTTAAGTCACCAAAATAGAATAAGGTATATAAGCATAGAATATTGCTTTTGGGAATCATAAATATGCCTTAATTGCAATGTAATAACTAAGTGCACAGAATAATAGGCATCTAATGGTTTAAAATTACACTGTTATTTCATTCCGTTCTTTAAAATGAAATTTAAATATGTGAAAAATTGCTTCAGGTTCCTAAAAGGGGTGCAAGTATACATTATTCCACAAGGTGGCGCAAGCATGCTATGAGTTGTTCTTTTGTGCATGCCCCAAATGTGTTTTACTATTTTATCTATTCCGTGGAATGAGCGTATTCTGTTATAAAGAGTTACACTTTAAACAGCCATCTTTTTCTTAGACAGTACTTGCTGGTACACAAGCTATGCACATAACATGCAAAAGTACAATAGAATCAAGACAATTCTAAGCAAATAAAATTTCAAACTTATTCAGTAAACTCTTCTGAGAGACTACAGTTACAGCTTTGACCTTACTGCTCCGGATTCTCTCTGAATCCCACTGCATCAAATGCTTTTGCACTTGCAGTTTTAAAACACATTTACATGTGTTTTAAAATTTTTCCTTGATCTATGTCCCAGGGTAATATCGATGATGTTTCCTAATAAGTGCAAAACACAGGTCCCCACAGGCTTTGTGATTTGGAGATTTGAAGTGACCAGAAGGAAGCTATTCTCTTTACTGTCAAAAAAAAAAATCTTTGTTCTAGCTAAGCAGAGGGGCGGGGGAGGGTTAAGTGCCTAAACTCCTACTTTTAGAGAATTATTCTTTTAGTAAAATATTACCTTCAATACTTGGTCTTTGAAAGCAAACCCTCTACTAGGGTAACACTAATTCTTTACCACCCCCTCTCACTGACTGTGTGACTTTGGGTAAATCACTTAAACTCTTTGTGCTTCAATTTACCCGTATGTGAAACAAAGGAAGTAGTAGAGCCTACATAGGTAGATAATTCACATAAAATACCTTGCTCAGAACCTGGCATACTACAAGCACCCAACAAATGATAGCTATTGTAATGATCATGATGAACAACTTGACGTGTTTCTTAGATCTTTTGTTCCATGAATGGAATATGGCAATGGAAGAAGAGAAATGGGCAGCAGAGGAATTCAAAACAAATTTGTGTGGCAGTTTTATTCAGTGGTTACCTGTGTGCCATGATATTTTCGTACTGCTACGGCTTCCCAGCATTTCAATTAAGCCCCTCTAAGACTTTCATTTGGAGGCATTTTGGATTTCTTCTCTTTGTTACACCTGTATCTACTCAAAAAGATGGCCGAACTCATCCAGAAGAAGAAATCTGTGTTTCTATCCTTCCAGTGGCCCCTCTCTCCCCAGTCTATGATTTAACCAGTAGCCCCACAGGTCTCTGAATTCTGTAGGTACTAAATGTCTATCAACTTAGGGATCTCTATTCAACATGCATCAAAAACACAGAAAGCATATTGTCTACCAGTCTCTTCATATATCTAGACTAGCACAATATATCAATAGCAGCAGATAATCTGCATTTCTGTGTCTCGGTATTAGTTTTGTCTTGCTGAGTGTTGTTAACCTTAGCAAATAGGTGTCATTGATTAGCCTGATTAAGAAGTAAATTTAACGTCCGGAGCTACAATAACCTGGAAACTTGAATTTCATATACTGTTATTCTTTTTTAATAAGTGCAATGTGTTAAAGTCTCAAAGAGGGTGATTTTGTTTGTATGTATTTATATTTCATATAATTAAGCTAACGAATAAGCAGAAAAAATAACCTATGTCAGACCCAGTCTCCTAACTTTTGAATAAGAAAATATATCCATCACTTTTATATTAATTTTTGCCCAATAATTTGAAAAATATGTAAGAGCAATGGTAGAAGAAATTTAACTGCTAACATTATATAATTAAGGTGGTGACAATATTATAATCCCCAAACTAAACCTGCTGAGTGAGATGGGACCTTATATATGCAATTTCAGGGCTCTGAACTGAGAACTAGTACAAGCTGTACCAACTCAAGAGACTAAAACATCCACATTTCTCAAAGATGATCCACAGTTTTCCAAGTATGATCTAAGGTCCCTTGGAGTCCCCAAGACTTTTTAGGGAGTCCACAAGGTAAAAATTATTTTCATAACAACATGAAGACATTGTTTTCCCTATTCACTGTCGCTTTGTCACAAATGGATTATGGAATTTTCCAGAAGCTACATGACAAGTGATAATATCATTACTCTTGACAGCTAATGAATATGTTTGTGTATTCACGTTTTTAAAAATTCTTGATTTTAATTTCTAATATAGTAAATATCGGTAGACATAATCTACATAAATTAAGAAGTCTACATAATCTTCATAAATCTATAAGAAGTTCTTTGAGCTCTTCATTAATTTTACACAGTGACAAGTGTTACCGAGACCAAGATGTTTGAGAACTACTACTCTAGGCCATGTTTAACTTTCTGTATAACACTAAAGACTTTGTTACTCATTTCATTAAATAAAATATTCAAGAGCTACAGCTTAGAATTCTGACTCATGATTTTAAGAAGTAAAAAGTTTAGAGAGGGATTGGTTGCCAACTTCTCTGCCATAGGAAGGCCAGGCAGAGACTCCCAACCAGGAAAATTTTTCAGAACCACATCAGAGGGTCAGTCCCACTCACTGATGTTCCAACAGCAATCAAGGCTCAATTACAACAGGGGAGCACAAACAACCCACACAAGGGACACTCTTGAAGTAACTGGCTCAGGTGATCAGAGCAACTATGCCTCTGGACCTCACAGGACACCTACTCCATACAGCCGGCCTGCCAAGACTAGGAGACATAGCAAATCTGCCTAATACATAAAAAACAAACATAGAGAGGCAGCCAAAATGAGGTGACAAAGAAACATGTCCCAAATCAAAGAATGGAAGAAAACTCCAGAAAAAGAACTAAACAAAATGAAGGCAAGCAATCTACCAGATGCCAAGTACAAAACACTAGTTATAAGGATGCTCAAGGAACTTCGTGAGTACTTCAATGAAGAGATAGCAAGCATAAAAAAGGACATAGAAACCGTAAAAAGAACCAGTCAGAAATGAAGAATAAAATAAATGAAATGAAGACTATATTGGAAAACAATTAACAGTAGATTAGATGAAGCAGAGGATTGAATCAGCGATTTGGAAGATAAGGTAGCATAAAACACCCAATCAAAACATCAACAAGCAAAAAGAATGGAAAAAATAAATAAATAAGGAAAGTTTAAGAAACTTCTGAGACAACATGAAACTTAACAACATTTGTATAATAGGGGTACCAGAAGAAGAAGTGAGAGCAAGAGATTGAGAAACTGTTTGAAGAAATAATGACTAAAAACATCCCTAACCTGGTGAGGAAAATAGACATACAAGTCCAGGAAGTGCAGAGTCCCAAACACAATGAACCCAAAGAAGCCCACACCAAGAAACATTATAATTAAAATTCCAAAGGTTGAAAACAAACAGAAAAATCTTAAAAGCAAGAGAAAGGCAGTTAGTACCTATAAGAAAGTTCCCATAAGACTGTCAGCTGATTTCTTAATGGAAACTTTGCAGGCCAGAAGAAGTGGCATGAAATATTCATCGTGATAAAAAGCAAGGATTTACAAGCCAGACTACTCTACCCATGAAGGCCATCATTTAAAATGGAAGAAATAAAGAGTGTCCCAGACAAGAAAAGGAGTTCATCACCATCAAATCAATAGTATAAGAAATGTTAAAAAGACTTCTTTAAGAAGAAGAAGGGGGTAAATAACATAAATATGAATAATAAAATGGTTATAATCACTTTAAATGTAAATGGATTTAGTTCTCCAAACAAAAGACATAGGACAGCTGAATGGATAAGAAAACAAGACTTATACATATGCTATCTACAAGAGACCCACTTCAGATCTAAAGACACACAGATTTAAAGTAAAAGGATGCAAAAAGTTATTTCATGCAAGTGGAAACAAAAAAAGCTGAGGTAGTAATACTCATGTCAGACAAAACAGATTTTAAAACTAAGGCTATAAAAAGAGACAAAGAAGGACATTTCATAATGATAAAGGGCTCACTCCAACAAGAGAATATAACCCTTGCAAACATTTATGCCCTCAACATAGAAGTACCTATATAAATAAAGCAAATATTGACGAACATAAAAGAAAAGATCAACAGTAATGCAGCCATAGTAGGGAAATTTAACACCCTATTTACATAAATGGATAAATCTTCCAGACAGAAAATCAACAAAGAAACAGAGGCCTTAAATAACACATTAGACCAGATGATTTAACAGATATTTTTAGAGGATTTCACACAAAACAGCAGAATATACATTTTTTTCAAGTACACATAAAACATTTTACAAGACAGACCACATGTTAGGTCACAAAACAAGTCTCAATAAATCTAAAAAGACTAAAATCATATCAAGTGTCTTCTCTGACTACAATAGTATGAAAGTAGAAATCAGTTATAAGAAAAAAACTGAAAAACACACAAACACATGGAGGATAAATAACATGTTACTAAACAATGAACTGGGTTATCAATGAGATCAAGGAAGAAGTCAAAAGATACCTTGAGATAAATGAAAATAAAAACACAATGACCCAAAATCTATGGGACACAACAAAAGTAGTCCTAAGAGGTAAATTCATAGTAATTACAGACCTACCTCAAGAAATAAGAAAAATCTCAAATAAATTGTCTAACCTTACACCTAAAGAAAGTAGAAAAAAAACACCAAAGAATGTCCAAAGTAAGCAGAAGAAAAGAAATAATAAAGATCAGAGTGGAAATAAATAAAACAGAGTCTAAAAAAAATGCAAAAGAGCAATATAACCAATAGCTGGTTCTTTGAAAAGATAAACAAAATCAATAAATATTTAACCAGACTCATCTAGAAAAAAGAGAGAGAACTCAAATAAATAAAATCAGAAAAGAAAGAAAAGTGACAACTGACACCACAGAAATAAAAAGGATTATAAGAAAATACTACAATTATATGACAACAAATTGGACAACCTAGAAGAAATGGATAAATTCCAAGAAACATACAACCTTCCAAGACTGAATCAAGGAGAAACAGAAAATCTGAACAAACCAATTACTACTAACAAAATCAAACCAGTAATCAAATAATTCTCAATAAACAAAAGTCTTAGACCAAATAGCTTCACAGGTGAATTTACCAAACATGCAAAAAAGAATTAACACCTATTCTTTTCAAACTATTCCAAAAAATTCAAGAGGAGGAAAGGCCCTCAAGTTAAATTTGTGAGGCCACCATTACCCTGATTCCAAAACCAGAAAGAGACATTACAAAAAAATAAAATTAGAGGTTAATATCCTTGATGAACGTGGATGCAAAATCGTTAACAAAATATTAGCAAACCAAATTCAGCAATGTATTAAAAAGATCATATACCATGATCAAGTGAGATTTATTCCTGGGATGCAAGGTTGGTTCAATATCCACAAATCAATTAATGTGATACATCACTTAAACGAATGGAAGCTAAAAATCATGTGATCATATCAATAGATGTAGAAAAAGCATTTGACAAAATCCAGCACCCATTTAAGATAAAAACTTTCAGCAAAGTGGAAACAGAGGGAACATACTCAACATGATAAAGGCCACATATGATAAATCCACATCTAATATCATATTCAACAATGAAAAGCTAAAAGCATTTTCCTTAAAATCAAGATCAAGACAAGGGTGTCCACTTTCACCACTTCTATTCAACACAGTATTGAAAGTCCTAGCCACAGAAATCAGACAAGAAATAAAAGGCATCCAAATTAAAAAGAAGTAAAACTGTCATTATTTCCTGATGACATGCTACTAGACAGAGAAAACCCTAAAGATTCCACCAAAAAAACTACTAGAACTAATAAAAGAATTCAGTAAAGTAGCAGGATACAAAATTAATATTTAAAAATTGGTGCATTTTTATACACTAATAACAAACTATCAGAAAGAGAAATTAAGAAAACAATCCTATTACAACCACATCAAAATAAATAAAATACCTAGGGATAATTTAACCATGGATGTAAAAGAAAAAAACCTGTATTTGAAAAATTATGTCATTAAAAAAGAAGAAATTGAAGAAGATACAAATAAATGGAAATACATACCTAGCTTATGGATAGGAAGAATTAGTATTGCTAAAATGTCCATACTACCCAAAGCAATCTATAGATTCAATGCAATGCCTATCAAAATACAATGGCATTTTTCATGGAACCAGAACAAATAATCCTAAAATGTATATGGGACCACAAAAGACCCTGAATAGCTCAATGACCTTGAGAAAGAAGAGCAAGTTTGGAGTATCACACTACCTAATATCAAACTATACTTAAAGGCTAAGATAATCAAAACATTATTGTACTGGCAACAAAACAGACACATAGATTGACGAAACAGAAAAGAGAGTCTCAACTCACATATATACAGTCAATTTATGAGGAAAGAGGCAAGAATATACAATAAGGTAGAGTTTATATATATATCTGTCTAGCTTTCTCATATAGCGTTGAGAAAGCTAGACAGATACAAGCAAAAAAAAAAAGAAAAAAGAAACTAGACCACCTTCTTATACCATATATAAGAATACACTCAAAAATGAATTAAAACCATCAATAAAATGAAAAGACAACCTATTGAATGGGATTTGCCAATGATACATTCAGTAATATGTTAATATCCAAAATTTATAAAGAACTCATATAGAACTCATAAAGAACTCATAAAGAACCTTAACACCAAAAAAAATCAAACAATCCGTTTAAAAAATGGGCAGAGGACGTGAATCGACATTTCCCCAAAGCAAACATAAACATGGCCAATAGACCTATGAAAAGATGCTCAATGTCACTAATCATCATAGAAACATAAATTAAAACCACAATGAGATATCAGCTCGCTCCTGTCAGAATAGTCATCATCGATGAATTGACAAACAAGTGTTGGAGAGGATGTGGAAAAAAGGGAATCCTCATGCCCTATTGGTGGGATTGCAAACTGGTCAGCTACTATGGAAAATAGTACGGAGATTCCTCAAAAAATTAAACTATCTTATGACCCAGCAATTCTACTTCTGGGTATTTATTTGAAGAAATCTAAAACACTAATTCTACAAGATATACACACCCCTGTGTTCATTGCAGTGTTATTTACAATAGCCAAGATATGGAAGCAACCTAAGCGTCCATCAGTAGATGATTGGTTAAAGAAAAAGTGATACTTAAATGCAATGGACTATTATTCAGCCATGAAAAGAATGAAATTTTACCATTTGCAATACCATGGACAGACCCAGAGAGTATCATGTTAAGTGAAGTAAGTCACACAGAGAAAAGACAAAGACTGTACAATCTCACTTATAAATGGACTCTAAAGAACAAAATAAATGAACAAACAAAATGGAGACACATTCATATATACAGAGAACAAACTGATGGTTGCCAGATGGGAGTGGAGTCAGAGGTGGGGGGATGGCAAAAAAGATGAAGGGATTAAGTACAAATTAGTAGATACAAAATAGTCACAGGGATATGAAGTACACCATAGGGAATACAGTCAATAATATTGTAATAACTGTATGATGTCATGTTATAGGATACTGGACTAATCAAGGGAATCACTTCATAAACTAAATAAATATGCTGTACACCTGAAACTAGTATAAAATAATATTGAATGTCAACTGTAATTGAAAAATTTTTTAATCAAAATATATACCTTTTTAAAAGAAATAAGTCTAAATTTCTAATAACTGAAAATTGTACTTATTATAAGGAGTCTTAGAGACTTCTGGATCTAAAGCCTTCCCTTGAAGATCAATTGCAGAATTACGTAATGCAAATCCAGCATTTTAGGAAGGTATTTTGTATTATATTTTTCTGATTATAAAAATAATTCATATTTTTCTAGATAAAACACTAAGCTGAAGTAAGAAATAAAGGACTAGATGTAAACACAGCGATGTGAATAAATCTTAAAAACAAAGTGCTGGATCTTTAAAAAGTAAGAAACAGTCTACAGCACAATATCATCTATCTAAGTTAAAAAAATCCATGCACACAAAGCAATTCACATTTCACAAGTCACTATCATTTGAAAAATTATAAACATCATGCCATTAAAGACTGACTATAGGCAAAAGGGGAATGAGAGCGAGGGTCTGAGATCAAGGAAATAAATAAGAAAAAGTGATTCAGAGGCTGAGATAATTATATGCTGAGAATGAGGAGTGTGAGCTCTCACATCTACCACTAAGGTACAACAAACAGAAAAGGAGAAAGAAAAATAATTTACTACTAACCCACCATTCAGATTATCATTGTTAACATTTTGGTGTTCCACATTACAGCATTTCATCTTGTTTCATTTTTTTCTGATAAATAATAATTTCTTCTGTACTTTTTATGTAATTAACATTTGTCTTGTTAACGTTCCTTCAAACCAGCTTTAAGCACTTAAGAGTATGCTATACTAAGATCCATTGCTTTAACCCATTAACAAATTGGTAATTATTTAAGTTGTTTCTAATATTTGCTATTGAGAATAACAGCAAACGCACACATTTGTATTCCTATTTCTCTAGGATAAATTTCACTAAATAAAAATTTTAGGCGACAAGAAATGAATTTAGTTGTTTCTTGATACACATCACAAAATTGATTTCCAGAAAGATTTGTACCAATTTTACTCTCTTGCTGTCAATATAAGACAATGCTGTCAGACTATACACTCTCACCAGCTCTAAGAATCCACCTTTCTTCTTGTCATTCCAGTTTGGTCAGAAGAACATGGAATCACACTGGGTTTCATAAGTTTTATTTCTTTGGTAACTAATGAGGTTAAATATTTTGTCATATTTTTATTGCCCATCTAAATTTCTCCTCTTGTGAGAACTGTCTAAACATGACTTCAAGCCATGTTATTCTTAATACAATATGTCAAGACACTTCTATAATCAGTGTATATTCTGGCGTCATAAGGAAAGATGTAATTATTTTCAATTAGTCATATTATAAATTATGAAAATCAATACAGTTTGTGTAACTCAAATTTTAGACAAATTCTTTGTCTCCATATTTAGGAAATAAGTAGAAAAAAAATCTTAAACATTTTGTGCTAATTATTCTCCATTTGCCCCAGATCCACTCTCTGTCCATCTCAGCTCTGTGCCCTGGAAGGCTGACTTCTCCAAAATGCATCCTATGCTCTCCGTTACTCTGGCTCCTTCCTGGTTGTGTCTGGCCAATGAGGGTTGCTGTAGGAGGTCACAGTGCAGGAGGAGGAAGGTAAAGTGTATAATCCTCTCACCTCTGTCTTGGTTATTCACAGTGTAGCTTCTGTTCAGCAGCATCTCTTTCATATGCAATTCTCACCTGGGTTCAATAGGTCTTGTTTGCTCCCCAGACCCCTTGAACAACAGAGGTAATGGTTTCCTTTTGTTGTCAGTCCAAAGGTGCCTCAACTACCCTTGGTTCTTTTAAATCTGGCTGTACTGCTGTAAATACCACCTCCATGAAAACATTTCATCAGCCCCAACTGAATGTGTTTGGTTCTTGCTAGAACCCTGACAGATATGCTAATTAAGTTCACTATTTGATTTATGTTTAGGACTGTCTCTGATATTTGATTGATCGAAAACATTTCATTCAACGTTAGCTAAGTAGTTATTTTGAATCTGGTTCAATGGTCTAGGGACACATAATTCACCCTTCCTAATTTGGCCAAGTTTTTTTGCCTAAAAATTAAAAGCCCTTAACGTTTTCCCGTCTTCACAGCATCAAATGTGATGACATTTAAAACTCTCTATAACCTAGCTCTCTCTCTTACGTATCTAGTCTGAATCTCCTCTTTCTTAATTGTGCTCCCTTTGCCTCACAGAGCTTGCTCTTTCTACTGAATATGTCAAATTTCTTTCCCATCTTTGAGTCATTGCGCATGAAGGTATTTTCACTTGCTGGTATACTTTCACATTGCTTCCCCGCCCTCTCTGCCCTAAATCTAATCATCTAATCTAATTTTAAAATACAATCCTCTTCCTACCTCCTCTTTCAAACTCTGAACATACAGTGGGAGCTCTCCTCTTGTGCTGATCACACTCCAGCGTGGCAACAGGTGTCTTTCAAGTCAGAGAATAATTTTTTTTTTTTATTTCTGATATTCTTTACCAAATTTGTCATGATATTAAGCATCCAATAGTGTTCACATAGACTTTTTAGCTAATGCCAGAAAAGGTTTAGCTAATATACAAAACAATAAAAAATGAATAGAAAATGTTAAGCTATAAGAATAGATCAGTATTTAGAAGAGAATTTAAGGGAGTAAATTCTGACTTAATATATTAAGTACATGATTTAATTTTAGAGACACATGAGCTGATACTTTGTTTAAAATTATGAATAAAACAGAAATTCTCTGGTCGCACGTTATTGATGCAGCTATTCATATGGAAATTGACTAACATAATCTGGAAGTTACTTAATAGAGTTACGATTTTGAGATTCAAGTGAGACCATAATGAAAGTAGCTAAAATATCACAAGAAGCTTATGCCTAAGTTTTTCTCTCCAAATTCCAGAGCATACATCCATGTGTGTTCAGAATGTAGAGGTTACAAGAGTCTCACTTTCGCCACCAAATCCTGACTCAGGTCAGGTTCAAGCAGATTGTTACAACCAGCAGCCTCTGCAGCTGCCTCCTAACAATTTCCTAAGCAGCTCTCACAGCTGCATAGTAAAATGTTGGAGGGCTCATGGGAAGCACAGCTGTGTTCCCAGACACAGCTGTGCATCAGAAAAATTAGTGGGTGGGGCTACTACTTATTGTTATAGACCCAAAAATGGGATCTGGTAACTTGATTTATATGAGCATAGTATCTTTAAGGTTTGGAGCAAAGGGCATAAATCCACAAAGTTATATTATGAGCTGCTGTTTAGCTTCAGAATAAAGAATTCAGTGCATTTTCTCTTTTCCACACATTACACATTACACACACATGCGTGCACACACGCACATGCACACACACACTATTTTGTTTTGTTTCTTTGTGGAGTTAATCTCACTGGATTATCACTTGAAATGACACTACTTTGAATTTGCATTGACCCTGAAGTGAGCTTTACACGCTGATCAGCTATACCCTACCCCCCAAAGATAAGGAAGAAGAAAGTTTAATCTTTCCATGTATGTAGCCAAGAAATCACAAACTAAAACTGCACAACTAACTTTTCTGAATACTACTGAATCACCATTATTCAACAAAATATTTATTGTATGTCTACAATGTGCAAAGCACTTAGAGACAAATCTTAGACTTTTTTTTCTTGAGGAAAATGAGCATTAAAAAGAAGATTGGTAAAAATACTTTTTATATTAGTGAATTTAAAAACCCAATCTGTGTAACTGAGAAAAGATGCATTCTAGATACATTTTTATATATTTTAAGCAAAGTTATTTAGGCTTTAAGTTAACAAACTTTCAGTTCATAGCTGTGCTGCCACACACACATACACACACACACACACACACGTATGTATGTTATACTTAATATTTTGGAAAGTTTAAAAATGCTTACAAGTTTAATTTATTTTGAAGCTTGCATTTTTAAAGGCAATAAAACAGCAATATTTGACTCAGGTCTATTCTTTCCTTCAAGAATAAATCCCAAACACATTACGAATTTTAATTATTTTTCTCAAAATCTATTTAAAGTGATAAATTTAATAACTATTTAATATATTGATACATATAAGTCAGATGATACAAACACTGAAAAAGTGAATGGAGATACTGAGTGAGATTTGAAAATAAAAGCTGAATAATATTTGCCTTTTTAAAAATATTTGTCTTTTTTAAATCTGGTAACTACTCACTTTCCTAGAATGTTATTTGGTATTTGCTTTGCCTAAAATTGGTGTCATGACAATTACTGGATTTATCACACTTTTCCATATACCAAGTGCCTCATTTGGTTTTTATTAAGGTTCATGAATAGTGCTGGGTTGGAAGCTAGCTATATCAAACTACAAAAAAAGATGTTTACTTGTCAACATCTATGCAAAGAGTTATGCTGAGAGTCTTGCTTTAACAATCAAATCAATTATAAACAGATTGATAGTTAACTAGGAAAATATTTCTTTAAACAAGGGAGAAAGCATTCATTTGACAATGCCCACATTTTGCATCTCAATTGACATTAGCATTTTTCTTTATTCTGTACACACATTTAGGTGGTGTTGTCACTATGAGTTCATCAGCCATTCCATTAACAAAAATATGCTTTCTCTTCCCTGCGTTTTCCTGGCACAGGCTTCTTCCTCCTCCCTTCCCACATATGTACTCTTCCAGTAACTAATCTCTACAATCCTGGCAGGAAGAATATGAAATGTTTAGAGTGAGATTTAAAAGAAAGATGGAAGCATAAGTGCCAGTCCTTTTGCACTAAAGTACGGAATTAAAATCATAGATCACTCCTTCCTACAAAAGTCTTTACTCATTAAATTTATTTTAAACACAACTATCTGTACTAGAAATAATCATGTTGCTATGCATCAGAATGTAGATGAGATCTGAAGAGCTCACTTGTATAACTTTAGTAATAACTTGAGCTGCACACTGCTCTATGAATGAGAGCATTACAGGGATGACTATTTTGACTCAATTGAAATAAAAATCCTTGAACTTCTGTCCTTCTCTCAAATTGATGATCATGCAATAGGAGATTATAATGAAGGTCAGAAAAAAAAAAAAAGAGTTGTTTATAATTGGATCTTCATTTAGACCGAAGGAAAGGAAAACATCTATAACCAACAATCTTCACACTAAAGCTTGGAGATCAGTGACTTAATGAAATCACTAAATCCAGTGGAGAATCCGTGTTTGGGTCCCAATTCAGCATTAAGGACTTTCCTGCTATGCTTACAGGACATTCTGGAGTGCTCATAGTAGAAACCTAAAACTACTTCAGTAAAATTCCATAATAAACCCAAATAGTAACATAACTTACAGAAAGGAGAAAAAGTTGAGAGCAAAGTGGAGAAAGGGGATAGCATAAAATGATTAGTGAATGAGTCAAGTGAAGAAAAATTCAACTGACACAAAGCATTTGGCCTAGAGGAAAGAAGGCTTGAAAATTTTAATTAACATTCTTACATACATGGAAATTAGGAGCACATATTCTTTACATCTGTCTAGAAATGACAAAGAAAGTTACATATATATTACTTTAGTATGTATACATACATGCTCTATACTACACTAAAAATCTTCCCTAGTGGGTATCGCTGCTGACCACTCAGAATGGGTCACCACAAAATGGGGTGAAAACTCATGTTTAGTATCCTTTTTTTCAGTTTTTTAATCTGCCTGAATAGATTTAGATCCAAAGAGAGGGATGAAATACCCAAACTTCTGTGTTTCCAATTAAATTATAAGGGGTATGAGAATGGTCTGAATCATAAGGTCCTAAAGGTAAATCTTACCAGGAGCCTCTGGTCAAGAGAGAAAAGCTCATGCTTTTTTTACACACTGGTCCAGAGGACAACTTAATTCAAACAGCTTGGTCACTTAAAGACTCGCTCTCCACACTGTTTATAAGAAACCCAGAATAGACTCAAGTAATTTAATTAGTATACTGGGACACTTAGTGACCCAAATCAACATATGCAAATTTCCCACTATATATACATATTTTTAAATAACTCTTCTAATGGTTAAGGGTAGCTTATAGGTCTAAAAGTTTCCAGCCAATTCTTTGTGTCTTTCACCCTAATTTATCACTAGTTTGCCAACCACTATTAAAACGCTTTCACATCTAAATGTAAAGGCCCATATCCTGACATTGATCCAAGAGCGGAACTCCCATTGAAGTCGATGAGAGTGTTGCATAGAAATCAATGACAGGATATGGACCTCAAAGTTGGACCATCTCTCCCTTGGAACCTTTTTTTCACACTGACACTCAGAAATTTGAGAGTATTACAAGAAACTAGGTACATAAACAGAGAATTTGCAAATGAACTTCCATAGTTCTCTGATCCTTCTCTGGCAACGTTTATTGCAGGTGAGATTCCAATTGTATTTAAAAGGTGGGGGGGAGAGAGTACTGTAAAAGTGCCAACTTCAGCAGCAGCAATATACTTGTCTAGAATTTCATCTCTCATTATGCAGGTGAGCGGGTCTTGTTTTAATCACAGCCTCTGTTTTGGCAAAGACACTGATGTACAAACTGAATGAGATCTTTTTCCAGCTCTATCTTATGATTGAATTGGCAGTTATAAAATATTTTACATAGTATGCTTCTTATTCAAAACTTGAATATTGAACATTTCATAGTCTAATTTCTAACAATAAAGTGTGATTTATTCTGCTATGCTATAAAGGCTAGAAATAATCCTTTAGATGTAAATTGAGTCTTCTAGTGAATGCAAAGTATTTCAGGCATATTAAAGGTAATTCTTTCATTTTTGCAAACAGTTTTGAACAGTTTTCAAAGACCTTTAAGAAAGTGCAAACATCTTAAAATAAAATTAAAATTCATTTCTTCCTTACCGCCAGTATTATGTATACAAATATAACAGAAATAGAAAATTACTTCGAGTTTTAAATAAATCAAGGATTAGTTTCCTAAAAGAGCTGCTTTGATTTATTTGTTGCTCATAATATTAACCGTGTGTAAAGTAAACAGGTCAATTACTCACCTTGGCCTTGATTCCTTCTAGGTCAATTAGATGGGCTGTCTAGAATCAATGGTTCTCAAAATTTAGCTTGCTTTATAATCACATGGAGGGCTTGTTAAAACACGAGTTGTTGAGCCCCACCCCCATAGTTTCTGATTCAGTAGATCTGGAGAAGGACCAAGAATTTGTATTTCTAACGATTTCCCAGGTGATGCTGACTCTGCTGGTCTAAGACCACAGTTTCAGAACCACTGGTCAATGAAACGTGACCTTTAGCAGGTTAAAGAATCTACTGAGAAGCTTGTTTAAATTGTGCTGCCCATCTCCCTCTACCCCTAATTTAGACTCAAAAGGTCTGGGTGGGTTCTGGGTATTCTCTTTTTAAGGAACACTGCAACTAAGTCTCATGATGATCTCTGAACACTCTGAATAAAAGCTACCTTCTGAATCCCTCTAGCTGTGAAATAGTATGATTCTTTTTATATAAGCCAAATCAGGAAGGCTAAGACAAATATCCTAGAGGCAGAAAACAGACATCAAAGACAAAGACATCACAGAGGTAATGACATAGCTACCCTAGACAGGTAACCTTTTGGATTCTTTGCTTAATGGCAAAAACGAATGCCCAAACCACATTCCATCCTAAACTTATCCTTTGTAGCATTTTATGTATTTGTAGTTACATAATTGCTTATTTGTAAGAATATGTAATTTCTATCTTGTCAATAGCAATGAGATGGCCAGGTTCCATCATTTTTTAAATTCACCATTATATCTGACTCTTAGGACTGACTTATTTTAACACATTTGGGTTGGGGCTACTTTTTTTGGTATGAGAACAGGAGAAACTCTCTTCCTATTATACAGCGAAATCCTATAAGAAGAAGAAGAACTTGGTAGGATTTGTAAAATTACTTTTGAGCATGTTGACTGAGTGATTACTTAGCAAGGTATAGTGCAGCTATGCACTTCATTAATAAGATTCTAGATACATGTTAGGATTATAGAATACTAATTTATTATTCATTACATTGAGAAAAGTTAACGCACATTGCCTCACTGTGAGCTCTGGTTTAAGAGACTAGAGAACAATTCAACACCCTGGGCCACTTGAGTTCTGCACAAGAGCACCAGCTGTGAGGACCGCACTGTTTGACTTCACAGCGAAATAAAGGGTTCCTTCCACACTCAGGGTACCCATTCTTCTGGCAAGTCACTGAACACTGAAAAAAAGAACAAATTTTCTATAGTTCAGCTCATTTGCAAAGAAAAATGTTGTTGGATTAGGCGATGTCTAGGGAAGGCTTTTTCCAGTTTCAATTTTTTTATGATTTATGATTAAGAACTACATAGTTTACCCAATGTCTATCATGTCAAAAATTCCATAAGAATGCATAGTTTATATTTAATATTTAACTGATATTATAAATTATTTAATTCTTAGTCTCCTAAATGTCTTCATATTTATTTTTATCTGAAAACAAAGTACTCCTCTCAGGGAGATCTCATGTCAAGTGTTCTTACTACAATACAAATAACAATAGTAATAAGAAGAAGAAGAAGAAAGAAGAAGAAGAAGAACAAGAACAACAACAACAATAAAAGGAGGAGGAAGAAGAGAGGAAGAAAATAAAAAAATAAATGTTTCTCCTTGAAATCTGAAACAAAATTAAGTATTCTTCTGTTTTGGCCATTTATTAACATTTTTTCACATTATGATTAGCTAATAATTAGGTTTTTTTCATAATCAGAAAGATTGGATATAGGAAATCAATTTCTCTAATTATTTGTATATTATTTCTTATACTACATAAGTCCCTGTGAGTGCTATAATTATAACCCTTTATAATTGGCAGACGTTAATGACTGAAATCGTACTAGAATTTCCATATAATTTTATATCAGAGCCACATGAATACTGAATACATTTATCATATTTAGAATACCAATGAGAGAAATTAATTTCCAACTATTAAAATATGCAAGAACTTGTATGCATAAAAAGGAGATGTGCAGAATCCTGAGTCTTATGTCACTAATAATATGCCTGTATATGTTCAAGGGTATTAAGTCTAGAGCAGTTGTTCTCCATTCACTGAAACTAATCCAGTCTTCTCTTATTGTAGGGTTCAGAAGAGTGAAAGAAAGCAAGAACCGAATTATGAAAAAGCTCTCAGCTATGGATGGAGAGTACAGAACAAAATATGATCACAGTTGTCCTCAATAAGCTCATCTTCCAACATCTCTGTTTCTGCAGTTCTCCCAAACTTCCAGGCTTCTAACTTCAGAGGTATTTTCAACTCCCTACCATGTGGCACACATTCTATAATAGATTCAACTTCAATAATCTCTTTTTAGATCAGTATTTCTTAGCTTGGAGTCCATGAATAGCCTCATGATGTCTGTAAACCTACTGAAATTACATGCAAATTGCTTACCCATATATGGACATCTTTTCTGAGGAATGGGTCTATAGCTTTTATCAGATTCTCAGAGCGCTATCACTCAAAAAGTTTAAGGGCCACTTGGCTAAACTGTTTCATCCTTTTTCAGTTCTACTACCACCAAGCAAAGCCAGGTCCAGTGCTCCCTCTTTTGAATATCAGCATTCCTCCCATCCAGTTTCATGGCTCTAGTTTCTTGTCATCTTCATCTAACCCATGTGGTGCTGCCAGTCACCTTCCTGAACCTCATAATCAGTCATGTGGATGTCTCCTGTTCACTAACTTTCACAGCTCCCCTATTGCCCACTGAATAAATCTAAGTTCCTGGGTGCAGACACCATGTCTTATTCATCTTTATATGCTTAGGTATCTAGCTAAATTAAAAGATTCTTGCTTTTGAATTCTCCTGATATCAGAAACCTTGCTGTGTTCCAGCTCCAAATTATCTTTCCAGTGTTATCTGACACTATTTCCTTTCATAAAGTCTGTTCCAAACAATTCAATCATTCGACCTCCTGTCAGTTCTCTGAACATAATCCATGTTTTCTCTCTTTTCCTGCATCTTTCAGTTATGTTTTATCCCTTTGCTTGGAGTGCTTTCTTCACCTCTACCCACCCAGATCCTTTCTACCTGATGAAATTGAATCCATCCTTCAATGCTTAAAAAAAAATGCTCCTTCATGAAGGTGCCTAAGTTCGATCTCTGTCTCACTGTGAGAAATAATCCATTTCTTCTCTAAACTCTCTGTACATTTATTTGGACTTTTCATTTGTTAAGCACATAGCACTCAAATTTTAATGTCGAATAAATCATTTATATAGTTTACATATTACATTACACTGTACACTCCTTAAGGGCAAGGATTGTGTTTTATTTTTCTCTTCCCCGCAAAACGTAGCAAAGTCTCACACATAATATTCAACAAATGTTTGCTGAAGAAATGAATGAAGGAATAAGTGAACAGTCATTGATCTCTCAGATGTTTCAGATTATGACTCGAAGTCAGCACTGGTTTTATTGATGAAAAACATGAGGCTCTAAGAGGCAGAGAAAGTGGCACAAGATCACAGAGCCAGCGAGGGGCCCCTATCTGGGCTGGAACTCAGGTATCTGAACTTGATCTAAGTCTGTCCACCTTTTTGGACAAGAAAATGCCCTATAGTTTCCTTTCAGCAACTATAACCTTCTTGCCTTTATAATTCTAAATATTGCTTTACCCTTTCACAATGTGTCACTATTTCAGTTTGCTCATCTATAAATTGAGGGTCAGATATACTGCTCTCTGTTCTTCCTTCCAGTTGTGAAGTTTGAATCGCTTCCATCACCTCATCCCTCTTTTTCTCCAGCAAAGAAGGTGACTACTAGGTTTTCCCAAGTTTCCTGGTGTCCCACCTCTCATTTTGTAGTCGATTGAAGCCTGGTTCATGGTTATTACCATCAGTACATGGTAATAACAAATACAATAGATGGGGTCGAAGAATTCATATGTAAAAAATCAGGCTTGATAAAGATAAGAACTTAAAAGGCTTTTATTTTTTAAATAAAAGATCCCTTAAGACATTCAAAATTTTAAATAATTAGAGAAGAAAAAAAGAGTCATTCTACAGATCTGATACCTAACCTATGAAGTTCTATTATGGGAAGTTCCCATATGTTTCTTCATTGTGACAAATATGTATAGCAAGACAGGGTTTAAATTCAAATGGCTCCAAGTTCCATCCTAACAATCAAAAGTGAACCTATTTCTCTTTCATTCTTAAAATCCGATTGTAAACAGAAAGTTCTTCTCTCTCACCTTGAGGTAAATGATAATCCATTCTAATTCTTAGTATCTCTTTCATGTATGGGTTTTCAAATATGAATACCTGTTAACAAGACATGCTCTTACCAAACTGGTCTACTCTGTTTTCTCCTCGTTGCTCACAGGCTGCTCTATGGTTTCTTCCAATTTATATATTTTACCCTACAAGGGATTCTCACTCCCCTCAATTCCAACACAAAGTGCTAGGCAAAATGACTGGCTTTACTATTGGGTTCTGTAATTTCCTATCCTGTATAGTTCTTTCTTTTAGTAAATCTTATGTGAGACACAGCTTAAAAAGGCCCACATTTGCTCCTTGATAACGTTTCTCATTTGCATAGTTGTCAAAAGAACATGCTTTGCCCTCTTTACGGGTAGCATACACTACAGGGAACAATATGGTTCATGTTCCAATAAGAGGGTAGCAGAATCTGATAAGAAAATGTTATTGGGTGAAATGAGCACTATAAAAAAAACAAACTGGCCCACTTTTTAGTCAAGAGACCAAGAGAATCCCTATAAGATCTCTAGATTTAGCCGAGAGAACAAAATCTCATGCTTTCTAAGTTTGTTTCACAAATTTATTACTTTCTCTCAGGAAACATCGATTTTCAGTTGACTTGCTATCAGGGTTTTAAATCAAATCTAACTTATTATGTTTTTCTGTCATATAGAAGCCTGAGCAAAACAATAACAGGTGATCATAAGGGAAATTAATCCTCTATGTCATTTTAAAATACAAACAGCCTTATAACTCAAAAAGCTGCCTTGTACATAGAGCTCTTTTGCTATTATATCATCCCAAAAGAGCAAACAATAATAAAGATAAGGTGATAACTTATTAAGATAAGGTAGTGCCTATGCACATACAGGTAGCTTATGGTTTTCTTCATATACATATATATAAGAACTTAAAAGGCTTTTATATATATATATACATATATATATATGATAAAAAATAGTTATCTTCTTTAAAGTATAAATATGTATGCATGTATATATGAATATATGTAATATATTATTTAAGAATTCATGTAAACACACACATATCAGGAACAGAAGAGGATAACTATGTTTCGAACGGTGAGGAGCCCTATGCCTTTTGATGGAGCTCAATTCTTGTTCACCCTTATAACACAGGTTAACTCACAATCACTCTCTTACACTAGTTGTTACATAGTTGCAGTACTGCCACTCAATTCTGCTTCGTACTAGAAATTATATTAGAAAGCAAGGGCCAGGTGACATGATGCATTAAAGGTAGTTGTGGCAATCATATAAAGTAACTCCTAGAGTTTTGGGGTGATAATGTTGAGGTACAAGAAGTTTAATAAGTCCCATGTGGGCTATGCAAGACCTAGTAGGACCTCACCCCAGACAGGTGAAATTCCCTGCCCACTACCCAAGCCCGGCTCCCTGAGGGAATGTCTGTTTTACTCTAAATTTTAATTAAAAATAAAAATAAAATAAATAAGCCACCCACGTACCATATTCTACCTCCTAACATGGAAAAATATTTTTCTATTTAGGGGGAATCACCTCTGCCTACTGTCCAAGATTGCTGCTTTTCTAAACTGGGCTAAACAATGATAGATTATGATATAATGCAAATATACTGTGAAGGTTGCCAGAGAATACCCATTATTTGCACATGGCGAATTTGGACCTAACTATATAGTTCTTCAGCATTGAAAGCCAAGGTCTTATCTTTTGAGTTAAAGTCATCTGTTTAGGAACCTCATGTTCTTACCCCCTGGATAGCCTCAGGTCCCCTGTCATCTGAGACTACCATTTTCTTCAACATTAAATGGAATGCATGACCACACATCTCAGATTCCGTGGGAAACCTAGCCTCTCTTCACTCCAGCCCTAAATCTGCAAAGAGGGTCAGAGTGCTTATTATCTCCTGGTCCCCTCTTGAGCTGATTTTTTGTTTTCACTGGATTTTAGGCCTTTCCTCTTTTTAAATAAACAGCAGATATTTTGAAATTACCAGGTTATGTTTCCTTTGTGTAACCATAATAAAATTAGAGATGGATACAGCACCTTGGCCTAGACCATCACTGTCTCTCACCTGAAGTTCTGCAAGTCTCAAAAGCAGTCTTTCTACTTCATCTTGACCTCTCCTCCACCTCCTCTCCATGTTGCAGTAAAAGTAATTTTCTTACAACATAAAATGGATCCTGCCCTTGCTTTGGACTTAGAACAAAATCCAAACCCCTCTCCCTGCCTGGCAATACGCAGCATGATCTGGCTCCCGCCTCCTGCTCTGACCTCACCTTCTTGACCAAATGGTTTACTGAGTGAACCTCTAACACTTCTTGTGCCAATCTCCTCTCCCTGATCTATGCTCCAGCCATAATTTTCTTCTTTGAGTTTCACATGAGAAACTCTTTCGTACCTCAGATCCTTTATTCAGTCTGTTTCTTCTATTTTTCTCTCTCTGGATTACTGATTCCTCTTTTGGAAGGTGTTAGCTCGGGGTCATCTCCTCAGAGAAGGTGTTTATGACCCTCTAATTTAAAGTAAACTCCTTCTACTATATTCTGCCATCGCTCAATGGAGGCAGTGCAGATATTAAAACTTTTAACTGAATATTAGAATACATAGATATATTTATTTTCTCAGCTTTTATTTCTCATTCCTAACAGATTATAAACTAAAGATTGTTGAGAATTCCAAAGTTCAGGAAAAGGGACTGTGATGGATTGACTAACTGACATAGGAAGGTCTCTGAGAAAGAGGTGAGAACACCAGAAGAGTTCTTTGATATGAGTAAAGGAAAAAGAAAAAGAAAAGTAATGCTTTAGAGGTCAATGTGCCTTTCAGTAAATAACCCCGATCTCTTCAGTGAAGGAGGAAATAAGCGTGAGCATCAAAATAGCAAAGCACTGGGAATAAGGATGAAAAAGGTCAAAAAGCTGCTGAAGCAAATGAGAAAGAAAGCTGATTAGAGACATTCAAAATGGATTTGTAGTGCCACCAAACTACGTGTTCATTTAGTTATCCATTCGAAAAATATGTATCGAGTTCCGACTCAGTACCAGGCACTATGTTTGTTTCTAGCATCACAAGACAAATGGGCACCAACTTGTGAAAAATCCCCTGAATTTAAATTAGAAGGTGTCAACTGGGTAACGTCCATCGTGTCCAAACACTCAGCCGCCTCTCTTGGCTCCTTTTTTTGTGGTCAGAAATGTGGCACAAGTCACTAACCTTCCCTTGCTTTTGTATTTCATAAAAGTATTATGCCAGGACTCGTTGTATGGAATTCACAAATCCCTAATCAGCTTCCTTTCTCATATGAGCTTGGGATGTTTGAAGATTTTACAAAATACTTCCATTGCTCCTTCACAGACCTACCTCTCCCTCCATTTCCATGGAGCACAGTGGCTTTTAGGTACATGTCATCCAAGGAAGAGGAATGACATACATTATACTAATTTTCTAATAGAGATTATCTAAACTCAATTAGAATAGCAATACTTGATTCAAAAAAGTAAAACATAATTATGTATATGTGTGTGTGTGTGTGTGTGTGTGTGTGTGTGTGTGTATATATATATATATTTTTTTTTTAATGAATAACAGACAAGTCCTGTAATCTGGCCACCATGTCAACCAATCTCAGCTCTGCTGCAGCCCAGGTTAACTTCTAGACTCTTGAACAAGTCAAAGCAGCCTAATGGCTGAGGCCATATGACAACAGCCTAGAATTCTCTCTTCCTTCCTCTTCTCCTTTGCAAAGCCTACCTTTCATTTAAGTTTCATCTCAAGCCCTACATTTTTGAGATTCCAAACTGTTCTAAATTACCTGAGAATTTTAGAATATCTAAAGTTGTTTAACATGTTTTTAATAATAAAATTTTTAATCGATTGTCCTGGATCTTATGGCTAAAAATTAAATAACTATTAGAATTATGTTGTTAAATTTTTTTTAAAAAAGTAATGAAAACTCATCAAAAGGCCACACCAATGTTCAGAAAATGCTAGGGTTCTGTTCACTCAAATGGCTTATTCCATATCTCAGGAATGAAGTTGTTAATGGCAGCATGAGAGATGAGGTGATCTACACATAAACACAGGGCTCTGAGTCAGCCTGAATGCTAGTGATTTTAATGCCAGACACATCCACTTTCAGCTGGAGGGTATTTGTTGAGAGCTGCCATGGAGAATGCCCACAATGAGGAAAAAATGCATACCCGTAGCAATCACAAGAGAGTAAAATAAGAATCTACTAATCAGAATTTAGAAATTGCAAAAAACAATATGATTTGGTATTTTGAAGTAATTCCAGGTATACAACCAAAAATAGATGTAGAAATACAGGTTGGATTCTTCAGGTACTACCCAAGCTGCCTTTCCTTCATGATCCTTGGGAATTTTGCCCAAATAAGCTCTGGAAGCTTGAATCTTATTTTTTAAAATTTCTGGATTATCTTCTTCACACCATGTGAATACCATTTAGCAGTGGGAATTTGAGTTGGTGTATTGAGAACTATGTCACGCCAAGTAAAATTTGTCTATAGAAAGAAGATATCTACTTCTAAGAGACATATATAGGAAATGAGAAACCAGCTACAGGGGGCATTTGCCCTAATATTTCTGATTACTTCTACTTGCTTACTCGCCCTAGATATTGGTCCAAATAAATGGCTATTTCATGGAGATAACAAGGATTGGTGTAAAAGAAAAATATGAGGGAAAGCACCCTGCCATTAAATTATAAAAAGAACTCCTGTCTTTCATTTCCACTTCCTCCACTTATAATGCCTATTACAGGCGGTGGGCCAATCAAGTAACCAATCTGAGTCTCATTTTCCCAACTGGTACCGTAGGGAATCAAATACTTGCTCTGTTATAACTTACTCAACATTTGTTGAGCCCTTACTATGTGCTAGGGACAGTAGTAGGTAGTATGCTAGGTACAAGCACTATTTTCAGGCAACTTACCATTTATTTAGAGAGGAAGACAAACATCCAAACATATAAATAATATGTAACTGCATTTACAAAAATTATCTTGAAGTAAGGAGTACAAAAAAAAAAAAAAAAGATGTAACTTAATCTAGGAGAACATCTCCTTAGGGAATAATGTTTAAACAAAAAGGGTGGGAAGGTAGAGAACATTCCAAGACAAGGGGATAACATGTGCAAAGGCCCCAAGGCAAGGAGGGGTTTGACATGGTCCAAGAACAGCAAGAGGACTCACGTGGTTACACTGAGGGGGAGAGCGGCAGAAGATAAGGTTCATAGTTATTGCAAGAATCACAGAGAAATGTGTGTGAACATGCTTTGCAGAGTACAAAGCTCTGTACCACTGTGAGAATTAACACAGTCATCAGTTTCAAGAGTCCTGCCCTCAGGACCAGAAACAGCAGGTCAAAAAAGAAAAAAGAAAAAACCACGCAAAACAAAAAAAAAAATCCTTGAACACGTTTTACTTCTTTTTTCTACTCTTACTAAATTGACCATTTCTCTCATCTTCATCATCAAACAAAGTGTTAGATTTTCAATTTGCATTGATATTAGAAGTATTAAAACAAGACCTAATTATTTATTCTTCATGTACCCAACTGGGCTTCTTTAAAGCCAAAAGAAAATAATTACAGCGGCACTTTTATGTCTAGGCAACAGAAAGCAGAGTACCCTGAAAAGCCAGGATTCCTTTATATTTACATTTGTGCCACATAGTGCCATACAAAAAATGAATGGAGAGGAGCTGGACGCTCCCTCTACTCACTGTCTCCATCTTTGCCACTCATTTTCCAGTGGAATTTTACAAATGGAATTTGGAAGAATGATGGGCTAATTTACAACAAACTCATTCATTCATTCACTTACTCATTTATTTTTTCAACCAGCAAATATTTATTATCTATTCATCTCTATAATGTTAAATATGGGGATTCTAGAGATTGATTTTTATTATACTGATTTAGTATCATAGTTATCCAGAGGAATCAAGGACCTTGGGTAGGGAGGGCGGGCAGGGGATGCAGATTTGCATTGAATTATGTCATTATATCCTTTATATATATTGTTAGCCCATAAGAATGTTACGAATTCCAGCTTTCCTGTGGCATCAAGAATGCTTAAAAGTAAAGGGTCCAGAAGGGTGATAGTAGTGGGGGCGGGGAGAGGAAGGGGGAGAGAGAACAAGAGAGAGAGAGGCCAGGAGGAAGCAACAGGACCCTAACATGGGCATGGGGGTGGGGCTGTGCACATAGGGTACACTGATGACAATGAACGCGGACAATGAATGTGAGCTCACTTCTCTTCTCCGAAGAATGTATCAGGAGACAGCCCTGCTTGGAAGAGATTCTTAAACCAAAGTCATCAATAAAGCTTGTGCCTACTTCAATAAGTGCTGTCTCCAGACCATTTTGTCTTCCGTCTCCCATACACTGAATACCTTGGGAAAACTGAGCTGACAGTGATGCATAACAAAATATTAGGCAATTGCTGAAATGAGAAACAGAACAAAAGGATTGCTTCTGAAAAGCTACCCATAAGAAGGGATACAGAAATAAGTAGAAAGGAATTATCATTAATGTGGTTGAGAGAAACTGGGAATAGGTGTTATTCTTAGAGGATAAATATGCAATCACTCAGGTGTGTTTAGTTGTAGATGATAAAAATGACTTTTAATTGAACTGCCTAGAAACCAACAAGAAGCACAGAAATTTAGAATAATTAATACATCACAGAAGAAACTTTTCAAAACTTAGAAAAATCTCTTCCTGTAAGGCAGCAAGGCACCTTATCAGCCATTCAGTTTCTGTATATATATATGAAACTGGAATTAAAGGCGGTGGGAGGCAGGGAGGAGTTGCTAGATACAAAAGCGGGTATTTTTCTGTTTTGTTTTTCCAGGAAAAAAAAAGGTGAAACCTGGTAACTAGGAAAATCTGTTAAAGAGAAATGTCGAGAGCTAAGTTAGTTAAAAGTTTGCTCTTAAAAAGAGAATAGTTTCATATAAGGAAAGAGAATTCTGATATAATAGATAGCATATTTTTAAAGAAGACACAAAGTGTCTATTGCCAATAAACACATCACATATGCATTACAGAGCTCCTTTTCCAAACACAGTAGGAAGACTACAATAGGAAATCTGAAAGAACAATAGCTTCTCCCCTGATTTCTCCCTTGCTCTGCCATTTTTGACAAATCAATTATCAATTACTGTCCTTTTAGTTATACAACCACTTTAAATAGTGATAAAAGCCCTCCCAAGACCCGGTTATACTCATTTCACTATCTATTCCAAATTAATAATTGTGACTCTTTTAAGTGTAAAAAAATTAAACATTCCCTGAAAAAAATACCTCCAACAGCATTATCATCACAATCACCACTTGTGCCAAAAATGCTTTCAATAAAATTTACCAAGTCAGTGTTAAAATAAGATTAAATCAATGTGAAAAACCCAAGTACTTGCCACTAGAAGGGAACTAAACTGTCAGTCTCCTTTGAACACACATTAAATATGCATCTAATTGGAAAAGCCAATTGCTAGGAAAAAGATCCTTTTGTTGAGGTAGCAAAATTTTTTTAAAAGGCAAAATGCTTCATATTTTACAACTTAGTTTACTTCATCATCCAACACTCGAGGGAGTCACTGTCAGACATGTCTCTAGGGCAATTTCAAGTGCTAGTTCTAGGTAGTCATGGACTGTGTATAGAAGAAAAATCACTTATAAACATCCATATAAAAATCCATATGGTGCCCTCACACAAAGACAGTAATGAGCATGCAACTTTGCTATAAGCATCTACCTACTGACCGTATTTTGAGCACAGAAAACAATCGTGTGACAATTACCCCGGTTCTTGATTTGCTTTTTCAAGTCAATCTCAAAATTGAAATAGGTTTCTTTTTTCTTTTTAATTTTTTTAGCAATTTATTAACAATGAAACATAATCTTGGCCTCTTTCATCAAAATCTAACTTCTCTGATCAAAAAGGACATTACCGTGCCCCAGTTCCAGGCTTTATTCTCTTTGATTTAGATAATCTAAACCATATTTTAATTGGTGTCTCTTCCTCTAAGCTCTCTCTCTTCAATTTGTCCTCTAAAGTGTCAGGATACCTAGCTTCCTAAAAAACAAAAAAGAAAGAAAATCTAAGAATTTCTTTCCTCCCTATTCACACTAGAACACAAAATACACCCCACAGCATAACATTCCCACCACGGACCTGCCCCAACCAGCCTTGCCCTCCCACTGCCATTTCCTGTCTCTGCCAGTCAACCCTTCTGAACACTTCATTCACTTCCCAAAGCTCGCACCCACTCTTGCATTCCCTCTACCTGGAATATCATTCTCCTCACCTGCGCCTGTCAGAACCCTACTCTTCCAGGAACAAAATCCTAGGACCACCTCTTTCACCTTCAGAGCCTTTAAAATGTCATCCCCTTTTGTATAATTCTTCTTTGAACAGTTGAGGTTTTGTTATTGTTGGGGGACATGCTAGATAAACCTTTATTCTCCGCGTACCATATAACAAGAAGTCCCAAAGTACCTCCTGCATACCTCACTTAAGGTACATTGCGTAAGGTTTTTATATTGCTTCTATCTACTATTTGACTTTCTGAACCTTGACATTAAATTCACTCTTCTGAGTCAATCTAGGGCTTGAAAAGAGTTAAGCAGTTAAGCGTTTGTTGTATGTTACTGATGTGCAAACATCTGCATTAGCAAGATGCCAAATTCAAGTTGATTCATAGCCATAAGAGGTTCCCAAAAAACAGTTTTTGAAGCCCATCAGTCTAATGGTTTTAAACTTCTGTTTTAGGGTTCATTCGTTTGTTTCTTTGCTTTCAGTAGAGCAAAACTGTTTTCAACAAGGAGTTTACCTGAAAGCACAGAAGGTAGAACAGGTAAACTCCATTCATATGAAAGCTTGACAGAGCCCACCCACATGTGCCTGCCACTCCCATCCCCTGCCATTAAAAGGAATCTGAAGAACACAGTTTAAAATCTACTTTACAGGAGTTAAAAAGTACAGAAGATATTCACCCAAAATTCTAATACCCGGACCTCCTACTATTTCCAAGTTTTATCAGAAGCAGACATGGCATACTACTTATTGTCAAGTAAAACAAGTTCTTAGAATATGAAAACTATTTTACGGCTTTTCAGGGGAGGTTAAAAGGTTTCTAATAACAGTCAGTCTCTAATATGCCTATTTTAAAAATTATTCTGAAGAGGCAATGCTTGCATTATTTATGTGCTCAGCTCTGGAGTCAGGTCACCTGGGTTCACTTTTCCACACTACCACTTACTAGTTACATAAGTTGCTCAGGCTCTCTTATTCTCAATCTCATCATACTTCTCAGTAAAAATTATACCTCATAGGATTTTGGTAAGTATTCAATAATGTAATGCAGCTTAGAATAGCTGCCACACATAATAACTGTTCAGTTAATACACTGGAGTTTGTTAAGGTCCATGATGAGAAAAGCAAATGAAGAGTATGTCAGATACCACTGGCTGGATTCAGTGTCTATCTAATAAAAAACAGAGTGCCCATTGAGACTGTAAATATTTTCCTGCTGCTTAAAGTTTGCATTGTCCATTTTATTAATCCAAGGGATTTACGCCAACTGAATTCACTCTTCTCTTTCTTTAAAAGTAAAATATTTAATAATACAGAATTTCAATGCATGTAAGTACACATTTATGTTTCCAACTGATAAGTCCTACTAACAACACAGTTACCCAAGTGTTTACTAAACGCTTCCACTCCCTATCATGCAGTCTTCTGCCAGGGGACTTTGCTCTCACCTAGATGCAGCTATTCTGCAGATTCTCCAGCAATACTGTGCTGATTTTCATCACTCCAAAAGCACTTCCTAGAACTCAGTAGAGCAAATGTCTGTCACGGAAAAGTAGGAATCTTAGAGCAGAGCCTGAGATGGACAGAAGAGCAAACCTATTCCAGGTAGTTGATCTGAAAATAAAACAACCTGCTGATCTGGTCATTGTAAGGACAAATAAAAGGTGTCTAAGAGCTCCCTATGAAATCATTTCACTGGCCTGGAAAAGCAAACCTCAGGCCTGGATAATAAAACGAAGAGAAGCAATCAGATGGTGATCATGATCACACGTTTGGAAATTCTGTTCCATAGTCAGTTGGGCTGTCAGATGCTTCTGCATAATTGATGTAAAGTCTTTTCTGCCTCTAACAACCAGACACACTGCAAAGGCTCAACACAGCCCCAGGAGTGTGGGTTGCCTGTCTCAGGAGTGTGGGTTGCCTGTCTCAGGAGTGTGGGTTGCCTATCTTGGGTGCCTCCACAGGATCCAAACAATTATGGACCAAGCTTGAAATCAGAAGGAAGTATCTCTTCTAGCAGGAATCAAGATAGGCTCACATCTATCAGAGGAGCCCAGAAACCAGTGGTTCTCAAATTTAAAATCACAAAGGAGTTATCTTTTACGTTTACTAAAAATGCATACTCCTAGCTGTAATAAAAAGGGTGAGTCCGTGTTTAATGTTTTGCTTTTGTTAACTTTTAGATCCCTGTCCCTTCCCTGCCTGCTCCACGTTTGAGCGACAAAGTTTACGGCACCCACATATGCCACTCGTTTTCAGCATCAGAGGGAAGATGAAATCTTTCAAACTCCTAACTCACACTTCAAGCTCTCTGCGGTCCACTCTGTAGCCACTCTCAGGGCCCAGTCCACTCTCTCTGCCTGGCTGTGGTTTCTCTCTAGAGCTAACCTGAGGCCTTCTCCTTGGAGAATCCTTCTGCTGTTTACTATGTGAATATGCTTTATTTCACACCATCGGTGCCTGTGTGTCCTTCATTCTAACATCTACAAATTCTTCATCTGCGGTGGGGGTGGGGGTGGGGATGGGGGTGGGAGGGGACTGTTCAATATCCAGCAGAGGATTCCAGGTGCCCAAATAAAACACTGGGCTGAATTCCAGAGATCCTGATTCAATAAATGATGGTAGTGGAGTTTGGGTCCAGGACCACTAATCCACAATTAAATAAGTATCCCAGGTCAACCTGTTACAGGTGATTCAAAGACTACTTAAACCATCCTCATTCTCCTCTTCAGTCTCCAGCATGAAATTGCATTACTGCCCTTACCTTTCCACACAGTGACTCCATATTTTAAGGTATGCTTTTATGACCCCTCTTTCTTCACCATTCATCAATCCTCTTGCAGTTGTTCTATCAGGTAATTTTCTCGTTTCAGTAGAAATATAGCAGAGTGTCTTTGCTGTACATAAGGCTGAGTGATCCAATAAACCTTAGGATGGTGGCTCCCTCCCCACCACCAATGCAACTATTACAGCCTTTTTTCATGAGACCATTTTCTGGGGAGGAAGTAAAGGTAGGGAAGGTCACAAGATGGAGATAATGGGCCAGGGTACTTGGGAAAAGAAGCAATAGTGGAATCGGGCAAAAAGAGTGTGGCTCAGCCCCTTCACCTCAGCTCTGTTAAGAGAGAGCGTATTCTTTCTATTTCTGTTCAGATCACACTATGATTTTAGAGGAGCGAGACCTTCTGAGAATACAAGTTTTTAGTATCTCAAGGACTTTCGGCTTTGGAAGCACAAGAAAGATACTAGACAGGGATGCTCCTTGAGTGGAAGTGGTGGACACCAAATATCTTCAAGTGGCTTTGTTGGTGATGAACATTAACGGGGCCACCAGACACAAAGTACTGAAGAGAATTGTACATGAGCGTACTGGAGACTCAAGAGCTAAGATTCTCTGACAGCAATGGGAGCCCAAGAAAATGACATACATACCAAGCTAGTAACGGAGTGAATGTTAATGGTCTCATTTGAATATCTTCAGCAATTATGAAAGTTGTGCAATGAATATAAAACCACCAAGTGCTCTGTGCATATCTCATTTCACTTGAAGGAAAAGTCTCACTCTTGCAGCTTTTATCAAGAGCTGGCCTGAGGCATTAATAATGGTAAGGAATAATTTAAGGTGCATGCTGAACACCTGTTCCCATCCTATTTCAGAGTTTTACCTCTAAGATAACCAGAGGGTGCCATCCTGGACTAATCCACTCTAAATTCTCCACAGAAATTATTTCTCAAAGAGCTACTCTGATTTTGTACCCTCATTTTTTCTTAATTAGGTGTTGACGTAGGCGATGACAACATGCCTACTAAAATGTTCACTACTGACCTTAGTATAAAGTCTTTGCAAAAAATTCATCTTAGAGTTTAGAATAGTGAGAATAAGTAAATTTACTAAAAGAAAAAATCAATGTGTCATATATATTTGCTTTCACTTTATTCTTCATCAGATGCTCATGTGGAGATGAGTACCGTTATTCCCATTTTATACATAAGTAGAATAGAGCTCAGGTAAGTTACAATTTGTCCAAAGTAAACTGTGAGTGAAGGGCAGACAAGGATCAGAACCCACTTCTAGCCACTCTCAATGTCCATTCTACTCCCCATCGTCTCTCTTTACAAAACTTTAATTTCTCCTGTATTGATTATGAGAATGATGGGAGCCTACTGGTTTCCATTTTTCTAAACCTCCAAGGAAATTCTTTGCTCAAATACCATAGCTCTTATGTTCTTATACAATTCTTTACATCTATTTTATTAGCTAAATTGTTCTTGTAGCTTTTCACATATCATCCCTAAAATCTTTCTGGAAAGTAGGGGGATACAAGTAATCAACAATTTAGTAAGCATTTACTCAAGCACAGTCTTTTTTTAACCTTATGATTCAAACTAGAAAGTAGGTGCTTTATACATAATAGATAGTATGTAAAGTTACTTGAAAGTTGGAATTTTCATTATACCTTTTACCTTTGTCATCTTTTGCCATCTTTATGGAATGGTACCATATACGCAATTGAATGTGACCATTTAAAAATTCTGGAGGAATAAGCAGCCATCTCATACCCACATACCTGCTTGCTCACAAAATCTTATCCAGGAACCTTGCTAGGTGCCCTGGTTATCCTTCAGGAAGAGAAAGTAGAATGCGGCCCACCAGATTGTAATTTTTGTTGCATCGTATTTTGAAATAGGTACATTTAAAATACAAAGGACAGTTGTGAAAGACTCAGAATTTCGTAGGCGGTCCTTGGAAGTTCTGTGCCACGGGAGCATGGCTGACTAATGGACAATGCCAAAGGCGTTCAGCCCCCACACTTGCTTAGCTGAGGAATGCTGTCAGGAACAGTAGGTCAGTCTTTTAGTAAAGGTAGAAAAACCAGTCTCAAAAACCAAAGAAGCAGAATCTAGAAATTGACACTCAGTGGATTGTTGAATACCAGTTGCTGCCTATAAAAATTGAGTTACCCTGAAAAGGTAACTTTTATTTTGGCTTTTGTATTCTTTTTTAGTATTTCTTATAATTTCTACCAATACAAAGAGAGTGTATTGTCTAAGAGTAGCTTGAACCTGAAATATCATAAAAAGTTTGACAAGATTCATCTGAGCTAAAGACTGCATTCTAATGACATGTGTGTTAAAGAGATAAGAATTACTGGATCTCAGGTCCACAAAGACTGAGGTGACATTTTGGAAACCACTTCTGTAGAGGGAGAACTTCCATGTGTAAGACATATGTAAAAACGGGTGTTGTCCAAACAGATCTTTCAGGGGGCTAAGCAGGATGATGCTTTTCCATGAACCGGGACTCTTCAAAGCAGAAACAGGATCTGTCTGATGGAAATAAACTTTTACATTTAAAAGCCATGGCATTTTAAAAACCAAGTTATACTTTAGTCTAATATAAGGAATTGATCTTAAAAACAAAACACAAATACTTCCTTTAAAGATAGAGCTAATTTTTTTTTTGGTATAGGTTAAGAATGAAATATATAATTTTTATTTCTAAATTTTAATTTCAGCATACATGTATTCATTTCTCAGATAAGAGTTTTAACTAAGACAATACAGTTAAAAAGGCTTTCCTTCATTGTTCTAAATTAAGACATGGCAAGGGTGCAATTTTAGGAAATGCAAAAAAAAAAAACTTCAGGAGGAGAAAGAGAAAGTAAATACATAGGCTTATGTTATGATACAATGAACACTACTGGGGAGCACACAACTTGGGGACAACAGCATACCTTCTGGATTCTCTCCCACATGTGTGCCTTGCTCCATGTGTCAACTCAGGCTCTCAGCCTGGCTCTGTATGGGACACATCTGTGGGCAGCTCAGAGCTTGTAGTCCAAGAGCTTATAACCAGAGGATCAGCCTTTACCTCTAACTCTGGTTAGAAAAATGTCAGAGAAGGACTGTGAGAAAATCCGCCTGGACCAAGTACCATGGTATACTCTGAATGGGAGAGCCAGAATCACAGCTCTTCCTAAGGCAACCACCAACAGAACCACATGATCAGAACTGAGCAGAAGCTTCTCCTGAGCAAGCAAAACAATAAATATTTACTCCCCAAAGTATTTACAGTTAACACTATTGTGATTACCCCATAAATGTCCTTTTTTAAGTCTATGTACCAGTTACATATATATTTATTTATTATTTTCCTGAGGTACACTTTGTATTTCCACACTTTTTAAAACAATTTTTTTAAATTGTACATGTTTAGTACAAAATGAGTTGTGAAATATTTTTATGTTTTGGTAATTCTCAAAGGCACAACAGAAACGTTTTTGCATAGACATTTCCATTGGGTACAGTCACTTAACTTTAAAATTCAGGATTTCATTCAAAGGGGCAGAATGTGGATTTGGGACACAGAAGAGAAGCTATGACAATTGTCTTTGCAAATAAGAGAAAAAATATATTTCTGGCAAATACATAAGGACATATCTTGAAAATCTGCTTTAAACTATTTTGGAAAAGATGATATTCTATAATATTCCAAACTGAATTCTAAGCTAAGGAGATTAAAATTTTAAAAAGTGAAGGCTCAGTAAATCCAGCGTAGGCTGTGTTGAAAGATGTCATTAAGAGATCATGCTCATCCAGGTGGGTCAGATTGCTCACAGCAGCCACGTGGACTCTGGCCAAGCCATGCTCTGGAAAGCAAGTTTCTGACCTCAAAGGAGTCACATTCTAAACTTCAGATCAGGAGCAGGCAATGTTAAAAATCTTTCTAAACCAAGGATATACCTTGAAACCGGAGAGCAAGTTAAGGTCACTGAATTAAAGTCAATAAAAGTTCTTGGACTTAGGGACAGATAGGACACTAGAGGTCGATGGAGAAAGCACCAGCCAGGAGGGCAAAAGAGACGTGGTTACTTGAGAGCAAGAGCAGAGGGTTTCCTGCTTGGTATATCACTCCTACAATACTAGAGAAGGGCAAGTTACCGTATGGATTATGCAATCAAGGAGTATTTATTAGAAACAAGTATAAACCTGATGTAAAATCTCCTTTAGTTAAAAAGCTAATGTACCTTCTATGGGTTTTCTCACATATTTTCTTCTCCATTGTGATAGAAGTCTTCTGTTTGTGTATGGACCAAGGCAACAGGGAAACTGGGAAGAAAGGCAGGGCATGGAATGGCAAAGACGGATTAAACAACAACAAAAAAAAAATTCTGGCCTCTAGCCACTTGCACCTGGTAGAGAGTGTCAAGAAAACCACA
Source organism: Pteropus medius (assembly GCF_902729225.1). Lineage (NCBI taxonomy): Eukaryota > Metazoa > Chordata > Mammalia > Chiroptera > Pteropodidae > Pteropus > Pteropus medius. Next base: position 18,184,387 of record NW_024351729.1, read on the forward strand.
GATGTATGCCCGGGGCTTTGCAAGTTTTTTTTTTTTTTTTAAATCTATTAATTCTTTCAACAAATACTTATTGAATATCCATTGCCTAACAGTTTGTTAGGTGGTAGGGATACAAAGATGTAGAAGACACATTATCTTCCCTTGAGAAAATTACAGTACCAGGATGAGGCCAGCAAGTAAAATTTACATTATAAATAAAGATATAATGGAGATATATATTACTAGATGGGAGAGCATTTCATTCTGATCAAAATGAGTGGAGGTCCAGAATTAAGCTATAAAAAATGACATAATATACTACTCCAAACTAAGGCCGAATCAAAAGACTGGATTTAAATTTAGAAACTACCAATGGATAAGGAAATCATGCCCAAACAGATTTCTTATAAATGTTGAGTACTTCCTGCTTTGGGATGGGCCAGAAATATTAAGATAACAAGTTGAGTGAATTCTGCTGAAACCAGGAAGTAAGGAGGATCATGAAAACTAAACCTAAAAAAAAATAATGAGAAGACTACTTAAAAGATTTAATGGATGAAAATGGTATTAAATTTGGAATGAGACCTGAGAGATAGGCTTATTGTTCATTTTCAAGATAACAGTTCAGCAACTCAATTTAATGTTTGCTCCCTTCAATCTAGAAATCTTCCAAAGGAGTAACAGAAGTCCTGATTTGTCCCTTATTCAGCAAGGCCTGAAATACAGAAACTTAAAAAAAAAAATTCTTCCAGGCTCCCCCTCTCCTCTCTCCTTACATGACCTCTTGTAAGTCTTTGATCATTTGAAAGGATGTGTGGGTGGTGTGTAACCTTTAGAAACGTTTTTCTGCCAATTTACTAGAGGGAAGTTTTCTTTTTCTTTTTCTTTTTTCCCCTTGCCTTAAGTTCTGCTCAAAACCACATCTCACTGCATTGTTCAAAGCTGCTCAGAGGCATCCTTAAAAGACTCCAGTGAAAAGAGAAGGGAGTTGAAGTTGTGAAACCAGACAGCACCCCTTCAAAACCAGATTTTCGTGGCCCCAAACAATCCTGTCTCTTTGTGTGGGATGGCTAGTGGTTGGTGAGTCATGTTATCAGGTGTATTTATAGACCATGAATTAAAAATAAATAAATAAAAGCAGTTATCGCTTCTTAAGAGTTTCAGAATGAGCAAAGTGAATAGCCAAAGAAATGTCTGAAAATCAGAAATGTTGATATTACAAGAGAACAGGGTAAATTATACAGATCAACCTAGGACAAAAGAGTTCATTAAAAAGACAGAGATTCTGGCCGAGTCCTCTGTAGTCCACAGAATTCTTCATATAGTGACTTGCACTTGAGTGATAATCAATAAAATTTATTGTGGAATCACTAGCAATGACTGTCAATGAACAAGCTGATTCTCACTTGTTTCACATATCCAGTTCCCATTTCAGTTTGAAATATACTTGGTGTATAAGAATGGTATGAGTATTCCTTTTAACTGTTTTCCTTTTTATGTTTACTGCACATTAAAGTTATTTTTAATAAAATGTAATCATTGGATTCATGGTTATTATATTTGGTAGAGAAGAGCTGGAAGTGGTAATTGAATAATAAATCCCCTCCCTCAAAAAAAAAATATTCGTTTATCTAATAACCTGAGTTTTAAACTAGTAACATGAGCTGGAAAGGTTTTTCTTATTTCAATAGCTCAGAACCACTCAACCACTTCCGAACTGCTTCCCACAGAAAGTTCTTCAGGTAGGAAACAGATCCAAAAGGCAGTTTCAGTTTTGAAAAACGGAAAAGTTAGATAGTTGTGAAGAGATGGATGTAAAGCATATGCGTGTGTGTGTGTACACACACACATACATACTTAAAGAAAAGATGGTAGCAACCATCAAGACCTCTAGGTTTCTGTAGTCACTTAAAAGTGGCCTCCAAAGTGGGATGGATTCAGCCAAAGGAAGTGTAAAATCATCCACTTTAATGAAGAAGAGAAAAATCAGAACTTACATTTATAATTTTGTCACAGAAAAATAAATTAAACCTTATTAATATTTAATATATAGATCCAAACAGCATATATATATATATATATATAGTATATATATATAAACACAATATATGCATATTTCTGGGTTTTGCACTCAAATATACTTCTGTTGGCTCTTGTTATTCATTGGATTTTTATTTCATTTTGTCTGTTTCATTTATTGATGTTTCCCAAGTTTTAGAAGAGGGCTGGGATAGAAAAGCATTCAAAATTGTATTCTGGAGTGAACTAAAATATATTTGATCACCAAGATTAGAGTCTAGTGGTAAAATGAAGTGTGTAAAGGTGAGGTTTTTCAAATGATTAAGGCAGATTCAAGCGTCAAATCATGCTCATGCTTTTGTCAAACCGTCTAGATCAGAAAGATACCGATCGATGGTTTCTAGCAGACAGCATGTCTTTTGCATAAGGCAAGGACTAAGCATATAATTCAAGGCCCAAAACAGGTCTCTCTCTCTGTGAACCAGAGAGGGAATTGTCATCTTTATCTGGAGCTGGATACCAGAGAAGACTGGTGGGGACTGTGGTGATGGAGGAGAATCGGGGGGAGTCTGAGAATTCTGAAACCTGAGATCCATACGAATCCAACCACACTCACCAAAAAAAAACATTAAACTACACAGAATCTACCATAAGCCAGACTGGAAAATTTCCCACATTTTCTCATTTTAGGAGGAAAAGGAAATCTTACACCCTGGCTAAAATAAAAAATGAAAATCAGAGCTTTCACTAAGAGAAACATGGATTGGCGAGTTATTTAGACAGTATTGAGTTTAAATGCCAATTCACCTACTTATTATTTGAATAATCTTAAGCAGACTTCTTGATTTCTCCAGTCTTACTTTCCTTATGAATTAAAAAAAAAAAAAAGTCACTAATACTTCTCACAGGTTTGTTGTGATTAAATAAATTAATAGAGCATGTTCAAATCTTGGTCTTATAATGTTTCAAAACTTTGAGTCTAACCCGATAGTATTATTTTACTGTTATTTTTTCTTTCAATACATGTATTGAAAAAGTTTGCATTATTTTCATAAATTACCACTTATCATAAATAGAAAGCATAATAAAGATAATACATATCTCCTAAAATTAAGAGGCACTGCATTTTTTAGTTGCCTGAACAGTTTACTTCTGTTGTCCTTGTGTAATCATTAATGGTGTTCCTTCTATTTATAAAAGAATCTCAGTTCAGACAACAAATGATGGGGTCACTCTACCTAGAATTGTCTGTGTACTCCCAGAAGTGCATTTAACACTGGGACACAGAGATTCCCATGTGTGACAATGTGCCTAAGAGATCATCTGGCACGTGGAACGCACTGGACCATGAGAGTTTTCTTCCTTCCCCGGAGCGGCACGTCAGATGGCAACCACTGTCTGGAAGCCATAGAGAGTGTCTGGGGTATGAGGGGAAGACAAGCACTGTGGGAAAGCAGGACACAAAGTAACAGCTGTGGTCACTGATCCTTTCATGCCCTCATATCCTTGCACACTGTGGATACTGGGTAATTTTGGTAGATATATTAATGAATGAGCATTATTTAGCATCTCCAAAAAGTTAAAAAAAAATATATCGTTCAACAAAACACCTCTGATGAGATCTTAAGAGTTCTCATCACAAGAAACATTTTTTTCATCTATATTCACAGTAAGTTAACTAAACTTACTGTGCTAATCATTTCACAATAGATGGAAGTCGAATCATTGTGCTGTACACCTTAAACTATTACAGCACTGTGTGTCAATTAAATTTCAATAAAACTTTAAAAAATTAATTTAATTAAAAAATACCTGAAAATAATAAATCAACAGGGTCTCCTGCTCCCTCTCTCTCTGTGTTCATGATATATATGTGTGTATGTGTGTGTGTGTGTGTGTGTATATATATATTTAACATATATCAGTAAAATACATGCATATGTACTTATATATGTACATATATAGATATATAACATATTGACCTAGAATAAAAAAGAAGTCAGGAATTAATGAGACTCTAAAAATTGTGACAAAAATCCAACTACTTTCCTCTGAGTTCAGATCCACTTATATTTTGTGGTGATTGGGGAAGGGTGTTAATTTTTTATTTGCTCTTAGAGTTTTCTGTATTTCAGGGATGATAAAAGCACAAGAATCAAACAAGTGTATATAACTAAAGTTTTCTTAGCACCTGATCTATTTACCTTCTACAGCCTAGAAAATATTTTCATGAAATCAGTGAATAACTACTGCTATTATAGTAAAAATAGAAAATGTTATGATAATAATTATTGACAAAAAATAGTTGAATTGTGAGTAGAGGTATAAACCCATTCCCAGAGACAGTGCTTACATAACTCCTGTCTTTCAATGAGATCTGTAGCTTTTACAAGTAACATCTCCTTGATTTTGGTAGTGTCAAGTACTCTTGCTAAGGCAAAAAAAAAAAAAAATGTTTTCAAGAGTACAGAGTACGGTGAGTAAATCTTAAAATAAATCCCATGTGTCTAGGTATAGAGTCTATTATTTTTTTAACTAGTAGGAAAAATTCCTTTTTCATTCAACAACTATCTCAATTTCATGACATTTAATTCTGGGTTGTTCTATTAATAAATGTGTTGAGTAGCCCTTTTCTGCTTTCAAGAGATGCTAAAAGTGTTACACAATGTTGCTGTAAATAAAAACAATGTCCATGTGAATATATCAAACATCAAAAAAAGTAAGAGCTAACTAAATGATTAACAAACAAAAATAGATAAAGGAAAATATGAGCTCTATAAAAGGTCAAAGAAAATTTTCAAGTAGCTAGAGTTCTCTGCATTTGCCTTCTGAGGCTTTCTGAAAACTCCTTTAGGGGTAAAACACCTTTCCAAGTGAAGTCGCTTTGAAAGTAGTTTCAACTCTTCTGATGTGCTACTGTCTAAATCATGAAAACACTTCCTTTGTCTGCATATCAGTAGGTACTTGAGTATGAAGAAAGGATGAGGTTCCAAGTGGAAGGTACTTCCCCAATACCTCCTACTTGTAGTTCTAAATGCTGGGCTGTTTATATGTTGAAAAGGTGGTTTCTAAAACAAGCATAGGCATTTTGTATAAAAAGAAATCCTGTGTGGGTTTTCTTTAGAATAGGAGGAAATTATTATAAAATATACTTCATTATAAGCGAGATCTTAGGTATAGTTGTTTTTTTTTTAATTGTTGCTGTTCTCTTATAGGAAATTTTTATTCAAGGTTAAATTGAGGCTACTTATAAGGAAAATAATGGAAATATGGAAGAAGATGTGACTCATATTATTATAAGTTAAACTAACTATATGACCCAGTATATAGCTCCTGGTAATTTACCCAAATGAAATGTAAACATATGTACACAAAAATACTTGTATATGAATGTCCATAGTAGCTTTATTCATAATTGTTAAAAACTGAAACCAACAAAAAATTCATTGACAGGTGTACAGATAAACAAAAATACAATATATTCACACAGTGGAACACTACTCAACAAAGAGACTGAAGCTGAAAATCATTATACTCAGTTACAAAAGTATACGGAATGCTTGCTGTGGTCGGGAAGAGTGGCAGAAGTAGAGACTGCATGGGTAAGAGAGGCAGTACTGTAAATAATCTTGCATGCAAATGAGTTTGAATTTATCACCTTGACAGCTAAGAATTGGGGCAGGGTAATGCTATAATTAGCTCTAGCAGCAGGAAGACTAGTTTAAAAACTATATGTAATAAAATTAAACAAAATAAAAGAACAAAGAATAATACGACATTCAAGATAGTTCTCACCTCTAGGGAGAAAGAGGATATAGGCTAGGAGAGAGGCACATAAGTAGACGATACAACTCATTGTTCTAGGTGTGGATTAGACAGTGTTCAAGGCAGTATTATGCTTTACACTTTGATACATGTTATATCTTATATTTGTCTAATATAATGTTATTAAGAATGAAAGTTAGATGGAAAGCATTATGAAAGAAAAAACCTACTGGAAAAGTCTGTACAAAATATGATCGGGCTAGGGTTAGGGAAGGGGTAGTGGTAATGGGAATGGATAGGAGTAAGTGGGAAGAGGGTGGAGAATGAAGGAGAAGTTAGAGGTGATATGTAGGACACTAGCTCAGGAAGAGATATGAAAGAGAAAGCCATCTGGTTACCAAAATTTGAGAGAGAGGATTCTCTAATCTTTTAAAGTCATATAATAAACATGACAATCTACCTGACCTGTACAGAGACTCAACCCTTATAAGGGTCTTATAAAATCTCAAATGTAAAGACCTATTATATATATGGGAAATAATAGTAGCACCACAAGGAAATACATATGTGTATTTGTTACAATACAATATATTAGTTTTTGCTTTTTTTAATACCACAGATTACAAGAAATCCTTAAAAATCTTTAGCAGCTTGTCCTTCCATTTGCAAAAGCTGACGATCATTCCATCTCTGTCAGAGTATTACCCATATAGTAAATGACCTGGCTCTTCTACTCAATTATCCCCTGTACTAAGAAATCTGAAACTGAGAGCCTGAAAACACGCTGTCAAATTTCAGGGCACGTGAAAACTCTTATTCCTATAAAAGAGCTGCAATAAAGGCTTTGTTGAATTATATGAGGCTTTCGCTACACACCTGTGAGTTGAAAACAGCTTCTCAATCTTGCCCTGCTCCTGACTTCACCAGAAGTGAATAAGAAAAATCAAGGACTTTTTTAAGATGATCAAAAGATTACCAAGAAAATTTATTCTGTTGAAATTCTCGAAGCAAGTTTACATTTTAGTTAACACCATAATTGTTCTTTTACCTTCATTATAGCTTTTGATGCCAAATAATGAAAGTCTGTCCTAGATATTGACCCTAAACACAAGGGTTTTACAACCTTGTCTACTCTTGTTTTCATATCTTAGAGTCATATGGGTTAGGAAGAGTCAAGATAGACACTTATTTAATGGATCTGTCAGAGTTTTATTTTGAGGAAGCATCTTGAATCTTGGAGTTCAATGGAGAAGTTTTAAAATATTAACTTTTAATTACACTCCTCTTCACAGATAATAAACTATTGACTTGTATTTAAGCCTAATGATTGGTTATTTGAGTTAGAATAACGTAATTTTGCAGGTGTCAAGAAATCCTGAATTACAAATGAATAGGAAAGCATAGGTAGGTGCTTAATTACAAAAACTCCTAATTGGTATGTATATAAATCGAGCATTATACTTAACAGAAATTAATCTACCTTTTGTTTCCTTTTATAAATTTATTTTATTTCCTCGATCAGTAACTGATACTATTTTTCCTTTCTGTAGTAATTTTTATTTCTACAAATCAAGTTAATGATAGTCACAGTAATCTTGTTATTGTTATTATACAAACACACACACTCCTCAAACAAGGGGTACCTACATGTTAATAACTCAGTATGTGTGAGTCATTTGAATCATACAGTGACTATTCCTATACTATTTCAGATTTACATTAAGGGTAATGATATAATTTATTAAAATACATTTTAGGGCAACTATGGACATAAAATATAGTAATGCGAATGCAAATAAGTTGAGCTACAGGTTTATTAACTTTTTTGATTCATTTTAATCTAACCTTTACTGAACTTTTACTAATACTTGGTACTTAGCTAGAAACTATAAGGACTATTAAATGAAAAATTAAATTCTTCAATCTGTTAGTTCTCAACAAAGTTATAATCTGATTGAGAAAACCACAAATATACACATGACAATTAAAGATATGGATATAGTTCAGATAACGTAGAACAAGTGATATACTTGAGAGAATGTGAAGAAATTATCAGAGTGGAGGGATCCAGGAAAACAAAGTCTTTAAGTATATCTCAGAAAGTTATGCATGAAATTCAAATGCTTTACCTTAACTCGTTTCTGGAATTTAGGATACAGTACTTTAAAGAAATAAAAAATCTAAATAAGAAGTCTCAGTAAGGTCAGTGTGTTTGTCAGTTCAGGCTACTATAACAAATTACCATGCACTGGTGACTTAAAGGACAAAAACGCGTTTCTCACAGTCCTAAAGGCTGGAAAGTCTGAGATTGAGCCACTGGCAGATTCAGTGTATACCGAGGGCCCGCTTCCTGGTTCGCAGATGACTGTGTCCTCACAGGGCAGGAAACAGAGAAAGCTCTCTGGAGTCTCTTTCACAGGGCACTGATCCCATTCATGAAGGCTCCACTCTCATGCCCTGATCACCTCCCAAAGGCCTCAGCTCCTCATGCTGTCACAATGGGGTTATGATCTCAACATAGAAATTTCGGGGAATACAAATATTGTTAGTAACAGTTGGTGACACAGAAATCCTGACATAGTCCCTGAGGTTTTAATTTAGGTAACGAAACAGTTATGGGTTCTATAAACCACAAAGAATGACACAAAAAGAGAATCCTTAAAATCTTGTTGAGGAAAACGGTTAACACTAGCAACTTCTTAGTTTTCATGATAAGGGAATGTGTCTAATTGACACATCAGTCCTTTGGTGAGATTTATTCCAGAGACTGGCTGATAAACTGTGTACGTGTGTATGTGTGTATGTGTATGTATATGTGTGTGTGTGTTGTGCAACTTAATAACTTGATTATGAATTTTAACTTAATTCTATCAAAAGATGCTAGCAAAAGTATATCACAGTTGTATAAAATAAAAGCTGTACTGATGGGCTCTCTCTGCATAGAATCTACTCTTTACCTTCTGGATTTTCAGTAGGACCCATTCCGGAGGTTCGGATGAGATAAGTTGACTTTATATATGGAAAACCATTTTTGGTCATGGATTATGTCATATGGAGCCAGAACTGCTTGAAAATGAGGTGACAGTGTTGCTCTAACAGGCTCCTGAAATGTCCTCTGACTGGGATTGTTGCTACTCCCAGGCAGGAAACCATGACAGGTGGCTCAACTGATTTACCAGAAGCCGTAATTGTTTAATGTGAAGGTTGTCAAGTTTCATTTTCCTGGTGCTGCTGTGCTTGCAGAAATTTGGCTAGTGAGTTAGAGAAGAAGCCAACTGGGAGAAGAAATCAATGCTGCTTCAGAGCCACCTCCTCCCACCCCAAGACACCTCTTAACATGTGCTGCCCCTTGGCTTTTTGTTATTCTCTCTAACTCCCTTCTTTGGCTGTCTTATACTTTACAGCCTTCAGTTCAAAGTCCTGCTTAATGTCTCCAAAATACTGCCACAGGTACTTAACATTTCCTGATACCTGCGAGATAATTCCACCTGGTTGTCCCACTGGAATCTCAATCTCTATATATCTAAAGTTAAACCGATTACCTTCCCTGACAAGTCAGCCCCTTCTCTCGACTCCTATATCTCTGTTAATTGCTGGGCCATATATACAGCCATTCAGGCATAAGCCTTCAAAATAACTTTTGAAAGGGTAAAGGGAACAAATTTAGCGGAAGAATCAGGAAAGCCCCACAAAATGAAATGTGAAGTAGTAGGAAGCCCCATGAAATGTAGGGACCTTTCTACATTTTACTCTGCCTAACAAATAGATTGTGAATCATTTCATTCATACCAGACTATGCCCCAAATTTACTTATGAAGTTCAAGGTAATTCTCAAAAATCTTTAAATTCCCAAATATCTGAGTTATTTGCAGTGCTAATAAAACAGAACATTGGTAGAAAAAAGAAACACGAGCGTTAAAGAGAAAGAATTTGCCAAAAGTTTCTAATACTATTGATGAAAGATGGTGCCCTGAGAATAAATGTCTGTTTTAAATATCTTGGCAGAGGTCCCCTGACAGTAGAGAGGAATAGACTAATCTATCATGCCTTTATTATATAAGCCATTTAGACCATCAAAACTTCTCCTCCAATTAGTTGTCTAATAATTATTTCCATATAAACTTAACAGGCAGGCATCAAAACAAGTGGAGATAATGCCATCTACTGCAGTGTTATGAACATGTAATCAGGGATCCTGAATGAGCTGAAGTGAAGAGTTGCATATTTCTGGTGTGTGACATAAGCGATGCACATGTACCCTCACCACAACCAATATCTTCACCAGATCGGTTTGTTAATCCTACCGTTTCTCTGGAATTTGGAGAGCTGTTTGATACTGTCAGAGGCAAGCAGTGCCACCCGTGGTGATGTTTCACATTAAATTGGTATCAGTGTGAGATCTCACCCACCGGTTTGAGGAAACTCAAGTGACCTTAAAGTTCCTACCTCTACCACTGGATCATTTAAAGACTCTGAGACCAAGCCAGTGCCAAAAGGTAGTCTGATACTTCCACTCTCAAAAAGGTGGATTCCCTGGCATCTCTCCATTTGCAGCCGCCATCTCTGCCATTGCACTTCGCCGCCTCGTGAGGCAGGGACTGGATGCTAGCATCCTACTATATGCCCAGAGCTGCAATTTTGAGTCCAAGAAAAGCCCTGCCCAGGCCAGTCTGGTCCTTCGAAAGACTGTTTCCCAGAATCTCTATTCTCTCTGGGCCAGGCTTAGCCACGTGCTCCCCACGCCCAGGCTCCCAAGGCTGCAGCTCAAGGTGCCCCGCTTCCATCCCACATGCAGCCTTTCTCATCTCAGTCGCAGAGGTTCAGACCTCTGCCCTGGCGGAACCTGAAACCATTATCTCTCTTCCCAAGTTTGTCCTTCTATCCCAGAATCAGAGTACTTTCCTTTTGGTCTGCCTCTTCCTCTTTCTATGCTAACAGTTTTAAGTACCCATCAGAATCTCATGGTCTCAGACTTCACAAAATCAAAGAGTCTGTATGTTTTACATACAGACATTTAAAGGACAAAAATGACCCAGGTCCTAGACATAAAAATTTATCTTCCCATGTTGGATAATTTTCATTCCTTCCTAATATGCAGCCCCATCTCAAGAACAGATTGGAGGTCTTCTCCCTTCAACACAGAAAAACAAAAACAAAACAAAACAAAAAACAATATATACTCAAGTTAATTTCTAAATGGGTCACCCTGTTACAGAGATAAAAGAGCGTCTAATGTTAATTTCTAAATGGGTCACACGGCTACTGAGATAAAAGGTGCACGACAAAACTAGGACAGGTAACAGAAGCTAAATTGCAGGGATAAAAAAATAGGCATTTGGAGATAATTCACCATGAGTAAAAGAGTCAGCAGAAGATCTGGACTTAACAGAAGAATAAGAGGACATTGGTAGTTTGGGGTAGAGTTTGGAGCTGATCTGGCCCTACCTGTTGGCTTTGCACCCTTGGGAAGAAAAAATACTCTGTGTGTGTTTGTGTGTGTGTGTGTGTGTGTGTGTGTGTGTGTGTGTGTGTGTTTTGAAAAAGCAAATGGAACTGAAAAAAAAAAAAGTTTTACCCATCAAGTCTAAACAACTCGAAAACAAGAATAAAAAATAGAGAAGGGGATAGCATTTTCTGTCTCAGGATTAAAGATAAGCTGTTGGGCCCAGAACATCTGTGAAGTATTATACAGTTAGTGGTAGCAGGGGCAAGAGGGGCAGAGGCAAATCAAAGGCAGCATGTTGGTGACTCATGAGCCATTGTCTAAGGGAGCTCCAAATGATGGCTTAGCAGACTCAGCAGCCACCCAGGCAAAGTCAATAGTGCAGGCAAATTAGAGGTGGGAGCTGGAGCAAATTCAACTCCATAGCAGAACCCAAGAGTCTTTCCAAAGTCATATAACTGAAAGCCAAGATGAGAGCACCTGCTAAATAAGTCATCCATACATTGTAAGGACTCCTAGAGAGGCTAGAAAAGAGGAGAAACGGCAAACGTTTGAGATCTTAGTAGCAGAAAGTGGGGAAGTATGAGTTAAGGTTAAGGAGACAGATGTCTTTAGATGAAACAAAGTCAACCCACCAGGTGAGATAATTTTTACATATTTAAATACCTTTAACAGTAGAATTTAAGCAAAATTTCATTTATTTCCTTCCCCTGACATTTTTTTCTTGAAAGTTGTCAAATAATAAATTGGCCTCATTTATCGGGCGCGTGTGTGTAACACGTGTGTGTGTGTTTGGTTGTCAGTTTCTTTGAAATAGACTACTTTTGGCTCAGCTGGTGAACTTATTAGTTTTTGGAATCTCCAAATCTAGAATCTTTGAAAACGAAAGCACATTCACATGGTGGGCATGAAATACCTAGTAAATCTTCTTCCACAATTTCTGTTTAATTCATTTTCTCTATTTCCTATTGTCATAATCATAACCTAGTAGCTAATTAACTCTCCTTTATCTACCCAATGAATCTTACAGACTCTTTCCATTATGCCTTTTCTACCTCCATTACTTCTACCTATAATACCTCTAAATCTTACCCATATTTCAAGGTCCAGCTCAACTATTACTTCCTTCATGAAGATTTCCACATCGCCCACCCAGAAATTAACTACCTCTACTAGGAAATCTTACAACAGATTATTTATGTTATGCAAATGAGGCTTCTTTACCTCCTTGTTTGGCTCTGTGTCTGTGTGTCTGTGTGTCTGTGTGTGTGTCTCTGTGCATGTCTGTGCATATCTGTGTGTCTCTGTGTCTGTGTACATATCTGTTCGTGTCTGTGCATGTCTGTGTGTGTCTGTGTGTGTGTCTCCATGTGTGTGCGCACATGTGTGTACTATCTTACATTTACTTACTAATTATTTGGAAAGTTCCTAAGGACAAGGACGACGTCTTCACATCTAGGCAGTGTTCCTTGCTCATGATAAACCTTCCCACCTTCCCTGTTCATTGTGCATCTCAGGCTGCCTTTAGGAATTTTTTACTTTTTTTTTTCCTATCAGGGTGATTCGTAATGCCTCTGTAAGCTAGATGTCATAGTCATGAAAATATGAGAGGCTTGAAAGGGGATGAGATTAGAAAAGACTATTTGATTTGCAGCAAATCACATATTCTTTCATTTGGAATGTATTTAACTCTTCAAATCCCCTAAGTTCTAAGAACTTTTTCAACTCTTTTCAAATGCTCCCCTCCTATTATGCACAAATAGAAAAGCCTAGAGAACATATAAAATAGTGATAAATGGGCATTCCTGCTAGTTCCCCTATTATTTTCTTTTTTACCTAGAGTTCCCATTAAACAATATTTGATGAACACCGTATGAATGACTCACAAGCAATAATTCAGCATCAACCAAAGTAATAAAGTAAAAACTATATGTCATGTTTTCGCATCAATGTTGCAAATTATACTATACCTAAAAATTCTTTTCAGTATCTATTAGTTTAGTTAACCATCACTTAAGCGTAAACTTTAAAGAAGTACAATCTTCACGGTCATCCAACAGGCAGGTGCAAATGTGACACAAAACATTCCATCAGTATTTGCACATATAAGAATTCTGTAAGGCCTCTACGGTCTTGCCAAATTCAATTCTATAATTTAAGTAAACAAAAAAAAATCAAATAAGTAAAATTGGTACTACAAAACAAAAATATATCTCATAGACATGGGCTCTGGACTAAAACAATTTCCATTCAAGTTTCATTCATTCATGTTATATTTTATCCTGAGCCATTGAAAAAAAAAATCTAAGTTGGCCTCACTCCAGTTTCTAGTAAGCTCCATTTACTAGAGCTTATGTGACACTGATTGTACTATACTGTGCTCTAGTTTCCTCATCTGGAAAATGGGGATGAAAACTACTACCTGCTCCATAGAGTTACGAGAATTAAATAAAATAATCTATAGAAAGATAAAACTGTCTAGGCCAGATTTAGAGCTCAATGTCAGCTGCTGTTATTATTATCTGGTAATTCTTACATTTATGCCAATCCTGTGTCTATACAACACCAAAATTTAACTGATGACAATAAAAATATCAACTATGCATTTTATTCCAGAGACTAAAATGTGAAGAACAAATTGATAAACAAGTATGGATCTAAAAAGCTGCAATGGTTTTCTTAAGTCTCAAATGTTTCAAATTTTGTATTTACTTGTTTTGGTTTCAAACATATGAATCTACTGTATGTGCTAAATCATTTGTGATCTTGAATGAGATCAATGTGTAAAGATTTTGAATGATCTTGAGTCCCAACTAAGAAAATAATATTTGAAATCTGCACAGAGAATAAAGTTGTAGCACACTATATCTGCTATATGTCTATGACAAATCAAACTACTGTGGGAGAGTAGATTTTAACAGCAACTCAGAAACTTATGATCTTGCACTAAGTTCCCTCTGCTACAAACATTAACTGTAGTTCAGCCCTTATAGCCTCATTTTTGGAAACTTGACTTACTGCTGATAGAGATAATAAGCACCTAAATAAACAATTTATATTCCTGATAGTCACACTGATACCTTTTTAAAAGAGAGCAAGTCAAAACATTAAAAAACAAAACTTCCATTCCCACTTATTATTAGTTGAAATGCTTTTCATTAACGGTGATAGAAAAATGCATATACTAGTTAGACTGCTAAGTGTCCATTATCAACTGCTAATAAGCTGCAAGAAATCGCCCTTCCCAGTGCACTGTAACCTGAATGCTTTCTGCACTTCCATCAGCTCAGATAAGGTACACCAAATTATCTTTCCAACTACAGTTGTGTCACCTGAATGCAATTAACACCTTATTAAGTGTTAAGGTATTTCTACAGGTAATAAATTAGTCATGGCTCAGTACCTTGCAACACTTCTTTAGTACAGTACTTGATACACTCACTGCAGGCTATGGAAAATGCTAAAACAAATAAATTCTTTAGAGCAATACAATTACATGGGTAATTTTATATTGTCTTAGTGGTGCTGATTGCACAAGCAGTCAGAGGCTGGAAGACAATAAATCAAAGATGTCTCTTTTTATGACTACAGAGTTTCTTAGTTTCAGGCAAAGTTTTGTGTCAGTTATTTGATAGTATATTTCTGGAAATTTTTCATTAAATTTAAGTCACTAAATCATTCTTTTATAAGTCTCCACATACACACTTTCTACCATACACTGAACATTTTAAGATATTAAAAATTAACTAAAAGCATTTAATTAAAAAATTATAAGATAAATGCTACACAGCTCTTATATTTAATATACACAAGTAATTTTAATATTTGATAGCCACTTTCTATATCTAAAAACTTTACCCATCTGAAAATCTCTCTTCCATTCTTGCTCTACAAAACCCAAATACTAAGACCTTGTTGCATGAAGAAGAAATGAAATAGCCTTAATAAAAATAAAATTGTAACTATGGATAATTAAATAAGTTTAACCCCCCCACACACATAAATTTTAAAATAATCTCGAGTTGCATTTCTTCTGAGATTTAAATTTTGTACCTGTTCTTTTCCCTTCCCCTGAAGAACCATTATCAATGACTAAAGGCACAGAATTTGTAATTTGTAACAACATCGGTTCTTCCAAGAGAACTGGAGAACCTTTCCTAGGTTCAGATGATAGAAGTTATAAGATACTTGACTTCTCCATTAAATATTAGCTCTAGTTCTACTGCAATAGAAGTGAATTTGCAGTATACATGCATACAGCAGTAAAAAATTCGTAAGTTATTTGCAATGTCTCTTTAGAATCTGCTTGCAGTATTTTTAAAATGTAAGTGATATGATTTTTTTCTTTCCTTGTCAGGAAACTAGGCAGTAGTATTAAGTGCCACATAAATAGCTAATTGGGTGGAATGATCAAAAGATTACATAAACCACCTCTCAGATGGGAACCTCTGAGATAAGCTACAGAGGAATGTGGGTCAAATGTTTAATCACCTTTTTTTTCTGTGCATATAAAATTAATATTTCTTAATGAACTGCCATGTTCATTAAGAATGACTGATTGACAGTTTTGAGCTTTCCCATTAAACTACTATTGGAAGGTAAGATCGTTCTAGTCCACTTCATCATATAACAGTTGAGAAACTAAAATCCAAAGAGGTTAAATGACTTGCTGAAGGTCACAGAGTAAGAACCCAGATCTTATGATGCCTCAACGGGAGCTTCTTTCACTACGTTATCTGGGGAGGGATAGGGTGCATGTACCTTCCGAAGAACCTTCTGACATTATGTTCTATTATTTGTTTCAAGGAATGTCACTTGGTAGTTTAAAGCATACTCTTATATTCACACAGTATGTCCCGAGTCCAATATGGATTTCAATTTGGACATTAGAGTACCTATAAAAACATGAAATACCTTCCTTATATTGTAACGCTTTTTCCTATATGAGGTTTCAAACTATTTCTCCAACTTTTTTTTTTTAGGTATGTCAGGAATAAGCCAATAGATTTTTCATGAAGTTTTGAAATTATTAAAATTGTTTTTACAACTTAAAACTTTAGTTCAGTTTTGCCTTGTATGTTTTTATGATTTATCAAATCCTAAAATTAACTGAAATTAAACTACAAATGCTATGTATGAGTCTTTCTTCTCAAAAAGTAAAGCCTTCCATAATATAATATAAGGAATAATTAGATATCTACGAAAAAAATTAAAGACATCATTTAAGTAACAGTCATGAAATACAAGAAAAAACGTTTAAAAAAAGATCCTGTAACTTTTGCAGTTATGATGCTTTTACTAATGAATTATTTTTTTGCACAATGCTTAAATAATTGATGCAAAATGGTAACCATTTTATTATGGTCATAGATTATGTGTTTCAGGAATTCAGAAAGGGCACAGTGAGGTAAGCATTTTTGGGGCCTCAAGTGGAAAAATTCAAAGAGAGATAATTCAATAGCTTGGGAATGGATTCATTTCTAGGCTTGTTTACTCATATGTCTGGTGGTTGATGTTGACTATTTGGGGGGACCTTACCGGGGCTGTTAGCCAGAATACCTAGATAAATTATCAACATGTGGTATCTCCATATGGGTTAGACTGAATTTCCTCACTGTATAAGATCAGGGAAGTGTGTCATGCATCAACAAAGATTTGGAACTTATGCCTCCTCCAAAGAGAAATAGTCACTGTCCACCAAAAGAGAATAAGATCAATAAGGCATTCAACTCTCCAAATACCCAAGAGAGCAAATAAAAAGTTTCCAAAAATCATTATGAGTTAATAAAAATAAAACTGGTATGATTTTTTTAAAAAAATTAAAGCTTCTTGCTTTAAATACTTAGAATCAAAATTGAATTTTTCAAAACACATGCTGAGTACCTAGTGATTTCCTTGCTGCAAAAGGAAAGTCACCAAATTTCACTCTATATGTTAAAAAACTTGATTTCAACCTCAGTTATCCATAACAAAAAACTAACTGCCAAAATAAAAAAGAGAAATGCTACATTTTTACTTTGATTGAGAACATGTACAGAAGTACATAAGAAATTGCTGCACTGGAATAAAATACAAGGACCTTGAGGATGAATTGATTAAAAAAAAAATTTACAAATGTAATTTTAAACTACATTTCTTGAGAAGACACTAGAGTCAGAAAATGGAAAATATGCAATACTTTTTAGTACTACCACTGAGAGGAATTGCTTTATCTAATAAATCTAGGATCTGTCAGATTAATATAGAACTAGGGGTATCCTTTGCTATGAATGTGTCATTCGACATCTTCTGATACAATCTGTTATAATTTATTTGTTCTTTTAGAGATTGTTGTCTCATTTAGACACATAAATGTCAAAAGTAGATGTGACTAATTAAATAGTTCTTTGCTATAATAAGTTTTAAGCAAAAAAGGTCATTAAATTATTCATTCATACAGTGGGATAAGTGTTTAATAAAGAGTAAGTAAGTATATGCTAAGAAATATATAACAAAGTCAGGTTGGGAATAGGAGGAAAAAGTCTAGGTTGGTTTCTCAAAAGAGGTAATGTCTAAGCTTAACTTGAACAGCAAATGACACTCCACTGGATAAAGAGACAAGTTGTAAGATGTTCCAGGTAGAATTACAGCCTATGTAAAAGTACGGAGAAGAAAAGTATGGTGTATTGAAGAAGTTCCAAGAAATTCATTTTGTCTTAAACTTAAACTATGAGGAGTAGTAATAGATGACACTGAATAGGGACACAGGGCCAGATGTCATATAATGCACACATCTTTATGTATTTAGATTTTATGCTATGACTTTGAAGTATTTTAGATAAGTATCATGATCAAACTGTTTTCTATCAAGATCTCTCATGATGCAAGTAAAAAGATCAATCAGAAGGTAGTTTGCATTGATCTAGGAAAAAGAAAATACTGGCCTCAAATAAAATAGGAACCATAGAAATGCAGAGAGTGAGTGGAAAAATTCAACTGATATTAACGTAGAAACATCACAATAATGATTGTAGGCTAAGGAAGAAAGAGATTAAGGATTTATAATCTACCAGAGTATCTGGCTTGAACAACAAAACTTGGTAGTGACGCTCTCTGAAACAAGAAACACAAGCAGAATATTTGGTTGGGGTAGAGTTAAGAGAGGCATCCATTTTTAGACATGTTGACTTTGAGATGTCTGTGGTACATCTAGGTAGAAATATTAAGGAGCCACTTGGCTCTGGAGCTCAGGGGAATGATCATCCTAGAGCTAGTGAGTTGGATAGCAATGGTTTACAGGTGATACTTGAAACATCATGAGTGAGAGAGATCATCCTAGGAAAATATGTATGTCAGGTGAGAGGTGTAGAGGATTAAGTTATGTGGAAACTAATGTTATTTATGGGTAAGGTAAGAAAAAGAGAACATTCGGAAGGTGGAAAAAAAAAAAAACACAATTGTAAAGGATGCCCAAAAGGGAGTAGGGTTGCAGTAAAGAAAACAGAACTATTTACTAAAGAAAAATATCAATAGTTCAAATGCTACAGAAAAATCAGCCAAACAAACGCTGGAAAATGTCCATTGAATTTAGCCTTTCTTTTTGCTTGTCCCAAACACTGAATATGGTTTGCCTCAAATATGTCTTTGGATTTCTAATAATTTCAGGGAAAAAAAAAAGAGAACCTATTTAATTATAGCAATTGTACACCCAGGGACATTTGATTTTTATGATGATGATGATGTCATTCAAAATATACTGTATTGGGAAAACGGGGAATAACAGAAATGTTTTCCTAAAATTGATTCTGTAGTTATTGTCATAATAAATTTAAATTAATAATTATTAATTTGTCACAAGCATCTACTTTGAAAATAGGTAAATTGAATTACAGTGACATTTAGTGATCCCCTAAGGTTTCTTGAAGTATGGGAAATGGTCTTTGGAATAAGAATACATGTATTTTGTTGCAGAGTCCCATGTACAAGGCTCTAAAAAACATACAAGCAAAGCAAATAATCTCATTAATTTCCTGTAGAACATTTTAAAATATCACATTAATCAGCCTTTATCATTTTTAAGTACACATAAATAACGTTAAAGTTTTATATAATTAAAAGTTTTACACTTTGTGTGTGATTCTTTAAAGCCTTCATCAGTTTGTCAATTAACAAACTAAAAACCCCATTTATTCTAGTTATGCCTGGAAGCTGATGTTCCTAATAAAAAGGCTTCTTACATAAATAAAAGTAAATGCCTTAAAGAATTGACTTTCCCTAGCTTCCAGAATTATAAACTAGTGATTGCTCTTCCTGAGTACACTCAATACCTTCTAAAGTGCAAAACAGAGAGGGAATTTGTTAATCTCTTCTGCACTATAATATCTCTGTGTTTAACCACACTGATCTATGTACTATATCAGCCGGTGGATAGCAATGGTAGACATGCAAACCAAATTGACTCTCACGACTGCTGCGGATTCTTGCAACATATTTGTCAAGGCTCTCTAACCACATCCAGCGGAAGATAAATCCAGGGCCTGGTCAACAAATGCACTGATAGGCCGCATTTAGGCCTGAGCAACTAAAAGAGATAGGTAAAAGAGGGAAGGTAGTTTTCATTGCTTAAAAGTTCAACATGTTTTATTCAAAGGAAATATTCATTATCTTAACAGTATATGAGATGAGTAGGTGCCTGCCCCAGATGAGGTCATACCTCAGGATAACTCTTAAAAATCAACAATCGCCACCATAGCAAAAAACATAAGACTTAAGAAATTATTACATATTTATTATTTCAATGGATATTTGCTGAGTTTCTAACCTCAGCACGAAGGACTAAGGAAGCATATATAAAAAGTCATGATCCCATCCTTGAGAACTTAACAGGAATGCCAAGTGGGGGAACTGAGTCACAAAAGGAGAAAGTTGAAAAGAGTCTTGGCATAATAGAGTATTTCAGGAGACACTGCTGGCTGCCTAACCAACAATCATTGCCTTTCAAATCCTTTCTCCCCTTTTCTCTCCAAAAATCCAATCTCTCATCTCCTGCAAAGACTTCGAGAGAGGTGAGCCTCAGATCCACTATTAAAGAAAGAATTCTAATTAGTAGAATGAAATCATCCTGCAATGATTCCCCTGGCCAGTGACTGGTTTCAACATGGGCATGTGATAAAATTTTATCCAGTGAGACAGGAGAATTCTGCTGGGGTCTTTTGGAAAATCCTTCCTCAAAAATAATGAGAATTATATAGGAATTAATTAAATACATTCCACTGATATTATTGTGTAATAATAGAAGATCTGGTTCTATTGTTGCTATATTATGGTTTTGAGGGCTGCTAAGGACTACCAAACATCCTAAGAATAGCAGAGATAGGAAAATGTTCACACACACACACACACACACACACACACCCCAGCACACACTAGCTTCTGATGATATCTTCAAACCACTAACTTCTTATTATGGTAGATAATTGTCTATGTTGTTATAATCCTATGAATCAGATTTTTCTGCTTATTGCTGCCAAATGCATCCTAACCAAAACAAATACACTTAATTCAAAAATGAAGTAACAGAGACTCTGAGAGTTAAGAAGATCTGCCAAATATCAAACAACTAGTTATAATATAGTATTCTTAGTAGCTAATTCCCTTTAAATTAATGGCTATCACATTTGAGATGGCCTGGGAGCAGTGACACCCCATTGAGCATACCTAGCACCCAGATTATAGAACCAAGGCTTCTTGGAGAAATGGTGGATACCAGTGCTGAGACAAGAAAAGTACAAGATAAGCCTAGAACATCTTGTTGAGATAGAAAATAAGAAAATGTTCAGATAATTATGGAAACTTGTCAAAAGAATTAGCTTGAAGGAGTTTCTACTGGTCAAACTTTGGAAATTTGAGCATCAAAACAAATAACTGAATAAAATAGGAAATTGAGTCCATAGGGATATTGATAAAGATGGAATTGAAAATTTGATAAGGAACAGAATATTTACATAGTTACAAAGTATCACCCCACAAAACACTTAACAATTACAAAGAACAAAACAAATAACTTTACAGTGAGGAAGACTGGCAGACACCACCATTAATCAATCAATCAAAGTAAGCATCATCAGTAATACCACAAATTAAAATTGCGCATAACTGAAATAATGTAGTGAGAAGAACACAGTATTGCTCCTGTGACATTCCTGTGAAAAACACAGTATCTAAATCTAATTATGGGGGGACTTTTAAAATATAGTTTTTATTTTTATAAAGATATGACAAGGCTAATACATTGAGATGATTACCACTGCAAAGACAGTTTGTTATTCACAGTCCCTAAGGTGAGGAGGCACGTCACGTCACACAGGGCCATATGGGGAAGCACCAGGGTAGGACAGGAGGCAGAAGGAGAAAGGAGAAAGCATGGGTTGGGTAGGTGCCTTAGTTGTTGTATTTTAGGGAAGGTGAGGCAAAGCAGGATAAGCAGGAATAGGGTTGGCTAATGGGAATAATTTCATCAAGGGGTGTTGGGTCATCTCTAGTTGTTTTTGCCTAGCCCTGGGATGATTAGAGAAGGAGAATATGGCTTACTGGAATGTAAGAGCCAGACACAAGAGGTGGTTCCTACTATGGGCTCTGATCAGGTTGGTTTGCAAATGAAAGCCATGCTCTCAGGGAGAGCCACACTCTATGGCTAAGAATTGGACCACCCTGGTGGGGGCAGGGTGGGGGGGTGTTCTCCCCAGTCAGCAAGACTCTAGATGCCAGAGCATCAAAAATATGCAAAATAAGCAAACATAGTTAAAGAGAGGTTTCAGATAAACTCAAATTAGAGAGTATTCTGAAAAAAGAAATATTGTGATCATCAAGTGTCAAAACCATAACAGTCAAGGGAAGATTTAGGAACTGTTCTAGATTGAAGAAAACTAGAGACTTGACAACTAAATGCAATTTATGAAGTGGATCCTTTTGCTATAAAAGATATTACTGGAACAACTGGTGACATGTGAACGGGGTCTAAGGTTTATGTGGTAGTAATGGATCAGTTTCTGATTTTGATGTCTGCATTGTGGTTATATAAGAGAATGCCCTTGTTTTTAGGAGAGCACATTGTTCAGGGAAAAGCTTTTTATATTATACTTGCAACTTTTCTGCATGTGTTTAAATGTTTCATAACTTTAAAAAACTATACATAAAAATATAACATAAAAGAGTAAAGAAATATTATATTTTAAATTCAGAAAATATTTTTAGAACTCATATCTTAAATCTTGAATTCTTCTTACAAACTACAACTGCCTCCAACACATAATCACATTCTTTTCATGGCATGACGGCAGGTACTTCAATTTCCAGGGTGGAATGGCAAGAAAACTAGTTAAGGGAGTGTGGATAGGGTGGCTCTCAGCCAAGCAAAATATGCTAACCAAGGTTCAGGATGCTCCAGGTTAGGATCCTATACTAGGATCCACCACTTCAGTCCACAAAAGTAGGCACAAAGAAAGGGACAAAGAATAAGTAGCAGCTGTAGACTTCAACCAGGTTTAAGAATGAAGATGAGACCCCACCACTGTGCTGTCTCCACGAGATTCTTCCCTTCTTACGAAACAGAGCCAAGCCCCTCTTTGGTCAACGCTGCCCTGTATTTTCAGGGTTGTTGACTGACCACGACTGTACTCTGGCTGTTGCTTTTCTACCAGTCTTCCCATAGTTTCTCTTCTGTTGGAACAAAAAAGACCTGGAAAAAGAACTACCAGCAGGCTGATTTTTGCTGATCTCTAGGCATCACTGAAGAAGGTCTGGCTTCTCTTGGGGCTTTGATATTTACTTCAAGTCTACTTTTGGCTGGCTTTGCTCTTGGTCTCGATCTGGGCAAAGTAACAACCTCCTGAACTAGCCTTCCAGTATGTGCTTCACTGTGTCACCATCCTTCCCTAAATCTTGTATTCTGGGGGTCAGCAAACTGACCTTACTCCTTCTACAGATATCACAGAGAAGGTGATGTCTTCTACTTCAATGGCCTGAATTCAAGTTTTAGAGCACATGAAATTGATTAGGGTACAGGAATTTTCTATGCGTAAATTCATATCACATATTAATTGTGACAGGATTAAACCCCCTCTCTCACTTGCATCTACTTCCAGTAACATAGCCCATACCTATTCCTAGAGGCTAGAACATTCATTTATTCAGTGACAATTTCCTGAGCATTTATTATAAGTTAAGCTCTATACTAAACATTTAGGATATAGCAGTGAGCAAAACAAAAACAAATCACTGATCACTTGGGGTTTTTATCTGGAAGAAAATAAAATGAATAAACAATGAATAATTGAATAAATAAATTATGAAAAAATAAAATAATAAATTTATAAATTATAATTTATAAGTCAATGAATAAGTAATGAAAATGAATAACCAAATAACAAATTATAACATGTGCTGGAAATGCTATGGCAAATAATAAAAAAAAGTGACTCAGGGTAAAAGGGACTGAAATTGCTGGGTTTGTAAAGTTCCAACTGCAATTTTAAAAACCAAGCAGAAAGGAGTTTTACTTTGTCAGAAAAAAATATCGAGACATATTTTAAATTATAATAACACATGATTTTGTGATAAGAGGTAGTCAATTTTAATAATTGGAAGGTTTGTGTTATAAATGTTTTATCCTGAAGTCTCTATCCCCAGGTCCAGGGAATTAAAAATGGAAGAAATTGAGCCAGAGGAAGAGCAGAAGAACCAGCATCACTTTTCAGAGATAGCAGAAAGTTAAGGGGAACAAGATGTAGAAGAGAACAAGATGAGGGATGGAGAGACCCTAGAGGAAGAATTCCTTTATGTCATCCCAAAAGGAATTCAGAATCACCTGATAGATGGTCAACAGAGGGAGAAAGGCCAGACATCTTTTGCACCATTGCCTGGATTCCACCAGTCTTCTTGACTGCCTATGAGTAAGACTTTTCTGGGAAAGTACCATGTCTTCTTTTCCTACCTTACTTATCAAAGCCACTAATGACCTCCAGGTTACCGCATGCAATGGCCAACTCTCAGTCTTCATCTAACTTGACTTCTCAGTAGCATTTGTGTGACTACTTCCCATTAAATACCCTCTACTCACTTGGCTTCTGAATCTCCACATATTCTCTGCTGCTCTCCAGACTCTTTGGGCCCTATTTCTCAGTCTCCTTTGCTGACTCTTCTATATCTTCTCAATCTTTAAATCTTATAGGGACCCAGTCTACTGTATCTATACTCACCCCTGAAGAAACTGTAACCAGGCTCATGGGATTAAATACCATCTTGGTGATGATGACTGCAAAATTCATAGTGCCATCCCTGAACTTGGCTTGCTACTGAACATTTCCATTTGGATGTCTAAAGGCCATGTCCAATTTAACATGTTCGAAGCCAAATTCTTCATCACTCTTCTCCTCGACACACACACCTGTGCTCCTCTAGACTTTCCCATCCTGGTAGATGACAGCTTTATTTACTTGTTGAATCTAAAACCTTGGTGTCATCTTCGATGCTCCTCAAAGAATACCCCCTTCTCGGGAACTTGACATGTGCTGGTCCCTCTGTCTAAAACTCCCTCCCTCCATCTACATAGGTCGCTCCCTCTTTTTCGTCACATCTCTGTTCAAACGTTGCCTCCTCAGAGAGCTCTTTTCTGATGACTTTTCTAAAAGCAGGGTTCTCTGTCACTATCTCGCTCCTTGCTTTATCTTCTTTACAAAACTTTCACTGCTTGATATCCTATGTGTGTTCAATTATTTATCTGTTGCCTGTATCTCCCATTAGAAAAGAAACAAAGCTCTATGAGAGCAGGGATTTGAAGTTTGTATATCTCTATGACCAATAATAAGGCCTGTTATATAGTAGATATTCCGTACAAATGTTTAGAACGAATGGACAGGAGAAATGAGGTTATAGAATGTAGATATAGGATGTTTACAGAGTCAGACTGAAATTTTTACTGAGATCAAGATGGTCCCTGTGTGCTGCTATCTGAAAGCAAAACCACCTGGGACTTGTGGATGACTGCAACAATATAAAACATGAGTAGAACTTAATGAAAGCCCATAATCCTTAGGAAAACTTCTGTCTATAGATCTTTACCGTCCAATATGGTAACCTTTAGCCACAGGTGGCCATTTAAATTTAAATTTAATTAAAAATATAGTTTCTCAGTTGCACTCAGCACATATCAAGTACTCCATAATGACAGGTAACTAGTGCCTCTAGTATGGACATTTTCAACAATCTGGAAAGGTCTATCGAACAGCACTGTTGTAGATTAACACATGCTTTTGCCACATCTGAAGCTTACAGTTACTTAGCTCTTTTCCTCCTTCGCAATTTGCAAAATATCAGAATATCTACTGATTACGTATTTCAGTGTTTATTTCTGGAGCTATCACAACCTTTCAAGGGATTCACTTCTATAAGAATATGTGTATGTATGAACACATAATTTTCATAATTTCCTGAGAAGAAATTATTTTTCTCAATTCAGTCTTTTGTCACTGCATATTCTATAAAATTGTATTTCACTGAAACTTCAAATATTTGTTGAATGCTTCCTATATTAAGAACCCCATGTTTGTCCCTCAAGAGATAAAGGGTATACAAGTAACAAATATGCAAGATGACTTGGAGAAGGGAATGAATAGAGATGTTGAAACCTGTTGTACTTTATCTGATGACCTGAACTAAAAGGATGGCTTAGGCAAAGACTGGAAGAACATTGGTGTGAATTAAAGACAACATAAAGGAAAAGAGTACAAGATGTAAGGACTGATTGGAATTGGATGACAAGGCGAAAGAAAAGTCAGCTCTAACACTTAAGTTGTGTGGGTTCCTACTATGTAAACTGTGTTAGCTTTTAGAAGCAGCCCAAGAGCAGGGGATAAAAGCACTACCACTGAGAAAAGGCAAACCAGGTATGAAAGGAAAGTTTTTAGGAGAGTAAATAATATTATTTATGAATTAATAACAGTAAAATATCCAGATGGACTAGAGAGCAGAGGTTTAGCAATCATCTCTAAAAATCTCTAAGACTGGATGAAAATGCCAAAGACAAGAAGGGAAAGATAAACATGAGTATTTTTCCTCTTCATGGGCACCAGCACCTTCAAATATTTTCAGTCTATAATTATGTCCTCCTTGCCACCCCCAAGTCAATGTTTTGCCAGTTTTCACTAGGTCTCTAATTGAAGCTTTCATCGTAAATCAAACTTTCTCTTCATAACATTATGATATTGCACTCCCATGAATTCTCATAATTTGTCTACTTCTTTGTACAATCTCCTAATTACCCTGATGAACAGAAAAGTATTTTTAAACTGTGGAAATGTACAAGCAAAATATGTATATTTTAGAACACAGCCGAGTAAAACTGTAGTAACATAACCCATTAATGTATAGTTGTTTATACGCATTTCAGGCATTTAAGGGTGTCTTTCAGGTTTAACAAGTACTAAAAAAGCAACTGAGAGTTTGTAGTGTAAACTCTGGACTGACAATTGCTTTTGATGTTGAACCTGAGAAATAGCATTTTAAAAAAAGAAGTGGGTTAAAGGGTTTTATTTTTGCTAAAGACAAATGATGTCTACATATATCTGAGTTTGTGACAGAACAATTTAAATTATTATCTCTCTTTATGTTCATTTGTTCCATTTAATATAACTTCATCTTAAGGACCTAGCTCAACAGCATCATCAGTGAACCAGGATTTGAGTGGCTAAGGTTTACTTCAAATGGAACAAGACAAAAAAATATATATAAAAACAAACAAAACCAAAAAATACCAGATAATTTAGATGTTATTTAGAAAGAGTACATGACTAAGGTCATCCATTCATGGTTAAATGAGTTATTTTTTTATTTTAAAAGTATAGGGTGCCAAAAACTACATGAAAGGAAAGCTTAGTCTTTTCTGGGATATCAGAGAACCTTTCCAGAAAGTAAGTTTTCATGAGTTCTGATAGCTGAGTAGAAGCAATCCAAAAGAAGAGGAAGAAGGAGGCAGGATCAGGTACAGACAAAAGATTCTATTCCCACAACCTTCTATCCTTAAAAAAAAAAAAAAAAAAAATTAATTAATAAAGCCATACCTGGAGCTTTCCAGAACTTTATGTGAGGCACTCGAAAACTAAAATCACGAGTATAAAAATATATGGTTCTATTAAATAAAATTTTAAATTTTCAAATAATCTTAATGTGTAAGACATATGAGAATGCAAAGAAGGAAAAAAACACCTTTCTCTGGCTCTTTGAAATGGTGCTAGTCAGCTGGAGAAGCTTATTTTCTACACTTAGTCACATTTTCTACTCAACAACTAAAAACCATTCCCAAGGGACAAGAAAAAATATGATAGAAATATTACCTTCTCTGAAGGAAAATATTTCCAGTGATTTCTAATATTTATAAACCCCAATTGAAAAACAGGATTCTAAAACTCTTGGAAGAATTGGTAATGTCAAAATAGTAACTAAAGCAAATAGCAGCTAGAAATTCCACAATTCCGATGTGATTTCAGTTGCTTTTATATGGATCAGGTTACTATACTGTTGGAAACATCCTGATAATTTTAAACCATCAAAATGATTAAAAAGCACTTTTGAATTGTTATCTGTTTTGGATGTATTCAATTCTGGTCTTTTTGCTCCAGGAACGAGAATATTATTATTAGAAAAAAAATCCCTTAAATATTTGACATATTATTATAACACTTAAAATCATTAGAACTACAAAAATAGCAAAAACATAACATTAAATGAAATATAATTTTAAAATATTAGCAAAAGCAACAAAGGAACAGGACAAACAGAGACTCGTGGACATGGACTATAGACTAGCGGTTACCAGAGGGAAAGGGGTGGGGGGAGGGGAGGTTGACGGGGTAAAGGGGGTCAAATATGTGGTGACGGAAAGAAATCTAACTATGGGAGATGAACACACAGTGTAAATGTATATATGCTTTACTGTTAAAGTGTACAGCTGAAACTTATTAGATTTCATTAACCAATGTCACCATAAAAATAAATAAATAAATAAATAAATAAAAATACTAACAAGCCTCTTCTAGCTTATAATTTAATAATTAAAAAATTAAACATAATCAATTTTATATAACAAAATCATTTTAATAAAACATTCTTTATGGATTCAGAGAGAACTGGCTTTGAATTATTGCTCCCCTAGCTATATGACTGATCTTCTTGAACTTTAGTTTCTTAATCAGTAACATGAAGGAAATAATCTCTAATATGTAAGTTATCTTTTAGAATTAAATTAAGCACCTATACAACTTTGGGCAATAAACATTATTGCCGTTCCCCTCCCTTTCCCTTAAGTGTTATGTTGAATTTCATTAATGACAATAAAATTCACTATTAAGATGAAAATTAACATGTCAGTAAGGACTACAGGATAAACATACTTGATCTCTCCATAATTTAATTAATCCTTATAATTAATTTAAAAATTTTTACTCTTTCATAAAATATCATCCTACATTGATGTCATACAAATTAATATTTACTTACTAGGAAATAGCTGATAAGTTGAAAGAGTACTTAAGGATTTTATGAGCATGCAAATTTTGGTTCATTTTCATTTGTCCATTCATCATATGAAGAATGATAAATTTTCTAAGGCCAAACTTCAGGATGAAAGCAACAGTGTTATGTTTTCCTCAAATATTTTCACAAAGTTATAATTTTAAAATACATTTGCATTAAGATACACATAGGTTTGTTTGGGTTATGACACTCACTAGTAATCGCTATTGCCTTCTGTTGGTGGCTGTTGGTGTTAGAGTTGCGTGGGCAATAGTTTTACTGATATCCATCAAAAATTCATTAGTTTAAAATCTGAAGGTGATGTTCTATGTATACAATCAAAGGATATGAAGATGCTCTAATTAATAAAACTTTTAACTATTTGTGACTTTACTGGAGGTCACAAATATCTATTTGTTTTTCGCAACAATTTTTATATTCATTTAGATCCAGATTAAATCTCTCATATTTATGGGGAGTAATTTTAAAATAAAAGTGAACCCATAAAATTAATGATATTTACAAATTTCATGATGAATTTATAGAAGATAAGAAACTAGAGTTTAAATCAAAAGGACATGAGAAGGATAATGATTTTTATAAAAGTATCTCTTTTTTAAATTGAGATATAAATGACATATAACATTATATTAGTTTCAGGTACAAGACATAATGATTCAATATATGTATATATTGTGAAATGACCACCACAATAAATCTAGTTAACATCCATCACCATACATAGTTACATTTTTTTCGTTGTGATGAGAACTTTCAAGATCTACTCTCCTTTTCATCATAAACCTAAAAAAATAAATATTTGGATAAAAATTAGACCATAAAATATTAGCTATAGTCCATAAAATTTATTGATACCAAATGCTTACCTTTTACTATATCCCTTCCATGACATTATGAAAGGTGTTTGAAATATATTTTACTATTTAGTTTGCAGAGTAAGGCTACAAGATGAGAATGCTTATCCTTATTTTACTGATAAAGAAACTGAAGCTCAAGGAGTTTAAAAAATTTGCTTGAGATCAAACAGCTAGTAACTGAAAAAATAAGATCTAAATTCAGATTTTTTAAATTCTAAAATTCAAGCTCTTTTTACTTCTAAGATTAGGAGCGGAGTTATAATTTTTCACTATTTTGGTAAATAAGATCTTAGGTTATGGAAACAAAATCAAAATCACTAAAGAATTAAGTATATTTGTTGTATCTTAAAAAGATTCTATGGTATAGTGAAATTACAAATAGATTCTGAGTCCAGAAACTGGTCTAATCCAAACATTTTTAGGTAATATAATGATTATATTCATTACCGTATAAATTTCAACAAAGCAACTGATTAGAGAAGAAATCTTATTATAGACAGTCTAGTGTAGTCTATCCAACTGCTAAAATTTTATTACATGTAATTTCTTAGATATTTTTGCATAGATTTTAACTTTTATAATGTTTAAAAATTATACAAACACTGTATGCTATTGGATTAACATAAATAATAAAGGTCAAAAATTAAAACTAAAATTTCTTCTCTCCAAATCTCTAATCTCACTCATTAAGAAAAGAATAAAGTTTATTTTGCATATATCCAAAAAAGCTCCATTTTCTGACATGTTTAGATTTTTATTAAACTATAACGTATATAGTTATAGTTTATATAACTATATATAAATAGATAGCTATTTATATTCATATTTCTATTCATAAATATATAGCTGATGAAATATCATAAACACACACATAATCATCACCAAGATTCACAACTGGAATATTACACGTATCCCAGAAGCCCCCTCTTATGTCATCACCAAGCACTAATCTCTCATTCCTCCATATATATAACTCTTATCCTGAATCCTAACACCATAAATTAGATTCCCTGAATAAATGGGATCACATAAAATGTGTTGTTCTGTGTCAGACTATTTACACTCAGCATTATGTCTATAAAATTTAACCATCGTATTGCATGTAGCAGTAGTTTATTTGCCTATTTTTTACTGTGCAACTTCAAATATATAGAAATATAGAAGATGTATATAGAATATGCTATATTCTAATATTTTAAAAATTGCAATTTATATACCCCTCGTACTGTTGATGGACATTTGATTATTTTCAGGTTTGGACTATTAAGTATAATGCTGCTATAAACACTTTGTTCAAGTGTTTTGATGCACAGATCTTGAATTACTATTGGGTATTTACATAGAGGTGTAATTGCTAGCCCATACTATTTATTACACTCAACTTTAAGAAATGGTGCCAGTTTTTCAATTTATAGACTTTGCTCCCAAATTTGACTCCCACTAGCTGTGACTGTGAGAGTTCCAGCTGTTCTATATCTTCTCTGACAGGATTAATCTGTTTTTTTTTGTTTGTTTGTTTGTTTTTCATTAATCTGCTTTCTTTATTTTTAGTCAGTTTTAGTGGTTGCATAAAGGTATCTCATTGTAATTTTAATGTTCTTGTCCTTAATGACTATTTTTATATGTTTATTAGTCCTTTGGATATGCTCTTGTAAGTTATCTGTTCATGTACTCTGCCATTTAAAAACTTGTTGTCTATCATTTTGTTATTACTTTGCAGGATATTGTATATATTTGCATACATGTAAGCATTGTGTGGCTTTTTCTCGTTTTTTTAATGATGTCTTTTGATGATCGGCAATTTCTCTATAAATTACTAAAGACTGATTGTTAGACTACATTAAAACAATGCCATTTATAATTACATCAAAAACATAAACTACTTAGAAATAAATCTAATGAAATCTATAAAAGAACTATTCTCATATGACCATAAACCACTTCTGATAAAAAATTTAAAAGACCTAAATAAATGGAAATATATTCAATGGTTATAGTAACGTAGGCTCAGAATTGTTAAGGTGTCAACTCCCCCCAACTGATGTACAGATCCAATGCAATCAAAATTTTAAAATGAGTTAAGTTTTATGTGCGAGATTGAAATCAACTGATTATAAAATTTTTAGGAAAATACAAAGAGCCAAGAGTACTGAAGAAGTAGAGAGAAACTGATATATTATAAAGCAAAACTATTTAGCAATGTAGTATTGGCGCAGGATAGATAACTAGACTAATGAAACAGAACAGTGAGTCCAGAAACAGCCACATATATGCTGAACCTTGATTTACAACAAAAGTGGCACTACAGAGAGGCTGGAAAAAGAATGCCCTTTCAATAAATGGTGCTGGGTCAACTGGCTGCCTAAATAAGTACATATTGTTCTCAACTTTCCTTTCTTTCTGCTTAGTAATATATTTTAGCAGTCTTTCCAAAATTAACACCTACAAATCTAACTTAAATAGCCGTATGATAGTTCATTGCATAAATATATCTCAACTAATTCACCCATCCCCATCTTGACTTATGTTTAGCTTGTTTTCAGTTTTTCTTCTGTGGACACTTTTGTAAATATGTCTGTAGTATAACATTCTAGAAATAGAATGCTGAATCAAAAAAAATGTGTGGATTTAAAGTTTTTGACACATTTCCCTCCAAAAAGGCCACCACTACATATGCTCTTACCAAGAGTTTATGAAAGGGCCCAAATTTTAACATAAATGACAGATGTTCCTGTTTGTTCCACTTTTACTGTTCATGACTCATCAAGGATTTTGTGAACAAATTTAATCATATTAATCATTGATAAATTAGAATGAAAGTAATGCTGACTCTGCAGAGATTAAGGTAATGGCTGACAGGGCAAAGATGATGAACTACTGTATGAGCTAGGTGCAAAAGTGGTCTTAGAACATGGGTGGTAAAGCACAGAAATGCCCTTCTCGAAAAGAAGGTCAAGTCCAGCAGCCAGTCCTGGGCTCAGTGGAGAACGCTAACTCAAGAGGCAATATACTAACTGCCAGTAAAGCGTCCTAAATATCTATGCTGATTAAATTACACCCAATTGCCAGAAATTGAGTAAATTGTCATGTCATCAAGGAATTCTCTAGTATTGAATGTTGTGTGGCATTTAAATAAATGGGTCATCTGCTGGAGTACAGAATTCCCATTAAAGCTTTTTGTTGGAATGGTATTTTTGTAACTGGATTAGACTTTTATTACACTCAAACAATTGAGCTAGTGCTGTCCTCTTTGGAAAAATGACTCCATTCTTTCAAATTATATAAATTCTCCTCCCATCTTTCAAGGTTCATCTCAAGCCCAATTTTCTCCTTGAACATTCCCTCAAAATTCCATCCTATATTGGTAGAATTTTTATTGCATATCAGGGTTGCACCTTATCAAGTGTAGTTTTATAGTATTCTTTCATTGTTTCATGTCTAATTGCATCATATATACATACTAAATTTCCCAAAATTTACTCTGAGAGAAAGATGAGATGGGAACCAACCTTGTACTTTTATTATACCAGACACTTTAGTATGATCTTTAATTTTCATAGCTACTCCCTAAGACTTGTGTTATTATCCCTATTTTTCAGATGAGAAAATAGAATTCCAAAAATACTATGCCTTGCTTAGTCACACACCTACTTAAGTGGCACTGTTGGATATAAACTCAAACAAACTTTATTTCCAAGTCACTCACCACAATATCTTTCCCAAAACTGCTCTGAATGCTTTCTGTATTGAAGAAATTGAACCTAGTTTCTTGAATCTGTGATATCATCGCTGCCACTAAGTGGAAAGTTCATGGACTTCAGATACTGGAAACTTGAGTTCCAATCCTACTACTCTGAATGCCAGTCTCTTCTCTTTTTGAGACATACATACAAAATTTATCCAATTTCCAAAGTATGCAGTCAGCCTACAAATTGTACATTTAATGTGCATTTTTTTCAGAAGCAGTATACAATAGTACTCAAGTTAGGCTTTAGAGTAAAAAGAAATCTGGGTTTGAATTCAGATGTCTACCATT
Organism: Pteropus medius; assembly: GCF_902729225.1. Taxonomy (NCBI): domain Eukaryota; kingdom Metazoa; phylum Chordata; class Mammalia; order Chiroptera; family Pteropodidae; genus Pteropus; species Pteropus medius. The sequence continues at coordinate 18,218,051 of NW_024351729.1, forward strand.
CTGGAGCCATCCTAATTTCAGCAAATCATTTAATTTCCCTAAGCCACATATCCTCATTGGTAAAGTGGGTATAATAATCACCATCTCATTGAATCATTAAAGGATTAAATAAGATTACATATGCAAATTCTTTAGCACATTGCTGGCCCATAGTATGTACTTCATAAAACTATCATTTATACTCATACCCACTGAATTAATAAAATAGAGGCATTTATGCTATAAGTACATTATTAATTGTGCATAAACATAGAAACTAAATCAAAGCAAAAAAGTTTGAAAGACATTATTATAAAAGTTTGGAAAATATTATTATAATTCCCATTAGTTTGGATATCTGATACTTACTAGGTCCAAGGTCAAAGTACTAATCAGGGTATGGTTACAATTCATGGCTGTGCAGTCAAAAATATTTTCAAAAATTTGTAAGAAAAAATTCACCTTTTCCTGAATTGACTGGAAGATAACTTCATCATATAAGGTTATCTCAGTCACTCGTTTTTGTTTTATCACAAAATTTAGTAAAATGATGAGTAGAAACTCATAAAGACACACTTAAAGAATACTGCATATTAGCTGAGATAGTGAAAACATAAAATTATCTTATTTTCTCACTGTTGTCTGTATTTAAAGTAATGACTCGTGTAGAAATGGTGAACATAGACTTTATTTTTCTTGATGAGAATGTTTTTAAAAATCATCAAAAAAACACATTACTTTTAAATGAGGTCTCAAGTCAACATATGTTCTAAGATTTCTACAGAAATTTGCAAATGAAGTTAGCAGAGCCTTTGCATGTGACATTATATTGGGAACATATTTATATAGAGAGAATATAACAATATTTTTTTAAGTTTTCTTACATTGAAAACAGCTTAAAAAAATGCAGATTCGACTGAGCCAAATTTTACCCCTAAAGTTTATATACTCATTTGAAAGAACTTCACTTGAATACTGGCCTATCAAGTCAAGCACAGCTATTTTAGAAAGAAAAAACAAAATGGACAGCAGGAGTTAAATTTGATGTTCATTAACATTAAAGGAAATTTCTTGCACCATTTAACTAATATCTTAGTTGGTACAATGTGACAAACAAGTTTTAGTTGTTAAAATCTATTATACCTGCTTTAAATTGCATCTCCCTGAAGCCAGAGGCTCAATAGTTGGTTAAATTCAATTTGAGTTGCTAGGGGCTGTTAATGAGTAGATTTTTCTATTTATTCTCTTAATTGTTCTCTGTCTAAATTATCATTGATGAAATCTTATGTGCACTACATTCCCACATAATCAGAAGCTCTGAATAATTTTTCCTCTTCAGGATAATGATATGGAACTTAAGGGATAGTTCTTTTGGTTGTTTTGTTGTTGTTGTTATTGTTTGTTTTTATAATGTGCCATATTTAATTTCAAAATAAATAATTCCACTTGGGCTTCAACAGCATTAAAACAATATGGAAATAACAAACAAACAAACAGTATTATAATTGCTAAACCTACAGTAGATTCTTAATATATAAATGTGTGCTGATTGACTATCAGAGTGTATTTCTAGCATTAGAATGCCCTTCGAAACCTTTAAAATGCAAATTGTTCTGTCTTAAGTACAGCTTTATAACTAGTGTGTTATGTGCATGATATGACACTGATAAGTCATTTTGTAAATTAGTTACTGAGTTTATGATATAATGACCAATGTAAATCACAATGAATTGGAAAGGAAAATCTATACCAATCACTTCCAGCAGAGGTCTCTAGAGAGCAACTAAAATTATAGAAATAAGAGCTGCATGTTCAGTAATTTAAGTACAAAATTTAACTCTTCAGCTCTATGTGAGCCCTTTCTTTTCACCCACGCCCCTTTCTCTTTTGATGTCTGTGCTCCTTCATCAGATAAAAGGCTGTCTAAAACACTGATCAGAAGTAGACACAAGAGAATAGGTTAATCCCAAGTGCACCGGTGTAATGTGTCACAAACAGACAATGTAATTATCTCAGCAGCCTGTTTAACCAGCTAATTCGGCAGCTTTGCATACCAGGGGTGAGCTCATCTGTTCACTATATTACCAGCCAGGACATTTTTCACCAATATCACTACAGTTTTACAAAAGCTTGTAAAAGCCTGAGGATTGAGTGTTTCCTTGGATGTGGTATAACAGCTTTCTGCAATCTTTTATCTATGGAGAAGCAACAGGCTAACAAAGAGAAGAAAATGGAGATGAGTGTTACACAATACCAAAAAAATGAAAAATAAAAAATGAAGTCAATGATATAAATCTCTGTGTGTGTTCATTTAAAATAAAATACCCTCTCTTTACTGGGAAGCCCTGGAGAAATGCTAAACGATTTAACAGAAATGTGATTTTGATGGTAAAGACTTATAAACCTGGTTCTGCTTTTCTTAAAAGTAAATTTATTTGCCCCAAATGCCTTCTGTTTGGGGGAGTTGGCTTTAGAGTCACATTGACCTGAACTTGAATCCTGGTTCTTTGGCTTTTTCATCTCCTGATTTGAGGCAAGTTAACCCCACAGTTTCCTAATCTTTAAAATGTGACTAATACCTAACATGTTGCATGGTGACTGAGGAGCTTAAATCAGGGAAATGCCTGGCACAAAGAGATAAATAAACAGTAACTATTTTATTACATGATGTACACACGTATACAACATACACAAATATATATACACATACATACACACACACACACGCAGACACACATATACACTTTTTACATATATATTTGACCCTTAAACAATGCAGGAGTTGGGGTGCCAAATCCTGCACATTCAAAAATCCACATATAACTTTTGACTCCTCAAAAACAACTACTACAATTTTCCCTCGGTGTCCATGTGGTATTGGTTCTAGGACCCCTTCAGACACCTAAATCTGCAGATGCTCAAGTCTCCTACATAAAATGGTGTGAACCAATGCATCTAGTCAGCCCTCCGCATCCACAGAATCCCAGCCGTGCATAGAAAACAGTGCAGGTATGTACCGAAAAAAAGCCGCGTATAAGTGCACCCATGCAGTTCAAACCCGTGTTGTTCAGAGTCAACTGTGGGTGTATGTGTATGTAATATATAATACATATAATATATACACATACATACTCAGGAAAAAATAATAATAATTAACCAAAACCTCAGGAAACATTCATGCATTATCCCAAATCTTTCCTTAAGTGATTATCCACTGACCACAGTGACCACAGTACATAACGTGCAGGTCCAGCATCTAGCATTGCCTGATGTGCTCAACGTATTTGTTAAATAAAATAAACAACTAACTTGAGGGTAAAAAACACTGCAGGATACATAAGATTAGTCAACAATATTGACAATATTTTAAAGTGATATGTTTTGCTATTCAATTGTTTCAAAACTACCCTTTCACATCAAAAGACAGTAAGTTCTGTGTCTAACAGCTAGGATGTAGGTTATACATTTGATGTCACATGTTTATTTGACATAGTTAAATGACAACCGTTGTGGGACAGTCAAAGTCTTTGAAAATCATGAAAACAGTCTTGAAGGTGAGGCAGAGATAAGGGAAGGTTCTGATTTACAGTAAAGTCTATGGGAGTGCCTATTACTACACTAATGTACTGAGAAAACACAAATGGGTTATAACTGGGTAGCAAAATGCCAAAGGGGATGACATGGAAAAACTCCATGGACAGGTGGCTACAAAATGGACTTAAGAGTGAGCCAAGCACCATCTTCCAAAGACTCATGGCCTGGAAATCTCAGATCTTCAATAGCAAGTTCAAAAACCGAGGAATAAAGAACCAGAAGGTCCCCCTGCCAATGGCTTCCATTTAACTCTCCATAGAGACTGTTCTCCAGATGTCAGCTGAAATGAAAAGGGCTTATGCAGCTCCCCTACCCCAACTTCTCCTTCAAAGCCTGCTCTGATTTTCCCATCTACCTTTCTCAATTTATTTCAAACCACTCCTATTTCAAATTGCTCTCCTGAGACCTTATGGGCCTCATTGCCATTTTCTTCATTATTATTATTATTATTATTATTATTATTATTATATTAGTTTCAAGTATACAGTACATTGGTTACACATTTATATAGTTTATAAAATGATCCTCCTAATTGCTCTTTCTCTCTTCTGGCTCTTCACCTAGCCATTACATTAATGTTAACTGCATTCCCTATGCTGTGCTCCTCATCCCCATGACCATCTATCAACCACTAATTTGTATTTCTTTAACCCTTCACCCCTTTCTTTCAGTCCCTCAAAAGCCTCTTCCCTCCGTCCGTCATCAGGTCGCCTTCTACATTTGTGAGTCTCTTTTTGATTAGTTTGTTCTTTTTGTTCCTTAGATTCTTCATATAAATGAAATTTTATGGTATTTATTCTTCTCTGACTTAGTTCACTCAGCATAATAACCTCTAGGTACATCCATGTCATTGAGAATGGTAGGATTTTATTTTTTAATGGATAAGTAATATTCCATTGTTATTATGAACCATAACTTCTTTGTTCAATCATCTGTTGATGGACATTTAGGTTGCTTCCAAATCTTGGCTATTGTGAATAGAGCTGCAGTGAACACAGGGGTGCATAGATTCTTACGAATTATTGTTTTGGTTTTCTTTGAATAAATACTCAGAAGTGCAATTGCTGGGTCAAAAGTTATATCTATTTTTAATTTTTTGAGAAACCTCCAGACTGTTTTCCATATGGCTGTACCAATTTGCAATCCCACCCAACAGTGTATGAGAGTTCCCTTTTCTCCACATCCTCACCAATATTTGTTGGTCTATGATTTACTGATGACAGCCATTCTGACAGGTGTGAGGTGATATCTCATTGTGGTTTTAATTTGCATTTCTCTGATGATTAGTGACCTTGAGCATCTTTTCATATGTCTATTAGTCATCTGCATTTCCTCTTTGGAGAAATATCTGTTAAGGTCTTCTGCCCATTTTTAGTTGGATTGTTTTTTTGTTTCTTTGTTGTTATTTTGCTGTTGAGTTGCATGAGTTCTTTATATATATTTTAGATATTAACCTCTTAACAGGCATATCATAAGTGAATATCTCCTCCCAGTCAGTTGGCTTTGTTGTTGTTGTTGCTGTTAATGGTTTTTTCCTTTGCTGCACGCAAACATTTCCATTTTCTGTTACAACAGTCTGGGTCATTTTCATCTACTGTCAGTAAGTCTCTTCCTTCTAACTTTTGCAAGGCTTGCTTCTTCATTCCACTTCCCTAAGTCCCTGCTCAAATGTCATCTGCTTACAAAGGCCTTAACAGACCACCCTTTTTAAAAGTCTTTTAATGCTATCTTTTACTTTTCCTCACAGCACTTGCCTGGACTTCAGTTTACATTATTTATATACTTATATATTTACCATCTCTCACCCCAGTGGAATATTAGCTTAGTGAGGCCAGGTGTTTAATTCATTTATTGGTCCACCCCCAGTGCCTAGAGAGGTCCCTAGCATACCTATAAGATCCCATAGCAAAGTACTGCTACATATAGAGCTTTCCCAAGATCTTTCCTGTGTGATGGGTGCAGAAGACTTGACACAAAGGCAAGGAGGAGGTGCTGCTTAAGGACTTGTAGACTGAATCCATGCTTCAGTGTTTGCTGGGCCACTGGAAGGAGAGAGAGGCATGGCAAGGAAACCTTGGCATTGAGTATTTCTTGTGTTGTACTGTTTGGTTTCACTTACCGCCTGGGCTTTATCAGATGGAACTGTTTTTAAAAGCAGCTTGGAAACTCCGACGGGTCACATTTGAAAAAGGTAGAACTACAAGAGAACTTTTGGAGGTGTTGGCGCTCTTAGGCGCGTCTACCATTGCAGCTGCATGAGGACCTTTGATACCTCGCAGTTCTTATGGGGGCCCTTCACTGTGAAGTTATTAATGGGATTTCTTTGGAGTAGCTGAACGTCTGTGCTTCCACCACATTTTGTTCATTCTAGTTTGATGTTGTACAGTAACTGTGAATTTCGCTGTTCTAGCGCTGTCATCAGTCTGCCAGCTCCTTAGGTACGGTAGGGACTAGATTTTGATTCAACTTTGACTATAATGTCTGACACACCGTGGCACCTGAGTGTCTAGTAAACAAAAATTTTTTAAACGAACAAAAAAAATGAATATTAAAACTATTGGAGTATTTTTAAAATTGAGAATCATAGCATATTTCCAAAAGTAATTAAATATATCAGACTAATATTTCCATGATATGAAAAATGGTTCAGTAATAATGAAAAATATCAGACACTGATTTTATCTTATAGAATTCTCATTATACCCCTGGCAAGGTCCCATTATTGTCATTCCTTACTTATAGGTGGAAAAATTTAGGCAAAAAAAAAATAGTTAAGCATCTTGCCCAGAATCATGCAGCTAATAAGTGCTAGGATTTGAATCCTAATCATAACAACTCTCTTTTGGAGTCCTTCAATATCAACTCTTCAGACTGATATTCGGATATTTCAAATATTTCTTCTATATCCTTTTATCATTAATGCTCATTTCCTACTTCTCTCTTTAAACAACCAAGTTCCTATCACTAAATTAAGAACTTAAACATTGCGAAGCTTTAGTAAGGTTTGGATATCAAACTCTTAAAACATACTTAATAATAAATGTGTGTAAGGAGTTAACAAAGGTTAATGTTGTCTTTGGGGTGGCAGAATTTAAATTTCGTAAGAGTTTCCTAAGCCTATCTAACAAAGAAAAACAAATGTTGCCATCTTTTTGCAAAACCTGCATTTCAAGGCACTTCTATGATTTATGAACTTCTCTCCCACAGAGAACGAGTGATATATGGTTGGAGTCTAATTCATTCCAACTCGTCACATGTATTTTGTAAGTCCGTACCACCTTTTGAAATCAATAGGCAGTTAACACTGAGGACATATATTTAGGTTTGAAAGAAGATAAAAATTAGACTGTGAGCTATTCTTTGTATGAAATCCTGTTAACATATTTTCATATGGCATCAGGTCAAACACCTTAACTTGTTTTTTTAGACTCCCTGTCCAATATTCTTCAGCTCCTGTATAATTTACTGTTATACTAACTTGCAGGCAATATTAATTTGCATGGGTTAAAAAGGGTCATTAGTATATTACTAAGTATCTTATGGCCTTTGGCAGTGCATACGAAATTAATAGTCCCTTCCTCAGAATCTTTTTTTTTAATTTTCTTAATTTTTATTTATCATATAACTTACATAGTTCTGTTCATAAAGCTCACCATTTTGAAGTATAATTGCTCTGTATACTGGCACACTGTGGCACCTGAGAAAATAGTTGTCTAGTAAACAAAAATTTTTTAAATGAACAAAATGTGTGAATATGACAGTATGGAAAAAACAGATATAAAGAGTAAAAAAAACGTCCAAAGGCATTTTTGAATGCCATTACAACTTCTTGGCATATTTTACATATAGGGTCAGATCCTGTGATTGAAGAAAATGAAGCAATACTTTGAGGGTTACATCAACTCTCCCCAGTAACTAAGGTAAAAAATATATACAATGTAAATGCATTAGCTATTCTAATATCTGAGCATGCAAATCATAAGTATATAGGTTGCTCAACATTTTACTAAGTTACTGAAGCATATTTGGAATTTATTTCTATGGAGCCTTCAAAAAAAGCTATTGTTCTATCTTTTGGTCATGATTAAGGTGTGTTTGGAAAGAGAAAGGAATGGATTAATTTCTGAACCCGAAGTCCTGGTATTCCGTGCAGAAAGAACCCTATGAGATGAGGCAGGGAGTCTGGGTGTCCAGGCCAGCAGTTAACCCCATTTGGTTAAGGCGTAGTGGTAGGAGAGAAGAACGGTGGGAGATAATGTTGAAAACATAATTTAGCAGGGGTATTGAAAGCTGTGCTTGGCAGATCAAGGAGTTGACAATTCTTAGGCAGAAGAGTAACGAGATCAGAACAGGGCCCTTAAAAGATAAATCTGACAATAAGACAGACAACGAATTGGGGAGGTGGGAAGAGGAGAAGCAGAGGGGCTAAAGGAGATGCTGAACCCAGTTAAGGCCTCGACTAGAAGAGTTTAAGTAAAAATGTGCAGTATCACTGAGAAACAGATTAGATTTGGGTTGAGAAGAATCTGCTCACAAAATAAGACAATTTTTTTAGCATTTGTCTCACTAAAGTTTCTGATAATGACAAATCGATATCTTTTTTAAGGTTTCTTCGTCTAAGACAGTCTCTAGATAAATAAAACTGCCTCTGTAGAAAATGTTAATATTTATTAATAATGAAATATTATATAATGATCATATGTTACATTTAATTATATCTAATTAAACATTATATTTACATACACTTATTAGTTATTTTAATAATAAACTAATATTTATTGAGCATTTACTAGATAGTATATTTAAATGTACCAGACAGCATATTAAGGATTAAATATCTTATGTTCATTATCTAGTTAAAACCAAAACAAATCTACAGATGTTATCTTTTTTTACAAGCCAAAAAAAAAATTGATAATTAGAGAACTTAAGAAACATAAGCCAGAATTTGAATTCAGACTGCTACAAAAGCACATAATTACTTGTGAAAAAATAATTACTTCACCCTGAAGACCAAAGAAGTTACAGAATTTATCCTACCTACTTATCAAAATGAAATCTTGAAATATTGTATTCACATATAATGAATGTCACTGAGCACCTACCACGTGCCAACCTCTGATTGAGAAGTTTAGGCACTGGATTCTTAAGTACTAAATGAAACTCATTAAGTACTATGTATGTATCATGACCATTCTGAGATCTGGCCCTACATAATCTGTTTATAGTAATCATTAAAGTATCAAAATTTAAGAATGAATGAATTCCTTTTTCTTCGTAAATTAGAGCAGATTAAAGAACATTCTTATAATAATATTGTCACTCATTCATATTCTGAAATCCTTTTTTTTAAGAGGGTGACAATGAGGTAGAAGCGTAGCTAGCAGGAAGGTAGTTGAATCTAGCCTGCAGGGAATACATAACAGCAATTAGAATAGTATCATCTACTTTAACAGAGTTTAAACTATTATAATAATATACTTAGGGGGAAAAGGAGTAGGGAATCAGGAGTGGGAGTGGAAAATCAGGGATTGTGAAGAGTAACCTTAAAAAAGCTCCCACTCACTGGTAATGACCATCTACCTCTCTGTCTCCAAATTCCTTAACCCTACATTTGATCTCCCCCCAAACTCTAATACTAAGTCTGTCCTTAGATCCATAGCTGACTACGCAAATCCAAATTTGCTTCTGTTCCTCCTCTACCTTCACATTTCAGGAACTAGTTTGTTTACTTTTTGTTTTGTTTTGTTTTGCTTTACTTCCTATTTTTCCCTGAAAACAGCTTTCTCCATGTTCTTCCACCACCAATGGATTTGTATTATTAAACTGGAACTTATACTCCAACAAAGGTTTGAAAAAGGTATGTGAGAAAAAAACTCTTACAATGATTACTAAATATCCTATCTTGCTTGCCTCTTTCCGATGGATTGATCTCCAAGCATCAGATACATTTTTATCCCTGACCTTACTATCATTTTGAACCTTTGCCCCAATACTTGCCCAGATTTATTTATTCATTCCTTGGCAACTTATGCATTCCTTCCTTTACACAACAGAATAACTCTGGCCTTACTCTCTTTCCAATACTCCATTCCCCAAATCAATCCCATTCTCAACTCTCTTGTCACTTTGCTGCTGAGTCACCAGGGAAGTGAGAAGGGCCAGGCCAGGACATGAAGACTAGCCCAATAGAATGCAAAAGCAAGAGTGGCATACAGGAGATCATGTTTGAAAAGTTTACATAGACTGGGACCATGGGTATCATGAATTCATCCAGGAAGAATCTGGGTTGGATCCTAGATCCAACCAAAAGAGACTGATAAGATACAGAGTTTGAGTCAGCCAGCTGAGGCTGACTGTGAACATAAGTCCAAGTTAGGCATTATGAAACAAGCTAAAGATCTTCAGAGATCCAGATTAAAATCGTGATAGGTACAACGGGGTACTGGATAGAGTCTGCATCACAAAACTAAAAATCATTTATTTATGATATAAATAAACAGCCCAAATAGAATAAACAACAGATATGAATGATCCTAGGGCAATAACAAAGTGCCTCTTATTATGGGTATAAATGTCTTGCTTGGTGTAGGTAACCTTGACTGCTCGAAAGAGTGAATTGGCATTATGATGGTACTTTTTGTTGTTAATTTTAACAGGTATTGAGCTACAGATTTTGATACTCTCCATTAATTTCATAATAATTATGTACCCAAATATATAATATATTTGCCTTATATTAATAGTTTCTTCCCCCAAAGCATGTAAGCATGTCTGTTCACTCAGAGATTATTTATCATTTAATCTGAACTGAATAGTAATGTATTTACTCCATAACAAAAAAACTTCAGCAGTTAATTTTTTTCAAGTAACTTCTCACACAGTAAAATGTTAAACGCTGTCATCTACCAAATAATATGCATGTTTTATAACCTGTCGTGAGGGTCAGGAAACGGTAGATAAGAGAATTAAGGAAAAAAAAATTGTTGACCCAGTTCTGTACCAGAGTTAGAGTGAAAATGCAGATTTTTGTCCTTATCTTTGCCAGCACTGCTGCTGCCAAGTATTTTAGATTATCTTATTTCCTCACTCTACCCTAATGTTGACTCTTAGTATACTACGTACTATACAAGGGCTAATTGCAAAGTTGTAAGTAAAGCTACATGAGATCTTCTGAAAAATGTATTCATGGAACCACAGCATATTATAATTAAGACAATTTCCACAGCCTTGAAATCCTCGAAAGGCCCCAGGCTTGGTTTGGTTTGGTGCCAGAATATATCAGGTTGACAGCCAACAATCATTGCTTATTTCATTTTTTGTTAAATAAAGAGAAGCCTTCTGGCATACTACTGCATGTTACATCACCACACTACCACAGGAGTCTGATGAGTTTCCATTGATTTAAGTCAGCACTCAATATAAAATGATAGATGCTGAACTGACACGTGAGGACAGAGCAGTCAATTTTATCTTGTCGAAAAAAAAAGGAGGGGGGCAAAGCTAGTTTCTCTTCCTTCAACAAATTAGTGTCATCCCTTTACATTTATTAACTTCTATCAACTGGACCGTATTCAAAAATAACTAATTAATATCACAAAGATCAAAAATTATAAATACATCCAAAGAAGGCATACAAATGGCCAAGAGGTATATGAAAACGTATTCAACATCATTAATCATCAGGGAAATACGAATCAAAATCACAATGAAATATCACTTCGCACCTGTTAGAATGGCCATTATAAAAAGACAAGAGATATCAAATGTTGGCAAAGATGTGAAGAGAAGGAAACTCTTGTGTAGTGTTGGTGAGAATGTAATTTGATAGATGCATTACGGAAAAGAGTATGGAGTTCCTCAAAATATTAAAATAGAACTATCATTTGATCCAGCAAACCCACTTCTGTGCATCTATCCAAAATAAGTGAAATCAGTTTCTCAAAAAGATATCTGCTCTCCTATGTTCACTGCAGTATTACTCATAATAGTCAAAATACAAAACAACCTAAGTGTCCACAGATGAATGGATAAAAAAGTGGTATATATAATTGAATATTATTCAGCCATAAAAAAGGGAAATCCTGCCATTTGCAATAATATGGATGAGTGTGGACATTATGATAAATGTTATTTCAATTATTTGCCAGACACAGAAAAACAAATTCTGCATGAACTCATTCATGTGTGTGTGTGTGTGTGTGTGTGTGTGTGTATGGAATATATATACATTCATACACACACTCTTAAAACATCCAACTCATAGAACCAAAGAATAAAATTTGAGCACCATTTCATACAAATCATTCTCCTATTCCAAGTTCCCACCTTGATTAATTTCTCTAGAAATGAGACTTTTACCTCACATTCCACTTTCCTCTCAGGTGTGCTGTACATGCTTTTTACTGCCTTTCTCATAGCTGTCTCCCCACCCTCTTTCTTCCTGGTAAATATAACCCTAATTCTACACAAGTCTCAAGTGGTCATATGTGTTAAGGGAGGCTGAGCCCCTTCCCACCCCACTGTAATATTGTTGAGCCTCTGAATTCATCACCCCCAGAATTACCTATCTTACACTTTTTCTTATACAAGATAATTTGTTTTCTTGGATACATTTTATTGAATTTTCTGGTTTCTTTAAATAAAATGTATTCTAAGTGGCATATTCCAGAAGTAAAGGCTAAGAAAAACTGATTTTATTGAGATGATATTACATATCAGATTTATATGCATTATTAGATTTAATTTTTATAACAACCCTGTGAGGTTCATATTTGGTCTCCATTTACAGATGGGGTCTAACTCAAAAGCCTGCATTTTCCCCATACAGTTGAAAGTTATGACATCAAATTCTAGCATGCATCATTACGTGCTACTTCTAGACATCCTTGATATCAGTTTCCAAGACCTCAAACTTTTCTCTTACAAATAACAAAGTGCTGCAGTAGAGCATGGGGCCATGAGTATCGATTGACATATAAGACTGTTAAACCTTTTTTATTAACTGGTAAACTAAGACATATTACTCAGGCTCTAGATTCCGTATCATTATCTGTAAAAGACAATAATAGTACCTACTCCTAAAGACCAATATAAGTATTAGATTAGATAATACCCGTATAACATTTAGCAAATATCAATACCAATTTAGATGTGTAAAATGTATGTCTTTATTTGTATGAATACTTCTATTGCAAAATACACAGTCAATTGTTTTTTAAATCACATTCTAGGATTTTAGGACTATGAAAAACTGCAGAGATGAAATTCCGTGATATTCTGCTATCAAGCAGTAAATTTTACCTAATTAAAAAACTAGCTCAGGGCAAAATATATAAATGACCTTCTCGTGAGTTACTTTAAAAAAGCTAAATAGAGTGAATTTATATCACTGTTATGATAATAATCATTTGAAATTAATGACCAGTTAAAACATTGCAACCCAATTACAAGGAAGAAGAAAGCAGAGAGCATATAGTTAAAATTTAAGAACATGGTAATCCTTACCTGGCTGACAACTTTGTATTGTTGTATAGCTGAAAGAACACTGAACTTGGAATCAAAAGATGTAGCTGGGATCAAGCCCCTTTTCCATTATTTATTAGGTCCGTAACTTTGTGCAAGTCTCTAAATTTCAGCGTCTTTATTCATAAAATGGGGGTGATGATTTAGCCCTCTGCTTATCTCACAATGATTCTAATAATCAAAGAGTATACAGAAGACTTTTATACATTGAAATGTGCAATATGCTTGTAAGGAAAACAATAAAAATTTCAGGTGACATAAATGGTGAAAACTTCAGACTCTGCATTCTGTAACATGTTCTTCAAGTTTTTTTTTTTTTTTCCTCCTTGGGATATTTACTCATTACTTATTCCGAAGCATCAGCAGCCTTTTTGAAACCTCACAGTACTAACACAGCACAGTGCTAAGGACTGCTGCAGATTCAACCAGACCCTTTTGATGATGATGATCTTTGAAGGTTTCTCATATACAGAGTTGCGCTCACTTTGCTCACTATAGTTGATAGAATAGAGCTACAGGCTTAGCATATGCTAGTCTGTTTAAGTCAAGGTTGGAAATCACTCAATCAAGAAACCATTCAATCACTCTGTCTAGAAAACAAATGGATTAGAGAAGAAAAACCAAGATGACTCAGACCCAGTTCTGAAAGTGTTTTAATGGGGCATTGATTTAGCCTCTCCTGAATATTTACTAAAAATAAAAAACAACATTGGCAATACTCTTTGTGATGCCTCTTCCAGACATCTGAGCTGTGACATCTGAGAACACTTAGAACATTGCATATAACGCTTATATAAATAGCATCATCCTTATCTATGATTATTTTTCTCATTCCAAAAGGCCTTGAATAAAATGAGCTATTTTCCAGGAATGTCAGAAAGCTCTAGAAATTAGTAAATTAGATATCACTACTCACATTTTCAGTTGGTACAATAGTCCAGGATTCCTTTTCGCCATAGAAACTATATTTTAAATACTGGATAGATTCTCGGACTGGCTCAAAAACTGACAGCAAACTCAGGATAATGCAAAATGGGAAGGGTCTGCTCAGAAAACTAAGGTAATCGTTGACACCACAGTGGATACTATACAAGAGCCAGAGCAAACTAGGAGAAAGAGGATCATATTCCAATTCTGGAGGCTATGTTTGAGGAGGAATACATCCAGAAAAGACCAGCGAATCATATAGAAATCAAAAGTTATCTCTCTCTTTGCTTTCATAGCCGAGCATCTAAAAGGGTAGTCTATGTTGGTTGACTATTCTCCTGTTCATTTAAAAATGTATAATATTTGATAATACAAATGGAGATAATAAGTTTGGATATATTACAAACTAGAGCATACATCTAGGAATGCAGTTATTTGGCTTTAGGGAATGCAAATGTCCAGCGGTTCAAGGAATGTCGAACTGTTTTCTGAAGTTATTGTACCAATTTATTATCCCCCTGGCAGTATACAAATTTTCACATAGTTCTCTATCCTTCTCTTACTTGATATAGTTAGGATTTCTTGATTTCTGTCTATCTAATGGGTATAAAATTATATCTGATTATGCTCTTAACTTGAATTTTTCTGATTATTAAAGAAATTAAACTTTTTTTTATGTATTCTGAATTTTGTTTCATGTCTGTTCATTCCATTTGTCTACTTTTCTATTAGGTTACTTGTTTTTTCACTGATTTATAAGGATTTTTAAATATGTATATATAATATTGGATGGGCTCTCCTTGAGTGGTATCTGCAAGATAATCAGAATTTCCACATCGCTGTATAGCTTTATTATTTCAAAAGAGTGCTTGTTTCTCCCTTGTCCTAACTGAAATATGCTTAACTCCAGAAAGAGGAAAATAACTACTTTTTAAAACGTAGCTATAATTTTATAGCTTATAACTGCCCTTAGTATAATTATCAATGTCTACTTTTTCTGCCTCATCTTTCCTTGTGCTCGGACTGACACTTGATGCTTATAGCACATGTCAGTTCCCCTTCCATGTCTATCAATATTCACCATTTCTGTACATACCAACAGCTTCATTTAGGTACCTGTGACTGCCTTTTACTTCCTCACTTATGTGAGAAAATAATATATGTATGTCATGTATGTCAGTATGCTTGGCAATTGTTTAGGTCAGGTCAGAAGTGCTGGAAAGACACTCAGGAGCAGCCCTCGATCAACTATGGATGGGAATTGGTGAATAAATTCCCTTAGTTTCCTAACCCCTTGAGTGGAACAGTTTGAAGAATGTTCTATATAGTCTTTCAGAGGTCCCCTGTGGGATTAGGCCCTAGTGATCCAAAAAGATAATTGGGTCATTAATGTACCCTGTAATGGCTTTGCTAACTTCTCAGTCTCTCTTCCCCCAATTATGTAAAAACAACAACAACAACAAAAAACACTTTTTCAGACTTCTCTAATAAACTACTTGCACTCAAATCCTTTCTCTTAAGGTCTGCTTTTTAAGACCTGTACAATTTAAGACAATTAGTACCAGAAATAGGCCTAAGCAAACATTCGGGAATGGATTTTGGAATTTGATCATTCATTCACCAGTGAGATAGCAGCAAGAACCCCACTGCTGGTGACAAGTCAGCTCATGATGCTAACATGCTGTAGCATCACTATTACTAAGTAATTCTTAGGTCTCATTTTTAATGAATTGAAATCAGAGGTAGGAAGAAGCCAATGATCTTAAAGACTGTGAAGCTCTGAAGGAAGAAAATGACATTCTCAGGTCAACCAACTATCAATCAACGTTCAGGTAAAAGCCAGAATGCCTTCATGGAAGCATTTAAAAATACTCTTACTTCCCATTGTCAGAGGGCAGACTTTTTTTATTTTTTTATTTATTTTTTATTTATGCCTATAGCACCTGGTCTTCCTAGGTGGTCTCCCATCCAAGTACTAACCAGGCCCAACCCTGCTTAGCTTCCAAGATCAGACATCAGGCTTGTTCAGGGTGGCATGGCCATAGACCATGGACTGTGGATCCATTGGGGTGTGAACCCAGGACCTTCTGCGTATAAAGCAGACGTGCTAACTGCTACACTATGGAACCTCATCCCAGACATTGTTTTAAATCAGGCCCAAATTGGGATTATAGGGGTGAAAGAAAGAGTTTCAAAAGCAGCTGAATTTAAACCTCCAAAGCTTCCTATGCCAATGTCAGGAAAAGAATAAGATCCTATGACTCAGGATGCAGACATTTGAGTGAATAAGCTTGAGAACTTTAAACCTCCAGATTTCTCTGGGCCAGTAAAAGTGGCTCCCTCCACTTACTAGAGAGCAGGCTTCTATTGCCTGAATTCCGTGAAAAACTCTCCCCTGCCCTAAGGCAAATGATTTACAAAAGAATGCTTGACTCCTTAAGATCTATTCAAGCCTCACCTCATTGCTTCTATACCAGCAATTAAGAGTCACATCTCCATGTCCTCTGAGTAGGGAAGTACTGTACCCACCACCTAGAGAAAAGCAAGTATTTTCCCAAATAATGAGAAGACTAGGCTAAAGCAAGAACTAGGGGAAGATGCCTGGGGATAGATATAAGGGTGATAGATGGGACAGGAATATAAGCTGCATACTATAGAGTCAATGGATATGAGACCTATTCTGTGTCTCTGATTTACTATCCTAATATGGATGCCTGCAGATGGTATTAATGTTATACCACAATGTCTATTTGAAGTTTAGAAAAAATAATAGCCGATAGTACATTAAGCAGAGATGACAAAACGGCCTTGATAAAGTACTGAGAAAGGAGTCAAGGTCTTAGAGATTTGCAAAGGCTAAGATGAATTTACTACATAAGATGAGAAAGCTCAGTGATTTTCTCTGTCCCCCCTTGAGGGTAGGAGCAGGGCAGAAGAAAACTCTTCACTAAAACAATAGCGATTAAGAAATGCACTAGTGAATGGGCCACCAGCCTCATTAAAAAGCTCAGGGGCGGCTGTTCTATATAGACGGAAGGAGATGCTGCAGTGAGTGTCAATAGGGATGTTAGGATTTTATAATAGCAGAGGCCAGATAATGACAGTTACAATATACAGTAACAAGGACAAAATGGCAACTATGAGGCTTGACCTGTAGGTATTTGAGGTAATGGCTAATAGGTTATTGGTGTTGCTAGTAAAGATAGAGATGGACAGCCTATGAGTGTGTAATTCGACTGCCACAATAACAAAAAGACCAAGAACAGGTAAGCAAAAAGCTTACTGTGTTTTATCACAGCCTATGAGTGTGTAATTCGACTGCCACAATAACAAAAAGACCAAGAACAGGTAAGCAAAAAGCTTACTGTGTTTTATCACTTATCGCAGTGGAAAATCATAATTCTTCACCTAGTTTCCACATTTGAGCCGGTTTTCTGACCCAGGGTCCCCTCAAGTAGAGAACAGGATGGCTGCCTTGAGGAAGGATCCCATAATGTCACATGTATATACAACAGTCCTTCCCCTAATCCTTTTTCACAGAGAAGTAAAGCTGTTTACCAAAGTCACTGTATCCAAGGAAAAAGGGAATATTCAAATCTTCTGAGAGCCACTGAATATAAGGTCTGAGCTGACGTTGATAAGAGGGGACCCAGTACACAGTCACAGATCCTATTAAAGTGCAAGCATATGGAGATGGGTGATAAATGAGTCCTAGTCAAAGTCCATCTTCCTGAGTCCATTGATCCTTTGGTCATTTACTTGAATCTTATGTGCACAATTTAGTTGGTTATTTTTGGTTACTGGGAGAACTTCCACAATAGTTCCCTAACATGTGGAATTAGAGTCATTATTATAATTAAGGCTGAGTGACACTCCTGAAACTATCCATACATCCTCCTTGCAGGCGAAGATAGAAAATTAAAAGCAATACTACGGTCTGGTTAGAATGGCAAAGTATTGCGCCACTACTAAAAATTAAATAATGCATGTATGGTGTTTCTCACTCATCACCATTTAATTCACTGCTATGACCCTATAAAACCAGATGGATCAAGGCAAGTCTTAAGGTGAAAGACTGAGAACGTGGAAGAGTGTGTGTGTGTATGTGTGTGTGTGTGTGTGTGTGTGTATGTCTCTGTCCTGGTTCCTGGTACAAAGCTCTTAAAATCCTTGTAATTTCCTAAATGATAAGAGCACTAGGAGCATCTTTCATTCTAATATTCTGTCATTGACCCTGGTTCCTGATACAGAGCTCCTAAATCCCTTAGAATTTCCTGGGTGATAGCAATGTCTTTTGTTCTAATAAGGCAAGGCTTGGTGGGCTTCTGGATTGGGGCTGTTCACCAGAAAGACCAAGCTGTGATTAGACCCTTGGAATTTTCAGCCCTACTCCCCATTGTCCAGAGAGAAAAGAGGAGCTAGAAATTAATTTAATGATCCATCATGCCTATGTAATAAAGCTTCCATAAAAATCCCAATAGTAAAATAAGTAAACCATTTTCCTGAGTTCTGGGAGCTGCTCTAACAAATTAATTGAACTTGAAGAGGGAGTGGTGGGAACTTTCAATTTATAGCTGATTAGTCAGAAGCATAGGTACCAAACTAGACTTGAAATTGGCAGCTGATCTGGGGCCGGGGGTCAGGGGTCTTGTAGGACTAAGCCTTTAACCCGTGGTATCTGATGCTATATGCAGGTAGATAATGCCAGAATAGAGTTAAATTGTAGGATACCCAGCTGGTGTTGCAGAATTGCTTGGCGTGGATAAGCCCCACAACTCGGCTAGTGTCCAAAGTGTAGTGAGAGTATTAGTAGTGTGAGAGTAAAGGAGAAACACAGAAATAGTGTGGATTTTCTACACAAAGACCCAACTGCAGATGCTCTGCCAGATGTGATCTCAATTAGAACAAATCACCATAGGCTCTGGAACTTGATGTGAGGCTATTCATCTAGAGATTGCATTACTTTCAATCGACATCAAAACAAGAGGATCAAGAGCAGTTTGCTTTCACTTGGGGTTGGGCACCAGTACATATTTATAGTCTTGCCTCCAGCCTAAGTTAACTCTCCTGTTTTCTATTACAGTACAGTCCAAAGGAGTCTTGAAAATCTTGATATGTTCACAAACATCACACTGACCTATTATATAAATGAATCTGAAGTGCAGGAAGTGACATATACATGTGCCACTGGTAAGATACATGTAAACCAGAGGGTGATAGATAAACCCTAAAATGATGGAAGATCCTGTCATGTTGGTGAGGTTGTTAGAAATTCATTGTCTGAAGATATTCTTGGATATCTCCTCCAAGTTAAAAGACAAGTTTTCATACCTTGCCCCTTTTAATACTAAAAAAGAAGCACAGCACTTCATGTCTTCTTATATTTTAGATGTAGCATATCCCACATCTGGAACTTCTGCTCCTACACATTGATAGGGTATTTAGACAGCTTCCAAATTTGACTGGAGATTATAGAAAGAGAAAGCTCTGCAGCAGATTAAGGCCACCGTACAAGCAAACCTTCCACTTGGCCATCTGACTCACCAGATTCCATTTTACTAGAGATATCTGAAGTAAATAAGAATGCTATGTTGAATTTAGGATTTTTGAGCAAGGTCATCTGATATGCAGCAGAGAATGAGTTTTAAAAGCAACTTCTGGCATGCTCCTAACAGAAACTAAGTACATGGGCCTTAGTAGAGGCTAAATGCAAGATCATGGGAAATCCAGTGGCAATACAACTGGTAATGCCCATCATGAACTGGTCATCTTCAGACCCTCGTGTCATAAACACAGTAGAAATCCATAGTACAGTGGAAATGTAAATTGGGTCTTAAAAAGCCCAGATGGTACAAGTTAACGTAAAACAGTAGCTCAGACCTACCCTTCTCTTTCAGTTCATTCATCTGGCCCCATAAGGCATTTCTCATGACCTGATAAGTCAACTCTGTATGTTGAGGTGGACCACAAATTTACTGTGAATGCACTACAACCCAACTCACGGGTGGCCCTGAAAGACTGTGGGGAAGGCAAACTGAATGGTACAGATGGTCATCAGCTTCATGGAGAGGAAGGCCACTCGGAAATGAAGGGAAGAAGTTCTGGGTAATCCTACCAGACAAGCGATTTAGAACAGCAAAAGTGTTGAGTAAGGCAAGGGGTATCTAAAATAACTGGTAGAGGACACGAATGATATATTGCATATTTGGCCTTGGAATAAGTTGCAACAGGAGGGTCTATAGCTTTTCCTACTATCTCTTCCACTATAAGTTTTTTTTTTTTTTAATTGTGACCAACAATCTTGAAGATCCATTGACAGAAAAGAGAGTAGTCAGTATGAGATATCACATCTGAACACATTTTACTGCAAACACCTGTGGCTCTGTATGAGAGCTTCCTCTGGCTCTAGGAGCTTGTTCAGCATACATGCTGGCCAACCTGGAAATGTTGGGGAGTTAATATGCTTAAGAACAACCTTCGATAAATTACAGATGTAACTTGATGGATAAATAACCTGGCTGCCTCGCTCCTCAGATACCAAAATTCTGAGGCATGCTCTTCACAGTCTTCCAGAGTTGCGCAGTGGGACTGAGCCCCAGATGTTGAAAGAGGTAACCTGATCATTAATGTTTTCTGTTCAGAGTTTAACCTCTCAATGTTACTTCCCCACTCTCCTCTGATCATGAAAATAAACTACTTTCATTCAAATTCTTGTCTTAGGATCTACTTCTAGGGAATCCAACCAAAGACAATATGAAGATATTCTTGGATATCTCCTAAGTTAAAGGATAAGTTTGCATGTTAAAAGGACATTATCGGTTCTGTTTCCTCTTCTGATAGGTACATTTTCCCCACCCCCTGAACCTCTACCTCCCAGGTTCTCATAGCTAAGTTTCATTTGTGTTTTTAGTCTTATCATAAAAATTATTCCCTTGAGAAGGCTAACTGTAATCCCAGGATAAATGAGATTCTAGAAATGTATGCTTTTGTAGCTTTCCATATGTCCCTTATCATAGCACTACATTTATTGGTATTGTCTCTTTATTTTCCAATTGACTGCAAGTATCAAAAAAAACAGAAATGATGTCTTTGTTCACAGCAAATCCCAAATGTCAAGCACAGGACTAGTATACAGTAGGCACTCAAAAAACATTTGTTAAATGAAGTCACTTAAAACTTATCATAGTGGCTTCCCTCTACCTAGGTTTAGGAAAGAAAGTCTTGTTCCCTCTCTAATCTAATCTCCAGCTATTCCTTTAAATGCATCCTTCACTCCAGAGAATTAAACTGCTACAGTTCTCTAGTACATACATCATATTCAGTTATATTGCCAAGGCTTTGCCCATTTAGTTTCTTACGCTATTATTGTATCCTCCTCCAACTCTCCACCTATCTTATTTCTACCCATGCTTCAAGTCTCATTTAAGTATAACCATCTCTGGAAATCTTTCCATAATGCCCCATAATACTCAGAGGTCTTTGCTCCCAAAGAACTCGAAGAATAATTCTATAATGTCTTTAATACACTATAATCATTTTTTAAACTTTTCTTCCCCCCAAAACCTGTAAGCTGCTAATTTCTGAGTGTTTTGTTTTTATAGAGTGCCTACCACATTGCCTGGGGAAATAGTATGTGCCTGACAAATATTTTCTGGCTAAAGATAAATATAAAGTATTATTAAAGAACTAGGGATGTTTAGCCTGGAAAGGAGAAGTCTTAAAGAAAGCAGGACATTTGTCCTCAAGTGTGCAAGGATTACCTAAAGGAAGTAGTAAGCATCGCAACTGAGGTGCTTTTATAAATGTATTAAAGCTAAATGCTTTTTGACTTTATAGAATAAGATGCTGAGAATGTTGAGAGAGAGAGAGAGAGAGAGAGAAAGAGAGAGAGAGAGAGAGAGAGAGAGAGAGAGAGAGAGAAAGCTTGTTGATTGCAACAACTGCTGATATGGGTACGTCCTTATATCAATTACTAAATACTGCTGTTGGCTTTTAACAGTTTGATGTGTATCTGTACTTGTTAATAGCAAAGGACTTGGAATCTAGCTGCTTGGGTTCAAATATAAACTCTGTCTCCTAATAATGACACAACCTAGGGCAATTCAATGCAGTCTTTGAATGCCTCAGTTTCCACATTGGTAGAATGGGGTTAACAAAAGTACCTACTTCCCAGGGTTGTTGTGAAGGTTAAATGAATTAACATAGATGAAGCACTCAATAAGTGCTACAGAGATGTTTTCTATAATAAAAAAAAAAATCATTTTTATTAATCCACTAGGCAAAGGCAGGTCCAATGAATGCAAATATTAGGAGAAAACCTTGATTCAATCTAAAAATGACTTACTGACAATTTATGTTATCCAACAGTGGAATCAGCTGTCTTGCAATAGTAAATATCATATCACTAGAAATCAAACCATCTAACCAAGCAGGCTACCTATTCTGGAATTTAGTAGATTTTTTTTTTTTAATTCTAAGATTTTCTGATTACATGACTTCCTCAGCACCACATTGTGATACCACATTCCAATCCCTTAAAATTTTAAACTTTCTTCTCCCTTTCAAAGGTAGAAACTAAAAATTGATCCAAGTGGGCAAAAGAAAACATTTATCTTTAACTCTTTCTTTAATATCCCTTCCAACTTGATAACAATCATAATTGAAGAGCACACTACTATGGGCTGGCTAGAACCATAAGTTAGAATATGAGCACGGACTTTCTCTTGGACAATATTATTTCTTAGCTGAAAAACTTCCTGGGATTCGCAGTCTAGATAACACATACTGGAGAGTCATAATAGGCTACCATGGGCATAGGTGGAGGGATGCTGGAGAAAAGAAAGTTTGAAAAACATGAGAAAGCATAATGAAGTTCTAAATCCTCATTTACTTTGAAAGAGTCTGCAAGACCCATAAAGAAAAGTTAAACAATAATTCTCTAAGGCCCATCCCTGAGGTTTGGTCTGGAGAAAGCACTATTTTTTTCCTAATTCTCCATATTATCCAGCACCAAGACCACATTATCCTCCACAGATAATGTATCTAACCATGCTCACGGGAACTCTCTGCAGAAAAAGACCTCTATTTTTTCCTGACAAAGCCATTATATTAGATTGTATTCCTTGTTTCACCTCCAGTTTTCTTCTTTCCAGTAGTGCTTTGGGTTGCATAAATTCAAGAATTAAAAAAAGAAACTGATACAGAGATTGACTTGAATTGTCCAAGCAGAAAGGTCACTTTGAAAGTTCTCTAATGTCATTAGTGCAAGACCTGGAATTCACCAATGAAGTTTCTAAAAAAATGTATAGGTCTTATTGCATGCATTTTTCTTGACCATTCTCTAAATGCAAACTGCATAGAACACTAAAACTTCAATTAGCACAAAATTGTTCTCTCCCAAAAGCATGGAGACAAGTTGTACCTCTGAAAGAACAACTCTATTCATTGTACAGTTTTTTAAATTGTCACCATACTCTCCTCTCTTCTGTTATATACTAATTAAAATTTGCTCCTTAGAAAATAATATTTGGAATTTCTGGTTGGAACTCTTAAGTGGTATTACTTATAAGGTGGCTTTTCCCTAGACCAAATCCATAAAATAGCCTATTTATGCCTTTTACAGTCTCTCCATTATAGCATTCTTGTCATGTCTGTGTATATTAAAGTCTATGAGTATGAGAGACTTGTCTTCCACAAGGTAAACAAACCCACTGGTTTAAATTCCCAGAGCAATGACATATGAAAACTAAAACTCTCTTTGGCAAGTAAACTTTTTCATTGCTTTTTTTCTTTCTTTTCTATGAACAGAAAAGAAAACTCTTTGGAGCCAAGTAAATCAAAGAATAATTGTGGCTGACAGAAATGCCCTCCCCATATTATTATTAAATAGTCTATAAAATAAAATCTTTTCATGAACATTTATTCAGTGAGTCTTCAAAGTATCTTTTTTTTCCTAGTTCTACCCTTTCGAGCTTATTTTAGAATCCCGAGTAGGTCTTTTAGCCTCAAATCCTTTACTTCCAATACCCTGTAAAGTAAAAGGGCAATGGAAGTCTGAGTTCATGGACCGTTTTGAGAATTCCATTTTAAAGCCATCGGTAGACAAGTTCTCAAACTGCAGTCTTTGTACCAGGAATGTTTGTCTTGATGAGCCACACCACTGGGGCACACAGGTTAGCTCCTTGCCAGCTCATTGTTCTAACTGACCATTGCCTCTTATATTCCATTAAATATTCCAGAGAAACGAGTATTGAAAGTATGGTAGGACTGGCATGCTTCAGAAGGCAATCCATAGTTCAATGTTTTGTTTTAAACAGAGAATGTAGTATCTGCTAGAAATTTTGTTATCTGAGTTCAAATTCAAAGAAGCCCAGGAGTTTGGGGGCAGTATTTACACTATAAGGACAGTATTTACTCTAGTTCTATGCCCCTCCCCCCCAAAAAAACCTCAAAGATCAAGAACTTGCCCTATTTATGAGTTATCTGAAGTATCTATTACACTGGGCTAAATTGTGACTTCTTTCTCTATAATCTTCATCTTCCCAGAAAATGCCACAGGATGCAGAACTCTTTCCTTAATTTCCTCATTTCCCTTGTACATCTTATGTGGTAGATGGTTAACAGCCTCAAATTCCTCCTATCCCAGTAGGCATGTCTCTTTGTAATGTGACTTGGCAGTTTCTCTCATCCAGAGGCGGAGTTTATTTTTCTACTCTTTGAATACGGGCTGGCCTTGTGATATTCTTCGTTAGAATGTGGCAGAAGTGATGTGCAAGTTCAAGTGTCCAAACCTTAAGAGGATTTTTGGCTTCTGCCTTTGCCCTCTTGGAATAATGCCCTGAAACTTTCAGGTAAGAAAAGCAGTCTAGCCTACAGAAAGAATATAAGTTACATGGAGGCATAAAGTGACCCAGCTGACAGCCAGTACCATCTGCCACCTTGGACATTCCAGCTGATCCTCTAGCAGAATGCAGTCACCTGAATGGCCCAAGATAAAACAGCAGAGGAATCAACTTGCCAACCCACAGAATCTAAGAAATAATAAATCAGTTTTAACAAAGCCAATAATTTGGGAGTGGTTTGTATACAGACATAGATAACTAGAACATCTTATGTGAAAGTCTCATTTTCTCTAGTTCATTCTGGGTTTCTGGTGTAACTGAAATAGTAGCAGTTTATGCTTCTCACCTCTCCAGTTCTGGAGAAAGTGAGAATACAAGAGTCTGAACCTGAATCGATTCATGCTTTTCAACAGTTACTGGCTAACTCTGTGCTGCTAAATGTGTACCCTGGGTTTGGAGCTTTGAATTTTGTATTAAATCATTCTTTGTTATCAGAAAAAAAAAAAGTCAAAGAAAATTTACTTTATTATTCAGGAATAAATCTTCCAATTTTATTTACCTGTAATTTCAATCAAGGTGTGGAAGGATGAATACTCATGGGTTACTAGCAAACTATCTGATGTGGGAAACAGGTTTAGGATTTTAGGACAATGAGCCCTAGTCTATTGTTTTAATCTAATGATAGCCTTGTGGTCTATTCTCATGTTTTTGGACCTTGCCTGGAAAGAAGGAGCCATTCTGGCAAAATGCCTTTGCAGCTTTTTGGAAGTGATTCAATCTGAAAGTGGCCATAAATGCAACCAACAAAATATTAGGATCTTGGTATTATATCTTTTCCCCACTATCCAGTGGTCATAGTATATTCAAAAAATAAGGGGTGAGCCATCGTGGCTAGTATTTAGTGACAAATTTGTGATTTTTTTTTTTTCTATCTGACTAAAAACCACCTCAGAACAAAACAGGCAAGGATTTTGTATGCATATAAGTGCTGTTTTGTTAGAGTAGATCCAAAAAAAAAAAAAAAGATAGCGATGTGGTCTAGTGGTTTCCATGTGTATTTGAGTGTCAGCAACTATGAGCTGTAATCTCATCCAACTGTCTTTCTGGCTGACTCAGATTACTTAAGAAAAATTACCTAACTTCTCTCTGTCTCATTTTTCCTATTTATAAATTAGAAGAAATTGTCCTTACTGCACAGAATTTTAAAAAATTGATATCTATACACAACCTGGAGATACAAACTATAATTATCCAAAATACATGCACATATAGACATGCACATATACATTTGGGGGGCCATAAAATTTCTTTTTCTTCATTCAAAATCTTAGAGAAGAATGAAGATGGGAGTAGGGAGGTTTATGATTTTTCTTTTCCCATTTTTAAAGGCAACTCACTCCTAGTTCAGCAGCATGGATAAAGATTTGTTGTTAGCTCCTGTGCTGGGCAATGATTCAAATTCCCGAGGTTAGTGGCAGCATCTCAGAGAGATTCTCAGAGATTTTCAAAGCTCCATTTTCTTTTAATTAGTTCCCTCTCTGCCTCAGGCAACAAGTTCAGGGAATCAATAGGTTAGACTGAGTACAGACTTTGTAGGTATCAGGAGCTATGGTATGTTGGGACTTGTCAGACCCTAGATTCAGGTTTCAGGTGGTAAGCATCACTGGTCCAAGAATGTTTAGAAAGGAGATTTCAAACAGAATCAGCTCTCCAGTTTCTGGAGATTATCAGACTATGACTCCCAGATAGGGACTGTCGTTTCATTCAATCACACTTTGGACATGCTCATCATCAAAGCTCCAGGGCTTGGCCTCAAGGCTTGCAGACCTATCCAGACACTGGTTAAAAGTTAATACCACACCTGAGAGATGCTGCAAGCAAGAATTCAGCTGAGGTGTGAAAATACTGACGGAGAGGTTCTCAACTCCCTGAACTATCTGTTCCCCTGCTTTCATTATTTCTTCTGTCATCATAAGGCTTTCTCTGCACCCAGAAGATATTTTCACTAATATTAGCTATATTCTCACTTTGTGAGGCTTAAATATAATTTGTAAAATTATTATTCTTTATTTGTTATAAATATGAGCTGCACAGAAGGCTGACAACAGCTTTGCTAAGGAAGACACAGTGGATTTGCTTCAAAAGTTCAGACCTCGAGTGAATAGTTCCTGCTGTTTTAGGTGTTGCAATAATTGTTCTGGCATGAACTATACAAAGTCAAGGGCAGAACATTTGAGATTCTTTGTGAGCATTTATTTATGCTGAGAATGGAACACCGAAATGCCTTTTTAAAAAAATCAGATTCAGTGACATGGAGAAAATAAAAAAGACAAAGCCCTAGTAATACATCAGTTAGTAGCCAGTATTAAGTGACAGTAAATACCAATAGGCCCTGTTCTGTTTGAAGCTGGAAGCAGTATGACTCTGAATGTTTACCTAAAAGAATCACAATACACTGTATATAAAAGGTTAGGGAACATAGGCAAACATTTTTATATTGTGCTACATTTTTAAAATATGCTTAAAATATTTGAGAGTGCAATATCTCTAAATTTCAAGCAATGGGTTTAATTTTTAATCTAAACAGGTACGCTGAATGTACACTTGAGGATCTAAAAAGTCTGGAAATGCAGAGAAAGTAGTGTATTTATTGGTTTTGTTTGTTTGTTTATTGGTTTATTTTTTTCTTTCAAATTAACACTTGAACCCATTCCTTTCAATTTCAAAATACTTCAGCTGAAAATGCGTCTGGTGGTTGAAGGAAAACATATTGAACTTATTATTTGAAATGTGACTAACATACTGTTTAACAATGATGGCTAACTTTTTGGACACCCCGTACAATGATAAAAGATCCAGTACTGCACATGCCCAAAATCAAAAGAAAGGGCTTAACCAGAATCAATCATTTATTTTAACAGAGCTGAAGAGGAGGGTTGAGTATATGGAGAGAAAGAAAGGTGTGATTGTCAGAGAGTAAGATGGTAGGTAATCGAGAAATTAAAACTTACTGTATGGAGCTTGAGAAATAAACATGGGGACAGGGATTCTGTTTACTTTATGGGTATAATGGGTGAGGGGCATTTTATCATGCTTCCCCATGGCTGAGATGGAACATCTCTTGAGGTAGACAATCTTCATTTGCTTTAAATTCTTGCTCTTGGGGAAACTTTTAGAATTGCTAATTTCTGCTTTCCAGATATCTCAAGCCTGGGGAAGGAGGTACTTTCGTTCCAATTTAAGCCTGAGGCACAAAAAAAAAAAAAAAAAAAGGTATATCTCTCTGCCATTATTCTGGTTTCGACTTTCTTATCTAATGTGTGTGAGATCAAATTAAGCCCAGTTACTATTTCGGATCTTAAAGCCGAGCCCCATTCATTGTGGTGCAGAGATCAAAATATTAAACACATAAATTCTCTCCTACCTTTCTTCTTCCCCTCAATCATAGATATTAGGCATTTCATAAACTTTGGGGATGGGAGAGAGCGAGAGGCCCGTGCCCAGACTTAGTCCCTGATACAAGGAAAGTTAGCTACACTAAATCAAACTCTTCTCTGACCATTCCTAGCCACCCAACAGTTATTGTTGAGCTCTTACAGCCTTTTGATAGAAAGCAAGTGTAGAAAACCCATGGCAGGTGTGACCCTTGGGTCTCTGTAATGGCGGAGAGATGGCAGACAGAGGCCTCACTTGTCTGATTGACAGGGGTCTATGCTCTCCACTTCCTAATAGCAAAACTGAAAGACTGGTCAGCCATGATTAGAAATCCTCTTTATTTTTGAAATAGTGTTACTTTTCTTCATATTTATCCAACAAATCTCTCCACCTTTCTTTATGTTTTTTCCTCAATATATGATACAAATAATCAAAGCAATTAGGTATACCTATTTGGACAATAAGCACTTGTTAAAATCATTTTATCCTATAATATGTAGATAGCAAATCAAGCAGACATGTTAACATGATAAATTAATCATAATTCATTATAACAAATAAGATACTATTCTACTGGGGATTTAGTTAGTAGCATCACTCTGCAGTACCCTCTGTGGGTACCAACAAAATAAGAGTTTTCGGACCTGCAAAATTGAGGATTAGAGTCTACAATCTGATTAATTCACATATAGGCATACTACTATTTCTTAAAATTTCAACGTCTGAAATATCGGTTTTGCTTGCCCAGACTTTATCTTTACAATTTCCTGTACCTATGAGCACTTTCATAATAGATTTGGACCAAACCTTGAAAAAGATAGAAGCATCACTCAAATTCTATGGTTTTCCAAAGAAATAGAAAACTTAAAAAGTTTCAGTAAACAAGTACAGCTTGAAGGAGACCTTGCTTTAACATCTGGGGTCTAAGTTTTTTTCTAATCACATTTCTATCTTATGGATTTCATTTTTTTTTAATTGGTGGATAATTTTGACACTCCTAGAAAGAAAGGCTCTAACAGTAAGTAGTGTCAAGGGCCAAGGATTCAACAAGCTTCTCTACATCACCCCTGTGTCTCACACAAGAGCTGTACCAAATGTCTAATTTTAGTACTTGGCTCAATACCAAACACCTGGAAATGGCACTCGGCCAGAGATGCACACAAAGCTCAACAGTGGGTGAGCAAGCGCATCTGTCTCCTCTTGTGTTCTCCTTCTCAGCTATTAGGTAATAAGGTAGTTATTAGGTAAATAAGGTAGTTATTAAATGATGACTTATGCAAAACCTACAATTTTAGTGTTCATTTTTCATCTTACCAACATTCATCAGGCTCCCCAGTAAGCAAACATTTTGACAATCTTTATTACAAAAACTCGTTCGACTTCTACTGAATACCAACTTTGAAGATAGATTTCGACTTGTTTTCCTCCTAGACCTGACTGTATACATGAAGCGTGTATGATGTCAAATTTGTTGAAATAGAAAATTCAAAACTGATAAGTGAAGTGTTCAATCGCTGGTTTCTGCATGAGCACATTTCTAGGACACTCCACACGTGTATGTCAGAGCACTCAGGACTCCTGACTCCATTTCTTTACCCACAGAAACCACATTTCCTGTCACTCCTTCTCACTTCACCAATCCACAAACCCTTTAACTACCCCTGAAATATGGAGATATTTCCCGACATCTCCACAAATATAACAGAAAGCTTTCGTGGTCTTGTGTAACCCAACTTATCACCATATGCATGCCCCGTGTGACCAAGAAAATCACTCATCTCTCTGGTATGTCCAATTCAGGATTCTCTGCAATAGACCATGGTACATGGAACTTGAAGGCTAAATCCTGGTGCTCTGGATTTCAAGGCAAGTGGGCACATATACAAAAGCAAATTTTAATGCTTTCTCAAGTATATCGTTTGTTTACTCTTTTTTAAAGACTCTAGATTTTTGCTTGCTCTCTGGAGGAAATATGTGGCTATCTCTCTTTGGTCTCAGAAGACTTCTATGTAAACATGATTCAAAACAAAATTTAGTAATATGATTATGAGCTCATAAACCATATATATTCCTAATGAACTCTATATAAATACATAAAGTATCAATAAGTAGCTTTATCCTTGATAATAACTAATAACCTTTAAAATGATTTGCATGCTGTATTAATACCTTCTGTGCACCTCCTTGGATTCTCTTGGTCTCATCTATCCTATTCCAGACACCAAAGTGACTACTTGGTCTGTGATGGCTCTGGTCAGCATCCCACAGACAGCACTCGGCCCCAGAACTCCATCTCTCACTTGCCAGTCAAGGCTTTTCTGTTGAAACTTCAAGGTGGGGACAGGGAGGGAACCTACTCTTCACTCACACATGTATAACCCTGAATATGGTAAAGTTAACAGCCTGTATTAGCTTCCTGGGGCTGCCATAGCAAAATGCCATGGACTGGGTAGCTTAAACAATAGAAAATTATTTTCCCACAGGTCTTGAGGCTGGAAGTCTGAGATCAAGGTATCAGCAGATTTGGTTTCTTCCGAGGCCTCTCTCCTTGGCTTGCAAATAGCTGCCTTCTTGCTATGTCCTCACATGGTCTTTCCTCTGTGTACATGCACTCCTGGTGTCTCTCTGTCCAAATTTCCTCTTCTTATAAGGATACCAGTCAGACTGGATCATTTTAACTTAATCACATCTTTAAAGGTCCTATCTCCAAATACAGTGACATTGAAAGATATTGGGGGTTAGCCCTTCAATATATGGATTTTGAGGGAATACAATTCAGCCTATATTATACCCCATGAGCGACCGATGGGGGAAGGAAACGAATAAATATATTCTTCTTTCACGCTTCCCCTAGACAGATGGTCCTGACTTACATTTCATGTTAAGGCTTTGTGATAGTATCCTTTGTGATCAAGAAAGTAGGCACTTGTAGTAGTGGCTCCCTGGCAACTCATGCTGGTGTTGACTCACTCTCCTTGCTGGTCCCTCACTCCTTCTAGTTCCCAGGATCACAAATGCCAATGAAAAACTTGCTCACAGGCTCTCCTTCCAGGAGAGCCCAGGCTAAAACTCATAAGCCATCTCATGTCATCTTTACTACCACCATGCCGGATATCTTTTTATTTTTACTTCACAAATAAAGAAACAGAACCAAAGAAGATAAATGATTTGCCCAGGGCCACACAGCTAGTAAGCTACAAAGTCAGAACTCTGACTTAAATTTTAATCTTCTGACACCCGATCCTGAACTATTTCCCAGGTACCACAGTATCTTCTAGCAATGACTATATGCATAATCTGATAAAATTTAAGCCATCTCCCGTACCAATTTTTTAAAACTGTTCAAATAGACTATACATAAGACACTCTAAGTACATAATTAATCTATTATTTAAAAGCTATTCCTTTCTTCTCCCTAAATCTGAGTTTTATATACCTTTTTCAAAGTGTACCTATATATGAAATTACTCTTTTTTAATAGAAATTATATAAATTATAATATCTTTATTGATGCTATCACAAACTATGCCTTTCCAAGCAAACTACATCTCCCAGTCAAATTAGTGAGGCTCTTTTATCTTAATCAAAGCTTAACAGTTTAATTGTTCATTAAACATGAGAGTAATTTAGTGTCCTACTATGCAATCATTATTGTTTCCTGAAAATCTGATGTGATGAGGTACAATAAATGCAAACTGAAATATTGCCCATAGAAGGTTATTTATTATTTCTTCTAGCTAAAAACATTCATAACAGAAATTTATTGGTCCATACTCCCTTCATTATAAATATTTTATGTTCTGCCTCAGGGATCCATGTCTTAGCATTTAAATGTCTCAATCTTGTGTCAGTAACAGGAAGAACAAGTTCACTGGGTGGAATTTTTGCCCTTTACTTCAGAATGTTACAGTAATAATAGGCTATAAATATGTTATAATTATGCCTTTGATCACTGCTGTAGTTTTCTAGTTGGAATGAATTAAATTCAAAACTAAAGCTGAACGTGTAGACAAAAATGACAGTAGTTACCTTAAACTAAGATTTTGCTGAAAGCCATAATAATATAGTGAAAATATTTAAAGTGGCAAGGGTAATACAAGACTATTTTTCTTATTACTTCTACCTTATTATGAAGTAGCACCGATACCTATAACCACCTTTACATATCAATAATGGTTTACATTTAGTGAAGCTTTATATTCTTAGTACTTTTCTATGCTAATCACTACAACAACCTTTGAAATATTGAACAGTTACAAACATCTCCATTGTTCAAATGAGAACACTGAGGTTCAGGTAGTTACAACAGATGTACAATTTCTGTTTTAATCTTTAAATTTTTGACCATGAAATATGGTAAAATTGCACAACACATATGAATCAGTCTTCTGTTTTCTGCCCATCTCATCTTGTGCACGAGTATAGGGGTGCAGGGGTGGAGGAGGGCATGGCAGAGAGCAAAGGACATGAGCAGGTGATAAAACAGCAGATGACAAGTAGCCCTGTTTGCGGAAATTGGGGATATGAGACAGAGGGAATATCCTGCATCAGTTATATTCTCCCAGACCTATCTCCCCATGTCAAGCCTGCAGAACAGGTTACTGGTACATTCACTGGGAAGTGCCTGGAAGTACCTGGGCTTTCCTGGAAGTCCCGGACAGCTATGGTACCAAGAGTTGCCCTCGCTAAGATGAGGTTTATTAAATTACATTTGTTAGTGGATATTTTACATATTCAATTGGAGGACATTTCAGAGATTTTTAGCTTGGTCGTTCTCTTCCAAATAAATTCTAGATATAAAATTTTGAGACCCACCCTACATACAGGAGCAGATCCAGGCCTTCTTGGGCACTAAATTTTCTGGCACAATCCTTTGAGCCTCCATGCCCTCAAGTGTATTCCTGGAAACAATGGTTCCTCTGGATATAAATAGGTTTACATGAAAAGTATTGTGTGATCAGATTATCAAATGCTGATCCCCTGAAATATTCTGTTAACAAAGCAAAGCTGGGTTTATTACTCATCATGGTGAGGAAGATAGCTTCTTTGATAGCTTTAGAAGCATCTCTAAGTGGGAAAGCCAAAGGGGAGATATTTATGAGATTTGAGGGGCATGGTTAAAGTGGGGGTTTGATTAAGATTGCAGAAGATTCATGGGATAATAGGATTGGTGAACACAGCATGGACATGGTTACAAAGAGACTCCTGAAGCGTTACCCTTCCTTTGATGCCATATTATCCTGAGAAATGGTATTTATTCTGATGAAGGTAAATAGAGTATTTAGATAAATGGATTTTCTAAAAGTTCTTAAAATGAACAATAAAGTTATTTGCAACTTTAATGTCCTCTGTAAGTTTCCTTAAGAGTAAAGTCATGTAATAAAGATAGCCACTTAGTAAAATCACATTAATGTAGAGTGTAGCAAATAAACTTGTAGATGTAAATGGTTTTTGAGTTTTCAATACAATTTTGGAAATGCCTAGGTTAAAGTTCAGCAAATGTTTTTATACTGAGACTTTTCAGATTCTTTATTTTGTAAATATATATGTAATTTTCAAGGAAGGAGTATATAGTAAATAGCATTTTTTAACATTTACCAAAGTATATTTTTTTTTACTCTTCTGAAAATGAAATCTGCCAGGACTAGTATGCCATGGAATATTAGTTGCAGAAACAGTGACCAAGGCTTTAGGATGCTCATTAAAAAAAAAAAAAAAAAAAAAGTTGTAAATACAAAACCCAAAGTAAATAGTTTTATTTGAATTAGAGAAGGCACTAAAGTCTTAAGTAATAGGCACAAAGGCATCTGGGGATGGAACCCAGTTCATGAGTTAAACACAACCAGAATGCTCTAAGGATAATAATGAAGGTTCACAGCACCCGTGGTTTGAGGGAGAAAGTGAAGCAGATGATACAAAAAGAAAGGAATCCTTTCATTGGAGATATGCTGCTTAGCTAATAAAAATAACTTATGGATTTTTTTTTTACGTTTTCAATTTACCCTACAGTATCAGTATTGAATCGTTATGTAGTGACAATGCTCTTATTAGATGATACTTTTCTATGAGGCAAGAAACAGTGCTTACTAAAAGTAAACAACAGTTAAAACAGCATTTGATCTTCATGCACAAATAATTTGAATGTCGAACAAAGGTTGTGTATTTTCTATCACTCCATAGAACAGGCTAACAACTATAAATAACAGGTCATCTGCTTAGCCACTGCAAGATGTATTCTTTCATTTGATAGTGAATAGAGTCAGTCATTCTTTTATGACATGAGCATGTCCACTGTTTAAAACAAATAACTAAATGTGGACTTTCAGTGAAACAGTAGACGGAGTAAATCAAATTTTTAAAATATCAACTTGAAAAATAATTAAATATTTACTTAGGGGGAAAAAGAAAAAAAGGTAGGCTTGATTTTTATGCCAGGAAATACTGAGTCGATTCCAAGAGACAGAGATGATTCCAGGAGTTCACATAAATATAATTTTAACTATGCAATTGCAAATGAAGCCACAGAGGAAGAAAAGGCCCAGGTATTCTACAGAAACCAATGTGGTTACTGAGCTAATTTTTAAGGGAGGTTGTACATATAAACCCCAAACATCGCTGGCTCTTCCCATGGCTGGCCTGAGCATGGTGCTGTATGCAAGAAAGCACTGAAAAGTAATTCAGATCTTTGTAGAAGTCTCTTAAAAGACGCTGTATAAAAATGACATATTTTCCCTTTACTCCCCAGTGATTTCATGGCTGGTATCGCTGACACCTACTATCTTTCTGGATTCTTCCCTACAACGCTTCCAAAACTCTCCCACTTTAGTCCAAACAGGAATGCCTATAACTTCTTTTTCTAGGCCTTTTTCTGTTGAAAATCAATCTGGTTCTTCTCTGTTCTAAGTACCCAAATCAAAAGTTAAAAATCCAAATCCTATAGGTATAAATACCCTGATTCTCAAAGGTTCTCCATGCTCAGAATTAATAGTTACAAAAAGCAGGACTAGATTGTGCAAAAATATCAAATTATAGAATCACACTGGAAAAGCAGCAGCAGAAAGTAGCAGAAGGATCTTGAGAAAGTAAGATGGAAGCAGAAAGTAAAGGTTGGAATTTTGGATGGAGAGAATTAATTGGCATGGTCTAACCCAAGATTTAGATTCAATGTTATGCCCTTTTCACCTCCACCCCCACCCCCCGCCTTATTTCTTTTTCTCCTTATTATCATTAAAACTATTATTCTTAGGATATTATTTAAATAAATTGTAGTACATCCATCCAATGGAATACTATTCAGCCATTTAAAAGAATGAGCTAGCTATATCTGTAAGACACAGGAAACATGTTTCAGACATCATTATGTACCACCACGGCTGATCCTTTTCATAGAAGCTGTGTCCCAGCTGTTATGGTGGCATTTGACTTTTCTCAGGCCTTATTAAAACTCGCACCTTTTGCCTCAGGCCTTTTCTGTTGTTGAATTATCGGTGGCAAGGGGATACATTTAACACTCACATAGTGGCAATCTGGAATTATAGGGGAACTGAATGCCCTATGCAGTGAATACATTTTTGACATATGAGAGATAACGAGATGGTAGATACATTTTTCTTCCTTCAACTGTCCTGAGATGAAGTAGTTTATACAGTCTTTGGAAAGAAGAGCTTATGAGATTACACTGTCAGTTGCAAGTGACACTCACAGACCCAGCCCAGTAATGCTTTCCATCATATTTGTTCTCCTTTCTTCTCTGACTCTCTCCAATTTCTCTGGGATTATGCTTGCTAATAAATTAGCAAATCAGCTTTCTCTTTAAGCTCCATTTTTTAAGGAACTTGATGCAAGGTAGATCTTTGTTATATAATGTTATATGAAAAAGCAAGTTATAGAATAATGTGGAGAATGACAAATTTTATATAACAAAATGTATACATACTTAAGCATATTGTTTGTAAAGGTATAAAAGGTCTAAATGGATACACACTCAATTTTTGAGACTGTATAAGAGTAAAGACTTAATATTTATTTATAATTCTCTAAGTTTTTAAAATCATCTATAATATTTGTAATTTTAAAGAGCACTAAAATGAAAAATATTGAAAAGCTCATGCTAGTATCATATTTAAATTGAACACATTTCAGGTTTTTATATTATTGATAAAGAACTTTAGGCTTTAGGAAAAAAAACAGTTGAAAAACTGGTCACATTGGAAAATGAATTAAAGTAAGCATTCACATCTTTCCCTATTTGCATTAACATTCACTGGTCCTAAATTAAAATGTTTCTATACTTATAGCAGGGAATAAAATACAAAGAAATGTCTTTCAAGGTTGTATTTATACAACACAAAAGAAAATGCAAATCTGTCAAATAACTGATTTTTTAAAAAAAAAATCAATGTGAATAAACAAGTAGATGAAAGTATTCTTAAAAACTTAACTGGCTAACTAACAATACTTATTTCACTTGTGCTCTGAAGACAGAGCCAAGCTCTGCCAAAAAAAAAAAAAAGAAAGAAAGAAAGAAAAAGCTCTTTAAGAAAAAATTGAAATTAGTCCATTTCCTTTAATTTTATTAGATTAAAAATTTATTTCCTGTAATTAGTATTTGGGCATATAAAAACTACAGTGATATTCTAATAAATATAATACTTCTTTAGCTACTCATATGTTTAGTTTTAAAATACTGTATAAAGGCCTCTTAAGATATCACCATAACTTGGTTTAAAACATTTTCTTTCTGCATTTTATGCTGTAAGTAGAGAATTCTCACTCAGAAAAAGGGTAGCATGTCCATGAAGTAACTGAAGAGTAACAGGTGATTATATGTAAGTTATTCTAAATTGACTTTAATTCTATTATTTAGTTATTACCTATAAAATGCAATATACAAACAAACCACTTTGTTTTCATAAAATAACATACAATTTCAGGTGATTCTTACATGCACTGTTGAATAATTTCTATTTGCTTTCTCACCATTAAGGACTAACCATTGATTTTAGGGGTCCTACAGTAAATTGTTAAACTAATATAAACCACACTTTTGTAGTGAAGGTAAGAGACTTTGAAGACCCCAATAATAAATTTGTAAAACATGTAAAGAAAGTACAAACCAGTTGATTTATAATTAGTTTTTTAAAATTTATATAATATAAAGAAAGTACGTAAAGGTGAAAAAAGTATGAATTTTCCCTTGATATAGAAACGAGCACAATTCTTGATAATACTTAAAATGCTACTTTGTGACTTTTATAATTTTATGAATTTATATTTATGTCATAACTAAAAATAATTACAGTGACTCCAAAATAAGCTATTTCACACAAAGGTCTTCATGACTGATAAATATAACTATCAGGGGCATTTTAAAAGGGAATCGTTTACTAGCATGTTAAAAAAAAAAATTAAAAATAGGTCCAGGAAGTTTCCATCTTGGACCAAGGATAGAGAGAGGGAGATCAGGATTTATTCAGCAAGAAGCCCCCATCCCTAAGCAAAGATGACGAGGCTAAGGCTACACAGGCTAGATGCTCAAATCCATGCCTAAAGATGAAGGAGGACTGCATGATATAGCTTGAAGCTTATATCCACATCCAAGGAAGGAGACCAGGGTTCATACAACCAGAAAGGTCATATGCAGGATATTTATATATATAGCCTAGAGAAGGAATTCAGCCATTCATACATTGCTGGTGGGAAGGTAAAATGACAAAACCACTCTGGAAAAGTCTGGGCATTTCTGAAAGCACTAATTTTGCAAACATTATACAACCCAGCAATCGCAGTTCTAGGCTTATCCCAGAGAAATGAAAACCTAAGTTCTAGTTTCTAGTACAAAAACCTGTACTAGAATGTTCACAGCAGCATGATCTGTAATAGCCAAAAACTGGAGACAACTCCAACAACCTTTTAAAGAGAAAATGGCTAAAGTGATTGTGGTACATCCACACCATAGAATAGTACTCAGCAAATAGAAAAGGCAACAGAGTATTGACACATTTGTGCCACTGGAAAATTCACTTCATAATGCAGGAAACAGGCAGTTAGAGCTTATAAAGTGGGCATGTTAGATAAATCCCCACAGACCTGTGTGAATCTCGAGAGAATGATGCCGAGGGAGAAAATTCAATTCCCCCAAGGTTATATACCGTGCAATTTTCATTTATACAGAATTCCCAAAATGGCAGAACTCTAAAAAAGGGGAGCAGTTTGGCAGCTGCCAGGCATTAGGGGAATGGGGCAGGAGGGAGGTGCTGCCCTGAGGAAAGAGAAACGGGAGAGATCCTTGCCAGTGAGGAAAGGCATGTATATTGAATATATCGAGGTTCACATCCTGGTTGTGGCACTATATTATAGTTTTCCAAGATATTATCCATTGGGTAAAGTAGGCACACGGGAATCTCTGTACTGTGTCTTATAAGTGGATGAAAATCCACAATGAGATAGATGATAATAACGTTTAATTAAAAGGAAAAAAAAAATAAGTTGAACCATCTAGTATTTGTACAGGGTCCGACTACTCTACCAATCACAGCTTGGAAATCCTGGCTCTAGATCAGTCCTCAGTGGGGTTCGCCCCCTGGAAATGGCACCCCTCTCACAGTGGAGTCATTCCTCAAAATCCTCAAGTACAGGAGTGTGCAGGAGGTAGCTCAGAAGAAGCAAGACAGCAATGAAGAAATTCTCAAGCAGAGGCGGGGACACAAACGGAAATCAAGAGACATAACAAAGAGAGCCATCCCAGATGCGACAGTGGGCCCATTAGCGAGATAACTGGTAAAACAAAGAGCGGGCAGTGGACTGGATGTGCCCCAAAGTACAAACTAACAGCATTCCAAATCTGAGGAACTTGAAACACGCACATGAACAAATGCAGTGAATGAGAAGGATCACTCCATAGCCCAGTGGGGCAGGTTCCCGCTGGGGTTCTGCACCTCCCCTCCGCCAGGTGGAGCTTAGTCCCACACAAGGGCCTCCGCGGTTCAGAGGTCACGCACGTCCTGGGGCAGAGTCAACTTGGCAGAGGAGAGCTCGGTACCCTGCCCGCCGCTCCTCTTCCCTTCCACTCGCCGCGAAGGCCCCGCGCCCGGCAGAACTCCACCCAACCCCACCGCCGCCCGCCCGCTCGCTGCCCTCTTTGCAGTGCGGTTCTGCCCTACCTCTGAGCTCTCTTCCGACCTGCCCTGAGGAAAGGCAAGAGCTAGGCCGTCCCGGTCTTCAGTCACCATGGCCCACCTGCGGGCCTGCGAAGTCCGGCAGCTGCTGCACAACAAGTTCGTGGTCGTCATGGGAGACTCAGTCCAGAGGGTCGTGTACAAGGACCTGGTGCTCCTGCTGCAGAAGGACTGTCTGCTCTCTTCCAGTCAGCTGAAGACCAAGGGTGAGCTGAGTTTCGAGCAGGACGTGCTGCTGGAGGGCGGCAGGCGGGGCCGCATGCACAATGGCACCCACTACCGCGAGGTCCGCCAGTTCTGCTCGGGCCACCACCTGGTGCGCTTCTACTTCCTCACGCGCGTGTACTCTCAGTACGTCGTGGAAGTCCTGGAAGAGCTGCGGCAGGGCGAGCACGCCCCGGACGTGGTCATCATGAACTCCTGCCTGTGGGACCTCTCGAGGTACGGGCAGAACTTCCGGAGGGGCTACCGCGAGAATCTGGAGAGCCTGTTCGGGCTCCTAGACCAGGTGCTGTCCATGTCCTGCCTCCTGGTGTGGAACACGGCCATGCCGGTGGCCGAGGTCGTCTCGGGCGGCTTCCTCCCGACCCAACACCAGCTCCAGGGCGCCCACCTGCGGGAAGACGTGATGGAGGCCAACTTCTACAGCTCAGCTGAGGCCAGCAGACACGGCTTCGATGTGCTGGACCTACATTTCCACTTCCGACATGCCGGGCAGCACCGGCAGCGAGACGGCGTGCACTGGGACGAGCGCGCGCACCGCCATCTCTCCCAGCTGCTGCTGGCGCATGTGGCGGATGCCTGGGGCGTGGACCTCCCTTGCCGCAACCCAGTGGGCAGGTGGATAAGGAATGGCCCTACCAGCGGAAGTACGAGCCAGGAGAGCGGGAGGCAGTCCCAGGACCACAGAGGTGACTCAGGCGAACAAGCTGTAACCTGGCTCCTGCCCACGTCCTCGTGCCTCCGTGCCCCACAGCGATCTTCTACGTCCTTTCCCCAAGCTCAGCCTTTGTTCTCGACATACGGACATGGCACCTGTACCCCATCTTACTCGTCTTTACAACGCTGGCAGCTCTCCAGTGACCTTTCGACACTCCAGGTGGGATATGCTGGAGAAGCAAACTTGAGGATTGCCCCCCAACTGCGTCTGGGCCCCATCCGCAGAGCTTCTACCCAGCAGCAGAGCAGAGGGCCTCCTCCCTACTCTCCCCGGTGCCCCAGCAGGCCACGCAGACGCCGGCGAAGGCGCACAGACAGACAGACCCAAGCACACCCTGAGGCAAGGCCTCAGTAGTCAGACTTAGACCTAGGCTCATTCCCAGAGTGGTCATTAGTCATTAGGTCATTAGGCCTAGTCTTCAGCAACCCTGCTATGGTGAGAGCTCCTTAGGCTTCTTACTCCACCAGTGAACAGCCTCACATTCTTCTTTGCCAGAGCCTCCACCCCATTTCTTGGTGAGGGGCAAGAACCCAGACCACCACACCATTCTCTTAGCATTTGTGCAGAAATGAACTCTAGGTGAAAAATTTTACACACACACACACGTTAAGTCTTAGCCGAATATAAGCCTTCGAATAATATTTTCTATGCATTTTTCCTAAAAAAAAAAAAAATAACAATTTAGATCCTTAAAACTTAACACTACGTTTTTATTAAGAGTTCAGTATCGCCATTGGTTTTTAGATACATTTGTGGAGCTTCATCTTCAGCATAAGTTGTCTTGCAGCTTTAATTAAATTTATCTGTGCTTCTGCAGAACATTTATCCTTAAAAAAGTTTTCCATTCACTAATGCAAGATTTTTTGTTAGAAATAGAAATCGCTCTTCTCAGACTCATTAGATGCCTAGCATATTAAAAAAAAAAAGACTTTACTTTTTAGCACAATTTTAGATTCACAGTAAAATTTAGAGGAAAGTGAAGTTCCCATATACTTCCCATACACAAACACCTGAACTATACACATCCCACATGAAGATGGCACATTTGTTACTTGAAACAAAACTATGTTGTTACATCATTATCACCCAAAGTCCATTTTTACATTAGAGTTCACTGTTGGCGTTCCATGTTCTATGGGTTTTGACGGATATATAATGATATATATCCATCATTGTAGTATCATACAGAATAGTTTCACTGCCATGAAAGTCCTCTCTGTTCCTCCTCTTTTTCCTTCCCCTGCTGAAATCCTG
This sequence comes from Pteropus medius, assembly GCF_902729225.1. NCBI lineage: Eukaryota > Metazoa > Chordata > Mammalia > Chiroptera > Pteropodidae > Pteropus > Pteropus medius. Next base: position 18,259,723 of record NW_024351729.1, read on the forward strand.
GCAACCACCTATCCGTAACTGTCTCCATAATTTTACCTATTCTACTATTTTAGAATGTTGTGTAGTTAGAATCATACAGTAAGTAGCCTTTTGAGATTGGCTTCTTTCAACTTAATAATGTGCACTTAAGGTTCTTCCATGTCTTCATGGCTTGATAGCTCATTTATTTTTAGTGCTTTTCCCATTGTCTGGATGTACCATTGTTTATCCATTCACCAACTGAAGAATATCTTAGTTGCTTCTGAGTTGTAGCAATTATGAATAAAGTTGCTTTAAACATTCATGTGCAGATTTTTGTGTGAATGTAAGTTTTCAACTACTTTGGATAAATACCAAGGAATACAATTGTTGGATTGTATGCTAAGAGTATGTTTAGTTTTATAAGAAACTGCCAAACTGTCTTCCAAAGTGACTACCATTTTTCGTCCCATCAGCAATGAATGAGAGTTCCTGTTGCCATGATTTGGTGTCAGTGTTTTGGATTTTCACCAATCTAATAGGTCCGTGGTGGTATCTCATTATTTCAATCTGCAATTCCCTGATGTCACAGGATATTAAGCATTTTTTTCTATACTTATTTGCCTTCTGTATATCTTCTTTGGAAGCAAGGTGGCTGTTCAGATCTTTTTGCCCATTTTCAATCAATTATTTGTTTTCTTATTGTTGAGTCTTAAGAGTTCTTTGTATATTTTGGATAACAGTATTTTATCAGCTATGTCCTTTAGAAATATTTTCTCCTAGTCCGTATCTTGTTTTTTTATTCTCTTGACAATGTCTTTTGCAGAGCAGAAGTTTTTAATTTTAATGAAGTCCAACTTATCAGTAGTTTCCTTCATGAATTGTGCCTTTTGTAGTGTATCTAAAAACTTATCACCAAATCCAAGACCATCTGTGTTATCCTCTATTTTTTATTTTTAGTTTTGTATTTAACTTTTGGTCCATGATCTATTTTAAGCTAATATTTGTAGAAGGGTGTAAAATCTGACTAGATTCACTTTTTTTTTTTTTTGCATATGGATATCCAGGTGTTCTAAAATCGTTTGTTACCTGAAGTCGGATAGTGTCAGTTTTCCAAATTTGTTCTTCTCCTTTAATATTATATTGGCTAGTCTGGTTCTTTTGTCTCTCCATATAAACTTTAGAATCAGCTAGTCAGTATTCACTGGGATTGCACTGAATCTGTAGATGAAGTTGGAAATAATTGACATTTTGACAATATAGAGTCTACCTATCTAAGAACATGGTCCATATCTCCATTTATTTAGTTCTTTAATTTCTTTCATCAGGATTTTATAATTTTCCTCATACAGATCTTATATATATTTTATATTTATACCTATTTCATTTGAGAGGGGATGCTAATGTAAATGACATTGTGATTTTTAATTTCAAATTCCAGTTATTCATTGTTGGCGTGTAGAAAAGCAACTGGTTTTTCTAGGTTTACTTACTATCACACAACCTCAATGTACTCGCTTATTAGTTCCAGAAGTATTTTTGTTGATTCTCTCAAATTTTCTAAATAGATAGTCATGTCATCGACTAACAGGTAAATTTTTATTTCTTTTTGCCCAATCCATATACTTTCTATTTCCTTTTTTTTTTTTTTATCTTAGAGCATTAGCTAGGGCTTCCAGTATAATGTTGAAAAGGAATAATGAGAAGTATAACCTTGCCTTCCTCCTGATCTTAGAAAGCTTATGATTTCTCACCATTTAAGATGTTAACTGTAGGTTTTTTAATATGTTTTTTAATCAAGTCAAGGATGTTGCCTTCAATTTCTGGCTTGCTAACTTTTTATCATGAATGGGCTTTGGTATGAACATGTGTTTTTTCTTCTACACCTTGTTGATGTGACGGATTACATTAATTTGATCTTTGAATGTTGAACCAGCTTTGCATATATAATATAAGTCCTACTTGGCCATGGTGCATAACTTTTTATACATCTTTGGATTCTATTTGCTAATATTCTGTTGAGTATTATTGCATCTATGTTCTTGAAAGTTATTGGTCTGTAAATTTCTTGTGATGTCTTTGGTGTTGGTATTAAGAGTAATGCTGGCCTCACAGAATGAGTTAGGAATTATCCCTCTGCTTTTATCTTCCAGAAGAAATTGTAGAGAATTGGGTACAATTTCTTCCATAAATGTTTGGTAGAATTCACCAGTGAACCCATTTGGGCCTGGTGCTTTCTGTTTTGCAAGATTATTAATATTAATTCAATTTCTTTACTAAATATAAGCCTAGTCAGTCTATTCTTGTGTGAGTTTTGGCAGACTGTCTTTCAAGGAATTGGTCCACTTCACCTAGATTAAAAAAATTGGGGGTATAGAGTTGTTCAAAACAGTTTTTATTATTCTTATTATTCTTTTAATGTCCATAAGATCTGCAGCGATGTCTTTTCATTCATTTTTGAAATTAGTAATTTGTGTCCTTTCTCTTCTCTTAGTTTTATTTATTTTTTCAAAGAACCAGCTTTTGCTTTCATTGATTTTTCTGTGTGTATTCTCTGTTTTCAACTTATTTGTTTTGTGCTCTAATTTTTATTTTCTGTTTTCTGCTCTATTTTTTTTTCTTCTGCTGACTTTAGATTTAATTTTCTTTTTTTTCTAGTTCTCTAAGGTGGAAGCATAAATTATTGATTTTAGATCATCTTTCCTAATACTTCAATCGATGCTATAAATTTCCCTTTAAGCATTATTTTCACTATATTCCAATAAATTCTAATAAGTTGTATTTTTATTTTCATTTAGTTAAAATATTTTTAAATTTCTCTTAAGGTTTCTTCCTTGACCCACGTTTTATTTAAAAATGTGCTGTTTAAGCTCCCAGATTTTTCAGCTATTCTATTGTTAATTTCTAGGGTAATTCCATTATAGGCTGAGAGCAAACATTGTGTGATTTCTATTCTTCTAATTTGTTAAGGTGTGTTTTATGGACCGGAATGTGATCTATCATGGTGAATTTTCCCTGTGAACTAGAGAAGAATGTTTATTCTGCTCTTCTTGGATGAAGTATTCTATAGGTGCCATTTATATTTAGTTATTTGATGGTGCTATGGAATTCAGTTATGTCCTCACTACTTTTTTGCCTGCTGGATCTGTCCATTACTGATAGATGGTACTGAAATCTTCAACTATAGTTTCTCCTTGCTATTATATCAGTTTTGCCTCATGTATTTTGATGCTCTTTTGTTAGGTGCATACATATGAAAGATTGTTATGTCTTCTTAGAATGTTGGTCTTTTATGGTTATCTAATATCCTTCTTTATCCCTGATAATTTTTTTTGTTTTGACATGAGCTTTCTTTGATTCATGTTAGCATGATATATCTTTCTCCATCCTTTACTTTTAATCTATATGTGTCTTTGTATCTAAAGTGGGTTTTTTTGTATGTAACATAGAGTTGGGTCTTTTGATCCACTCTGACAATCTCTGTCTTAATTGCTGCATTTAGACCATTATCATTAAACATGATTATTGATATCATTTGATTAATAACTACCATATTTTTAACTTTTCTATTTGTCACCCTTGTTCTTTGTTCCTCTTTTTTTCTTCCATTCTTTTCCTGTCCTTTGTGGCTTTAAGTGAGCATTCTGTGTGATTCTATTTTTCTCCTTTCTTAGCATATCAATTATTACTTTTTTTACTTTTTTAAGTCAGTGTTCTAGAATTTTCAGTATATATTACAACTTATCCAAGTTTACTTGAAATAACTATATAGCTTCACGAGTAGTGCAAAGTAATTACACATTATAGATATTGTTGCTATTATTATGAACAAACTTACCTGTTCAATCAATTATGAATAAAAAATTAAATTTTTTACTGTAACTTATTCTTTCTCGAATACTCTTTATATAGATTGAGTTTCTGGCATATTATGTTCCTTTTCTATGAAAATACTTTGATAATTTCATTGGGTACAGAAATCTAGGTTAGTGTTTGTATTTTCCTCTTGACTCTACATGTTTCACTTTACCCTATTCTTGTTTCCATGATTTCTGACAAGAAGTTTGATGTCATTCTTATCCTTGCTCTTCCATAGATCAGGTGTTTCCAGCTTTTTTCAAGACTTTTTCTTTATCTTTGATTTTATGCAATTTAAGTACGATATACCTAGATGCAGATTTTTTACATTTATTCTGCTTAATGTTCTCTGATCTTACTGGATCTGTGGTTTAGTGTCTATGACATTAATTTGAGGAAATTCTCAGGCTTTCTTGCTTCAAAAATTTTGTTGTTTCTTTTATTCTTTTCCTCTGGTATTTCCATTATGCCTATGCTAACCCTTTGTAGTTATCCCATAGTTCTTGGATATTGTTACTTTTTTTCTCAGCCTTTTATCTCTGCTTTTTAGTTCTGGAATATCTATTGATCTACCTTCAAGCTCACTGATTCTTCCCCCAGCTGTGTCAGTCTGCTAATGAGACCATCAAAGGCAGTCGTTATTTCTGTTACAGCATTTTCTATGTCTACAATTCTTTTTTCCTCTTTCTTAGAATTAACATCTCTCTGCTTATATTACCCATCTGTTCTTGCACGTTGTGTGCTTTTTCCTTTAGAGCCCTTAGCATATTAATTATAGTTGTTTTAAATTCCTGATCTGATCACTTCAACATCTCTGCCATATCCGAGTCTCATTCTGATACTTGCTCTGTCTCTTTAAACTGTGATTTTTGCCTTTTAGTATGCCTTGTAATTTTTTGTTGTTGAAAGCTAGACATGATGTACTTATAAAAGGAACTGTGATAAATAAGCTTTTGGTGATATGGGTAGCGTGGAAGTATGGAGAGGAAGCATTCTTTAACCCAGGGGTCCCCAACCCCCGAGGCCATGGACTGGTCCATTGCTTGTTAGGAACCCAGCCTCACATCAGGAGGTGCAGCTGCTCCCCAGTGCTAGCATCACCGCTTCAGCTCCACCTCAGATCATTGGGCATTAGATTCTCATAGGAGCACCGGTCCCTGGTGTCAAAAAGGTTGGGGACTGCTGCTTTAGCCCTATAATTAGGTCTCAGTCTTTTAGTGAATCTGAGACCCTGGACTGTGACCTTCATAAATGTTTTTTATTCCCACTTCCCACCTTAGATGGGACAGGATGACTGGAGGGGTTGGAGTTAGATATTTCCCTTCTGTCGAGTTAGTTAGGCTCTGGTAAAATAGTTTCTCTCAAGGGCAGGCTTTGTTAAAAACAGAGTGCTCTGGCATCTTTGAGCATTGATGCTTTTCCTCTTCTTGCTGGAATCATGAGATTTTTTTCCCCTCATCTTCACAGTGAGAAGTTTGTAGGACTCCTGGAGGTAAAGCTCACAAAGCTGTTGGCGGGGAGGGGGTGCTACCCTGGAGTTTATCAGTTTCAGATTTGTCAATACTGAACTTCCAGCAAATTTTCAATTACAGTTTAGCTTTTCCTGTCCTAGTACTGGTTGCCACAAAGGTTCTGTTTGTAGGTTTGTGCTCCAATAAATTGTGATTCTCTGTATCTACCTGTCTCTCCAGTTTTGGGGACAGTAGTTTGCCCTGTGGCCTCAATTCTCTGAGAGATCTAAAGAGAGTTGTTAATTTTTGGTCTATTCAGCTTTTTACTTGTGAGAATGAAGTGATGACTTCCAAACTCCTTACATGCTAGACTGGAAACCAGAATTCCAGTCTAGCATATTTTGAAATGACTCGGAGAATTGAAGCATATTGCATTGTAAGCGAGAGTCCTTGTGAATCAGTCTAACAATCTTCTCGTGCATTTTTGTATTCTTTGACACTATCTTCTTTCATAGTTTATGCATTTTTTAAACTTTTGATTTAAAAATTAGTATACTTCCCTGTGAACTACCCTTGATTAAAATGTTACTACTCGTTACCTTTACTAGAAATACTACCCGCTATGTGATGTGACAAAGTGTGGATTTATACCAGCTTGTCCTCCATCTCTGTCTTTGCATCCTTTCCCCAGCTTCAGTGTGGTCATCACCTTGGGTTAGAAGCTCTTCTGCCAGGCTATGTGCTGCAGAATGGTAAAGTAAAGACAAAATGAACATCATTACACATTCAGCTTTATTACACAAGCAGGAAATTAAAAGCAACATTTCCATCACATTTCCTCCATAATCAATGCCGTGGAGTTTCAATAATGAAAGAGGGAGAGTAACACATTGTGATATAGAGTGTTTTCAGGGAATTAGGATATTGCCTGAAAATAAATATGGCTGAACATTCTCTCACTGTTAAGTTTATGCTGGGCCCCCTTATGTCTCATGTGTCATAATTCTCTACAGCCGATTCCTTAGAGAAAGGCTCCATTCTTTTCCCATCCTTTCTTAGACTCTCCTCACATTTTCATAGGCCCATAATCTTGCTAATGCATACCCGTGGCAGGGAGCAAGTGTCATCTCAGTACATCTTGTGCCACACTGCACCCATCAATCCACCGTGCACGGGGAAAAGACTACAGCCCTACAACCTCCTTACTAGGGTTTTGTGCATGCTGCTTAATTTCACTGCGTTTGTCAAGCCGTTCTTTATCGGAGAGTCTAACAGCCTTTGAGTGCCCGGTGCTCTATCACTTATGTAGGGTTATATTGATCTTTCTGGTGTGTGCTCTAAAGTGGCTGGCATCAAAAGCCAGTGAGGCAGCCAGTTTGAGCAATATGGGTCATTTACAAACTTCAGGATGAAATGCCGCAGGATGCCAGGGAAAACGTTTTTGTTTTTCCAGAGGGAACCATAGTTCATGAAATGTGGTTAACATACAATATTTGTATACCCTTAAAATCATTTTATAACCACACTGAGTGCCTCTAAACATTAAATATATTTTATAAGTAGTTGGTTAACTAGCTGTTGTGTGCTTTAAATAGTAAATAAAATGGAAAGGCACTAAACAGTGACTATATTTCATAGAGTAAGATGCTTTTTCAGCCACTCAATAATTCTCAATGTTAAGAAAAATTGATTTTCTAACTGCTGAGTGCCTCTAAAAATTAGCATCTTATCTTCCTACAGGGGATGCTTTTCAGTTAGCCTCTTTTCTTCCAGCTTTCAACTTAATGATCTCTAAGGTTCTCGTCTTGCTAAAAAATTCTGTAGGTTCTATTGGGCTATAGTTTCACTTGGGCATATATGTTCACTTCAAAAGTAGGAGTTCTTCACTCACTAACTGCTCCTTTTTTGCCATCACCTCTCTCTCCCCTCAAGAGCAGGACTGTATGGAGAGACCTATGACAATGACATAGAACTTAAGAGTACTAATTTCCAAGTATCTTCAAGTAGCATGTCTGTACAATGGATGCATTTTGCATTTGTGAAAGCCTAATAAAGGAAAAGAATTTTCTAAAAGTTGGTAATAGTGATATATCTTCATGGCAAATTAAATCTTCCCAGTTCTTTATAAATTCTGGCCTTTAAGAAACTCATATTGCCAATGCTAAGACTTTCCAAACAGATATAAAAACATCTCATAGCACCACAAAACTTGAAAGCTAAAATAATCAGACACTTCACAGTTATAGGTAACAGCATTAAAGAAGACTCAACTCTTAGTTCTGCCTAAACCACAACCAGCTGGGTGACCCTTGGGATGTCACAGAGTCTCCCTGAGTAATCTGTGGTAACCTTGTCAATGTAACCTCATCAGGAAAATGAATGGTTTGAGCGAGATTGTAGAATCTAGCTGCTGGGTAATCTGCTTGAGCCCTCTTAAAATTGAATAATTTAAATTCCCCTCTGCCCTCTCATTACATTCTGAAGAACAGTGTGTCTCCAGTGTGCTCACCATTTCCACAGCACTAGGTGACTGGCATGCTGGAGCCTGAGGAAGAGCAGATAAGCATCAAGCTTCCTGGGACATGCACTTACACTTAGGAAGAATGCAACAAGTGAATAAATTTTTCTTAGATACACCCTCAAAATTCCCACTAATGTATCTGGTAACTATATGGGATTAGATGATGACAAGTTGCTGATTTGGGGCCAATCCCAGTGATGAGCTAGCACTTAGTTATCCATGTTGGACTGATGTGTTCTCCTGTTTCTTAGGCTTGAACAAAGATGAGGCCAAGAACAAAACACTCCCAGGAGACTGTAAGCTCTTTGGGGTGAGTGTGTTGTCTGAGTCACCATTTTATCCCTAGCATTTCTAGTCAGTAGTATTTGCTCAGTAAACATCTGTGGAACTAAACTGAATGCCCTAAGCAAATGCAACCTACCAGACAGAAATGTAAAATGTCTAAAATGGAAAATCCCAGAAGACTCAAGGTATCGCTCAATATAAGCCCTTTATTCAATAGTTTTACAGGAGAAACATCATGAAAATCATAATGGTCCAAAAAAGGAATCATTTTGCTGATTGGATTTAACCCATAAACTGCTTTTCAAGCTGAAAAGCATAGTAAGGTCTCACCCCTCCTCCCAAATTCATACATCCCAAAATACAGAAGAGAAAATGGAGAACAGAGATCTGTAAGTTATAGAGTTTTACCTTATGCTGAAGTAAGCCATAGTAATTAACATTAATTGATGGCATACTATGTGCCAGCTACTGTTCTAAGAGACCTGTATGTATTACCTAATTTAAATCTCAGTCCAGGCCTATTATGCACACATTATTAATAGCATTTTATAAATAAGGGGGAAAAGCACCGATATTTTGGAAGAACCTCAAAGTCTGGGCAATTCAAAAGACAGACCACTGAATCTATAGCAGTAGTCATTGTAGATAGCTCAGTATTTAAAATCTGAACTTTTAGTGAAAAATCATTATTTAAATAAAATTATTCTCCAATTAATGTAAAACTCCATGATGTGAAAAATTATCATAGAAAAGAATATGAAACACAGGAAATGAATCAGCAAACCAGAAGTCGAAATTGATGTGGCCAGGGAAAAAAACGATTACCATACCCACAACTGGAGAAAGATTTTATCTGTCTCATTGGGTATGATCTCAATGAGTACAATCCCAGTGAACAGAACATGTATATATTCATATCTTTCGATGCATTAGAAAAAGAGGCCAGCAGTTATATATATATACGAAAGGGCATATTTTTTCTGTGGCTGGCCCTAGGCAAAATTGTTAACTATAATGGAGTAAATGGGCTGATGTTTCAGATCTGGGTACTAGTTGTGATTCTGTTACCAACTGGTCACATGACCTTGGACAAGGTCACTAAATCTAAGTCTCAGTTTCTCTCAGATAGTAAATGAAGGACATGAGCTAAATAAACTCAAAGTCCCCTTCTAACTTGAAAGGAGTCCAGGTCTTGGTTGGTTTATATTGATGTCCTCTTGGACCTTAACTCTGTATTTCCTGAGTCTGTTTTCTGACGTATCTCTGACCCAATGCATCTGTTCTTTCTTTACAGTCTCCTCATAGTTCTCTTTTTTTCTTATGAAACGTGTATTAGGGTATCAGCTGGTAACAAATATGGCACATTCAAACAAAGATAACCCAAGAAGATTTAGTAAAAGAACTAGGAATAAAGGTATAGAGAAGATGTATAAAAGACACAGTAAATGCCTTGGATAAGAGAGTAGTTAGGATCCAGAAGGAGAGAGATGTGTAGACAGGGCCATGTTGAGAAAAGCTGTGACTTTGGAATCAAGGGAATATATAACCAAAATTCGTACTTCTTTCCTCTGATATCCTGCTGGAGCTCCACATAGGATTATCCCAATTGGACACAAGAAGAAAGAAAGCTCGTTGATTTAGTTCACATAGCTTTAACGCACAGGACACAAAACGGGGCAGAGGGTAGAAAACAGATCTGGAGGGCATGTGGAAGATATCCTGCAGACTCATCCTTAAGGAAGGCTCTGCTATTGATCCATCTATTATATTTCAGGGTAAATTATGTCAATGTTTTGAAGATGTCACATATACCATTTTTGCTTTCTTAATAATAGATAATGCACATACATTAATGAGTAAATAAAAGAAGCAAACAACTTCAAAGAGAATAAAAGTTTTCTTCGCTTTTAAAAAGTAAGTTTTCCTTTCACACCTCACCCCTAATATCCAGCCTGTCCTTCTCACTCCCACACCTCTTCGACTCTCGTCACATTTAGTGCCTTTCTGAAAAGTAGAAAAATCCCCTGGGAGAACCTCCAGGGCAGTGCAGTCCCAGGTCAGGCATGGAATTTACGTAGCAACCCTGGCAGGAGTTCACTTACTCCCCTACAGCCAACATGTGTGCAGCTCACAACCTGCACTGTGTCCATGACGATCCTGACAGAGGCCCATGTCCCCATCCTGAAGAACCACCACGGCTAACTAGTATATTTTAATTCTTCCTTTTAATTGTGGAATGCAAACTCATATTAAGATTTGGGGAAAACAGGTAAGTAAAGAAGAGAGGTCTAAACATGACTTTTGAGCCATCTACTCATTTTTAGCTAGTGGTGTCTACTTTGCCCATGTAAAGGACCAACCCTGATTATTATTCAGTGTTTAGTCAGTGTGTCAGCTACTGATCTAGGTTCTGGGAATAAATTAGTGGGAAAGGTCTCTACAAACATTGTTCACCAGTGAGACTAACGAATATAGTGAAGCACTGATAAGTGCTATGGAGAAGTATAAAGTAGGCTAAGTGCTTTGGGGCGGAGGAGGGAAATGTGGTTATAATAGCTGATTATGGAAGGTATAATAGAAATTATATTTATCACAAAACTGAAGGAGGTGAAGGGCCAAGTCATGCAAGTATTTGGGGAAAAGTATGAAATACAAAAGTTAGGAAGTATGTACTAAATAGTACAGTAGTCTTAATATCTGCTTTCTCGTTATCTTTATAAACAGTTCTTTGGGAAATAATGTTGCTTTAGACCCTGTCCAAAGATTATTTTGCCCTTTTTTTTTGCATTTATTTTATTATAAGTTTTAAGTATACAGTACATTGGTTAGACATTTATATAGTTTATGAAGCGATCCCTCTAATTACTCTATCACCCATTTGTCTCTACACATAGCCATTACCTTACTGCCGACTATACCCCTGTGCCATGCTCCCCATCCCCGTGACCATCTCTCAACCATTAATTTGTACTTCTTTAACTCTTCACCCCTTTCCAAAGCGTTGAGGAGCAAGACCTGCAAGGCAGTTCCTCAGGGATGACAGCTCCAACTCCATTTTCGAGAGGCTTCATTCATTCATTCATTCATTTTTACAGTGAGGACTTGGGATTTTATTGCATATAAGATGAAAAACATGGGAGGATTATAAGGTGACATTTAGGTTTCAAAAGGACCGTTCTGCTGCTGGGTTGAGAATAGGAAGGAGACAGGATAGATCGAGTTAGGAGGTGATTGCAAATCCAAACTTCTTTTCAAGATTCGGGCAAAGATTTTTGATGGAGGTGATGAGAAAAGATTTGGTAGATATTTGGAGATTAAAGCCTCAGGTTTTGCTGCTGGATTGGATGCATGGTGTGAGGAAACAGAGGCAAGAATGACTCAGTTTTTTGCCTGAGCAGCCAGAATATTAACTAAATGATTACAATATAACAATTTTATTTCCTCAAAGTAATGTGTTTAACTTTCAGGGTAAGTGTGGCGCCCCAGACTTTATCAGCACACACACACACAGAAAAGAAAAATAATTCTTACTGAATTATATTTATCTCCCAAAAATGTGTTGAAGTCATTTAAAACAGTAAAACCTAAATAAAGCCAAATAGTTGGAATGGAAATGAAAACATGAATAGAACTGGAAGACATAAAAACCTAAGAAATATTTCCTATTTTTGTCTGTCAATGAAAGAACAAGCTAATTTACTTGAAAAAAGAACTTCAAATCAAGAGAGGTTTTCTTACATGCTCCACCTAAACTTTAAGAGTTATTAAGCCCCACCTCACAAATCCAGAATTAACACAATTTGCTAAAGAAGGCCAGCACCTGCCCAAAGATGCATCAGACAAACAATCCAGAGTAAGAGAAAAAGGTCATTCTCCAGATTTGGATCCTTAAAGAGTACGTAGTTACCCGCTTCTCCACCCTGAACGCCTGATTCTCTCCGGCCAATTCCCTCACTCTGCTGAGTCTCAGTTCCTAAGTAAAGAGCCCTTCCCTTTTTTCTGACATCTTCTTGATTGCTAAAAGGTTTAAGTTTTTCTCCCAACCTTTTCTCACTTAAATTAATGCTCTTTCTGAGCTAAAACTACTCAGGGTTCTGTAGGACCTCTTTTGTTTCTCAGGAACCCTTAGGCATATTCCTAATATGGTATAGAAGGAACCAGCATACCTCTCTTCTCCCTACTTAAAGGAATATGTGAGAGTCATTTCCTTTGAGCCATTGCCCTGACACCCAGTGTTTTTATAAGGGATTAACAAACTGTCAGGTTCAACCAGACTTCTAACTCCTCATAGGCATCCTCAGAATTTAAAGTCACCAGCACTAAGGTTACTCACCTTTTTAGTTTCTAATATGAGCTTCATGTTTAGTAACAACCAAGCTGACGTCATTTGCATTGAGTCCTCAGTTATTTCAGCATAGGATTTGCTGAAACCCCGGGAGATTGTCCTAAGGGAGGCTCAGAAAACACTATATAATTCCGTCTATCCTACAAGATTTGAGGAACTGGAATTAGAAGAATGGAAATATCTTAGAGTCTGGTACCCTTGCCTGACTTTTCATGGACATGGTCTAAAAATTTGGATCTGATGAGAGAGTTAAAAAATACTTCAAATGAGAGAAACAAACTAAGCTATTTAGCCTGCCTGAAGAAACCTAGTAAATCTTTCTATTAAAGTAGTGGGGAGAAGCAGAGTCCCCAGATCTTTTTCATGGAGTTAGTAGCAAAAGCCAAATGACCAAGAGAAGTAAGGCAGCCAGACATAACCACTGTTGAAATAAAAGTCAGAAAATGGGAACATAAGAATCTATTGCTGCCATTCCCATGTACAAACTCTGACCTGTTTGTGAGGATAGGGGGACACCTAACATCCTCCACAGGCTGAGTCACAGATACTGGCATAAGAATATCTTTGCTAATAGATAATATCTTTGAATATCTCCAGAACTGTTCTCAGACATCTGTATGTCATTTTGACATAGATATTTCCCTTACAATAATTTTTATTGATCACTTATTGTGTTCCGGCACTGTACAATTTCTTATAGGTCATAGTAATTTCAGGGAGTGATCTTCTTTCCCTTAAGATATATATTTCTTAGCCACAGTAGACTTTCATTCATCTAATTCTAAATCTCTGTTCGACACTGTTCTTTGTATGTTCAGGAGTAATAATAGTTGGCGTTGAAAAGCTTTTTTCTTTTTTTGATGTTTAAAAATTGCCTTCAGATTCTGCAGAATCATATCTATCAATAAACTATTCTATTTCCTAAAAATTGTTTGACATAGATTTCACATGGACTTTTCAAATGATTTTCAAGTAAATTTTTAACTTAAAAGTTTCAGTGCATATTCAAATACAACAGTCTAAAGAAGTTTCTAATTTGTCTTTCTAGGATCTACTTTTACACTTTTATTTATTAGCAAAGGATAAGTTGTTTTGAGTAAGTTTTCTGATTAAAAAATTTTAAAGTATATACACACCTCACAGAGCTTACAGCTTTAGTTTAGTCTTCAAAAATTATAGATACTTAGAATTTTCTTAATCTACTTGTTATACATTCAGGGAACAAGACCATTCTTGATTTTCTTACTGTATGGTACTAAATGAAATAATTATTAATAATAAGTGGGACAAGATAACACTTCATCCTTATTAGCATACAGAGATCTAGATAACAGCGAAGATCAATGTAACAGAATTTCTTACGTATTGTGAGAGTTGAATAAACAAGGCTTTATTCTACGATACAATTTTTAAAAATTGAGGTTTATTTAAATTCTAAGTTCGGTAAATTAGCATGATTGATTTGAAGTTGCTGATTATGAAAAGTCCCTTTTCAACACTGTTAAATTGTGTTCTTGAACCAAAAAGCCAACAAATGTGCCGTGAATGTTTACTATCTAGAGGGTCCTATTAGGTGATGATGATGATGGATACAAAGAACTATACAACATGATTATTATCTACTTGAAGCTTATAATCACATTAGAAAAGAAATAATATTATGCAAAAAATTACAATAGCAAAGAATATTCTGCACATTAATTTGTATTTCCCATGTTCTTATTCTTTTTTAAAATCCTCAAAATCCTCAAGAAGCAACATGTGACTTCTAGAAAAGGTGATAATGAAGACAACATTTAAAAATGGCAGAAAGAATAGGCCTACATAAATATTTACCCCTAGAAGAAAGCAGCCTTGGTACAAAGAAAGGTATGCAGAACCAGAAAGGTTTTGATTGGAGAGCTTTTTTACTCTCTGAACCCTACAGAGTACAAAAACCCCATGGATGCATAACACAGAAGCATAAGCGAGCTTCGAAATTCCAGCTAAAAAATAGGACCTTGGGAATCCAATGGACATACACATAAAGAAGTCCTTTAAGAAAGTAGAGAATGAACTATTGTGCAACAAGAAAGGCTAACAGGCCAGGAGAGGCCCCAGAGTATATCATTCTCTACGTGTGCAATAATTTGTATAAGAAGGTAGTAGCAAGGATGGATGTCTACCTCACAGATTACTCATCTAGAAAACCTATTTTAAAGACAATAAAAAAGCAGACCAAAAGTACTAGTAGAATATATTTCCTTATTTAAAAAAATCATATTATGCAGAAAGAAGTGTACTTTTTATTAGCAAGTTCACAGTCACCTTCAGGAAACACATCTGGGAGTTAGTGTGGAACACCTTGTGTTTGGCGTAGAAAGGGAAAAACATAGGGCAGGTGTGAAAGCACTTACCTCCTGTCAGAATACAAGAGATGTTGGAAATGCTTACTTATTAAGTTAACAAGCAAATAAAGATGAGGGCTTACTATAACTCAATTTACAAAACATAAACAGTACAGAAAACCATAAAGATCAACAGGAATATTATTACCACTAAAGATCAAATGATTTGAGAGCTAGATGGGGACAGATAGCAGATGCTAAGAAGTTTAAGTTTTGGGGCTTCAATCCATGACAATAGAGGGTCCACTAACTTTCCTTGCAGGGCAAAGAAGGCTAAGGAAGGGAGCCTGTTGGAGAATATGAATAAAACTCTTCAAGAAGATTTATCTGTCAGTGTCCATAACTCAAATCAAAGGAATGAAAAACCAGAGTCCAAAAAGCCAGTTAAGAAACTACCACTACAACCCAGATATGATAATTAGGTGGTGAAAAATTCAACAACAGCAACAGAAAAATTTCATGAGCATGGGAAGAAACTCTTCTTTTGTGGAAAATATGATAATTCTGTTTAAGAAATACTGAGTTTGATGTACAGGAGGGACCCCGTATGAAGATTTATAATAGGAAATTGAAATTTTCATTTGGAACCCAAGATCACAGTCATGGCTAGAAATATAGCTATGTGTGATTTACACAGAGGCGATAGTTGAGTCATAAAGGGGAAGTGTCTTTGGAAGAAGACGAAGGAAAGCAGAGAGTCCAGACTGATACCTGCATTAGGAAGATGGACTAAGGAAGAGAGTTTAAAAAGGAAAAGAATAAAAAAGCAGCTTGATCAATAGAAATGGAAGCAGGAGAGACACCAAGGAAAGAGGAAATCCTCATAGTTGTGGAATGAGGCAAAGATGGCAAAGAGAATGAGGTTTGAGAAAAATCTATGATGATAGTGGTAAAAGCAGGAGCACAAGGTGGTGAATAATAATGTGTGGGAAATGAGAGAGTTAATTACTAAGATAGCTCAATAGTAAAAACCAAAAGAAATATGGGAGGTCAACATCTAAAATGCAGACACACCATATAGGCAGCCGCCAAATGAAACCCCTTAAGATGCAACTTGGCACACCATTTTCCATGATGAAAAGCAAACAGTGACACTTCCCCACTCATAGGATTCAGTCTGTATCTCCTTATCTCAGCATCTAAAACCCTACACAATTAGCCTTTGCTTATTTCTTCTATTCTACTCCAGTCAAACTGGTCACTGTTGCCAGCTTAACTGACATGTTTGTGTCTCAGCACCATTGCCATTCAATTTCTCTTAACACACTTAATTCTCTTACTTAAGCCTAATATTTAATAACTACCTCTTTCTTCATATGTTTTCCCAGCAAGACCACTTTTGATATCATTCATATGGTACCTCATATTACCAAGAAAGGAATACTGATAGTATTGTCTGCTCTCCCTGTCCCATAATACACCTCTCCTAAGTCAACTCATTTGTTTAATGTTGGCCTTTGTACCCAGACTTCAGAACTTTGCTGAATAAAGTTCCATAATTGGTTCATTTTTGAATATCTCCTACCAAGGCAATGTCATTAATGCACTAGAAGACTTTTATATCTCTCCTTTAACTCAGTCTCATTCTCCCCAACCTCTTTAAATTATACAAGTAATTTTTTAACACTACCCTTCTGCCTCAGCCCCCTTTCTCAGCCTTTTGGCTTAGTCAGCAGAAATGATTTCCTTTGGTGGGAATTCCTTCAATTTTCCCTCCCAGGTATAAACCTCTCCAAATTTCCAAGGTAAAAACCTCTCCATATCCACACTCATATTTAAGGTTTTGCTAGAGGAAAGACTTTCTTTTCTCCTAAAAACTTCTGTGCTCTAAGTGTTAGGTTCTCCCACCTTTAGAAGCTATTCTTTCTTGATCAACTCTAGTTCCTTCTTAAACTTTCACCCCCCGCCCCGCCACCTCTTCTTTCAAAGCAGGTTTCTCGAAAGAATCTGTACACTCTGTCCTTCACCTTCTCTCCCTTCTGTCTTCAGTCCAATATAATCAGGCTTCTGTCCATCATCCTTTGAATCTCTTCCCTTCAGAGTCGCTGGACGTCTTATGATACTCAAATCGAGTGACCATGTTGATGTATCTGTGACATTTAACAGTTGACCACATCTTCGCTCCTTTTTGAGAGGCTCCTGTAATGGCACACTGGGACTTGTTCTTGCATCTCCTCCTCTCTCTAGTGTTGGTTTTTCACTTGCACTCTTTCTTAGCCTCTGTTTGGGGTTATCCCACCTATGCAAATTTCTTAACTCAGTGTTTTTCAATCCTGGCTGACCATTAGAATAACCTGGATAGTATTTTAAAAAAACTAATGCATGAGACCCACCTCCAGAGATTCTATTTCAATGGAACTGGAATGTAGCCCAGGCGGCATTCTTTTTCAAGCTTCCCAAATGATTCTAATGTGCACATGTGGTTAAAAACCACTGCCTTAACTCATGCTTCCCAAAATTGTCTCATCAGAGGAATTACGTGGAAACAGTTGTTAAACATAAATCTACCAGATCCCTCGTCCTGGACATTCTAGTTGAATAGGCCAAAATTTAG
The DNA here is from genome assembly GCF_902729225.1 of Pteropus medius. NCBI lineage: Eukaryota > Metazoa > Chordata > Mammalia > Chiroptera > Pteropodidae > Pteropus > Pteropus medius. The sequence continues at coordinate 18,277,082 of NW_024351729.1, forward strand.
AAACCCAAAAGTAACCAGAGGCTCTCCCTGCCACTCACATCTGTTGGACAACACTTATAGCCATAACCTTTTTTGAGTGTGTACTATGTACTGGAAACTCATATTTATTTTCTAATATAGAGTGACCCTCAAGTGAAGAGCTTTCTCCTATGTGCTCTTAGAGTATTTTCCAAATATCAGTTACCTGTTTGTGCCTCCTTTATTTGACTGTGAATTCTTGCAGGGCAGAGATTCTGTCTTATCCATTTTTATATGAATTTTACATGAACCAGCAAATTGTCTAGTACACATTAACGTGTGTGTGTGTGTGTGTGTGTATATATATATATATATGTATATATATATATGTTATATATATAGTGAGAAGTTATAGAGAGAGAGAATTGTGAAATAATGAATGAATAAACAATTAAATTATTTTTATATATCCATTCTGTTTCTAACACAAAATATAGATGGTGTTCTAAAACTTTTGTATTCTTTGCACATACAAATTAAGTTAGTGATCATAACAAGGAATGAAAATTTTCTGCAATCTGTATTTTTATCTATAAAATCTCTATTATGTCATGTACACACACACACACACACAGACACACACACTGGTTCCAACTGACTTAAATGACATAAGCCAAATGACTTATATGTGTCATGATATGTTTTCGGAATCCCCTTTGTGGGAGGTATAGAGTGCATGGATTTCGGAGTCAAACATTTGGACTTCTGTCTCTTTCCCTCTTATTTGTGTAACAGAGTAAGACATACATGGAATTATTAAAGATAAGAAAAGCTCTGACCAGAAATTTTATTTTCTCGTCAATGTCTGCTCCTATGAAAAAAACTACACGATTTATGTAAAACTGAGTGATAATCTTTCTTTAGCTAACTTTCTCATTAGCCTCACCCTCTTACATGTCATTATATCTTCATTAATCCTCATATTTTTCACCGCAGTCTCAAAAAAATGTTGGTTCTCTCTTCCAATTCAAGCCTAACCAATCAAACCTAATCAATCCACCTGTATCTTTAATCGCATTGGTCCCTTCTAGAATGTGCTGCATTCTTTGCTGCCTGGAAAGCGCTTGTCCCTGAAAACCCTCCTGATTCAGGCTTAGTCATTTCTTCCTCTGTACTACCTCTGTCTGGACACAGACTTTTTTATCTTTGCAATTGTCATAATGGGCTGTAATTTTGGCCTACAAGTTCTGTCCAGTCAATTTCAAGCTTCTCTAAAGCAAACATCAAGTTTCATTAATTTTTCATATCTCGGGGCTGAGTATAATGCTAATGTATGGACACTTAATATTTGTGGGATTGAATTACTCCTGGAACCAAACTTTCCCTCTACCTTTACCTTCAAATCTTCCAAAACTCCATTTCTTCACCATTCTTCAACATTAACTTTGGAGTCAGAGAGCTCAAAGATCAAACATTTGCTGACTTTTTTTAAAAAAACTGTAAAATGGAGGTTCTTAGACCTACATACAGTCCTGTTCATAAAATTAAATAATGTCTATAAATAGCTTAGCACAATAAGCATCCAAAATAAGTACTGAATAATTGCTGATAATGTGGTGGTCGTCATAATTCTGGTGGTTTGGTTTGGTTTTGGACTGTAGGGTTCTACTAGTAGACTGTGGTACTGAAAATGCAGCACTCTGGCATGTTGAGTAAAGGTAAACATTTCTTTTTTGGCATTTCTATCACAAACTCTTAAATCCCTTTTCTCACCTTCTGTGCTTTCTTGGATGCTTCTCCAAATGATGAGGGTGCTGAGTAATCCTTTCTGCAGATAACACAATCTTGTTTCTGGACTGATCTCATCATGCCCTACATTCCTGTTTACTTCAGTCATCCCCTAAATTCGCAGGTCATCTCTATTACTTGAACTCTTATCCCCACAGCGATTTGAACATCACCTAATCTGAAAGCAATCTTCCGCTCCTCCCTTCTCCCTTAAATCCTTCCAGTGTTCCCTCTGGAATTCCTGATAACTCATTAACTTAATCCCCAGCATTCTCAAATTCTTCTTTAAATGTGGCCTTCACCTTCTTGCTCTAACTAAAACCTGGTTGCTCCTGTGGACACTTCATGCCTTGCAGCCTCCAAAAAGGTGATATATATTTTTTTCCTCTCTTATATGCCCGAAATTTAGAGGGTGGGGTACATGTTCTCCTTTGTTTCTTGTACTTTGTTTCTTTGTACATCCAAACCAGTAGTACTTCCTTCCTTGGAAAGAAAAAACCCCAGCTCCTTTGAAGTTCATGTTACATGGCAACCTCCCACCTATAGCCCACTTCCCCTTGTTCCATCATGTTCAGATACCAAGTTCACCCTTCTTCATTCAGGGAAAATTTAGCAAGTAGCTCATTGACTCTTCACTCCTACTCTCCCATCATCCTTAGAGATTTTGATATCCATGCAACTTGAATTGTGGAGAATCCTCTCGATGTACTGGTGTTCACTGCCTTGACCTCCGCATGTCCAGGGATCTTTTTCTCACCTCCTTCAGCCGTTTGCTTCCAGGAATTATCCTAGATCTTGTTGTACCATCAACCACAGGTATCAATAACCTCTATTTGAAACACTCCAATTTGCGATCACCTCTTTTCATTTGTCTCTAGTTAATCCCTTTCTTATGCCATCTAGAGATTCTTGAGTTTCATAGGGAGACTGATCCTATCAACTTTTGCCTTTCATCCTCTTCACACCCTCACTTTCCTCATAACCCAGCCTAAAAGACGTGGTCCATTGTTATAATTACTCTTCACACAAACCCTTGACAATATTCATCTCTCTGTTCCTTTATCGTATAGTTGCCTGAAAACTTCCACCCTGACTGACTTCAGCTTTTGCCTATGCTTGACTCTGAGAAGCTGGATATGATTTGACAAAACATATGACATGTGCTTATCTGTCTCACTTAAGACATCTGACAACTCTGTACAGTGAACCCATGGAGCTCTCAGCAACCCAATTGTCTGTCCCAATTCAGTTTACCTCACTACTCCCCAAAATGATGATTTTATCACTTATCCTTTCTCTTCAGAATCTCTAACATACTCTTTGCTCTTTACTTCAGCTGATGCCCTTATTTTATATTTTACTGCTAAAGTACCAGCAATCAGAAAGGAATAGCCACATGTTCCCACCCCGCAATGTATACTTCACTGTATCTCGACCAAGTACTTTGCCTTCCTTCCTGTTGCAATGGATGTACCCATATATAAAGTCAACCCATCACCTCATACCTGTCAGAGAAAAATAAAAAAAAAAAATAATTAAAAGAAAACATTATAAAAAAAAGGGAAAAAAGATAGGAGATAACAAAAGAGGATGTGAAGATAAGGAAACACTCGTACACTGTTGGTGGTATTGTAAATTGACAGCTATTATGGAAAACAGTATGGAGGTTCTTCTAAATATTAAAAATAGAACTAACATGTGGTCCAGCAATTCCACTATTGGGTGTATATGTAAAGGAAATGAAATTAGTTATCTTGAAGAGACATCTGCATCCCCATAGTCATTGCAACATTATTTTCAAAAGCCAAGCTATTGAACCCACTTAAGTGTCTGTCCACACATGAATGGATAAAGAAAATGTGATGTGTGTGTGCACGCGTGTGTATGTACATACAGGAATATCATTTAGCCACAAAAAGGAAGGAAATCTTGCCATTTGTAATAACATGGATAATTCTTGAGGACATTATGCTAAGGAAAATAAGCCAGACACAGAAAGACAGATACTGCATGATCTCACTTATATGTAGAATCTAAAATAGTTAAATTCATGGAATCACTGAGTAAAAAGATAGTTGCCAGGAGTTTGGAGAAATGGGGAGATGTTAGTCAAATAATACAAAGTTTTGGTTCTTCAAGATAAATAAGTTCTGGGGATCTAATGCATAGTGTGGTGACTATAGTTAACAATGCTGTATTGTATACCTGAAAGTTGCTAAAAGGGTAGATCTTAAGTGTTCTTATCACACACACACACACACACACATCACACACACACACACACACACACACACACACACACACACACACACACAAACAGTGACTATACGAGGAGGTAGATATGTCAACTAGCTTAATTAAGGTAATCATTTCACAATATATACATATATCAAAACTTCAAGCAGTACACCTTAAATATATACAATTTCTATTTGTCAATTATACCCCAATAAAGCTGAAAAGAAAATAAAGTCAACTCTTTCATATAACATTTCCACTGTCTGTCCACCGGACCCTATTCCCACTCACCTTAATCAAGGGCTTTGTTTCTATAAATGTCCCCAACCTCTCTTGAATCCTCACTTATCCCTTATCTACTGGGATAATTAGTATACAGGTATGCTATAAAACAATAATTTAAAACACTTTCTCTGATTTCACATTCGCATTTTACACTCCTATTCTCTATCTCTCCTTTCACTTTTCCATTGCTGCTCTCTTTTACACAAAGCTGATAAAAATTTTGTCTGCACTAACATCTCTACTTCCTTCGCTTCCCTGAAAGCACTCTAGTCAGTCTTTCAATCTCCAACTCCATGGAAACCTCTCTTGTCAACATTGTCTTCACATTGCCAAATCTAACAAGTAAATGTATTCACCCTCATAGCAGCATTTAACACAGTTAACCAGCCTCCTTGAAGTGTTTTATATTCTCAGCTTCTAAAATATCTATTCCCATTCTGTTCCCATCTCAATGTCCTTCTAACTTCTGGATTTTTCCTGTTAATGTATTCTCAACACAGCAACCAAATCGATTTGGTTAAATCATGGATGAGATTATTTCACTGCTCTATTCGCCAAAACTCCATAGCATGCTATATCACTCAATTGGCAAACAATGTTATGTTAGTTTCAGGTGTACAACATAGTGATTAGACATTTATATAAATTAAAAAGTGATGACCCTGATAAATCTAGTACCCACATGTCACCATACATAGTTATTACGATATTGTTGACTATATTCTCTATGCTATACTTTACATCCCCATTACTATTTTGTAACTACCAAAGTGTGCTTCTTAACCCCTTCACATTTTCACCCAGACCCCCAAACCACCTCCCATCTGGCAACCCTCAAAATGTTCTCTGTGTCTATGAGTCTGTTTCTGTTTTGTTTATTTATTTTGTTCTTTAGATTCCACATGTAAGTGAAATCATATGGCATTTTTCTTTCTCTGTCTGACTTATTCCACTCAGTACGATACCCTCTAGGTCCATTCATGTTGTTGCAGATGGCAAGATTTCACTTTATTTTATGGCTGAGAAAAGAGAACTTCTTAAAAATGGCTATACCCTCTCCCCACTTGGTAGTCACTGTCTAACCCATTAACTTGCTTCATTTTTCTTTACAGTGCTTAATGCCACCTGATACACAACGTATTGTTTGTTTATTGTTTCTCTTCCCCACATGGAGTCAAACCCCATGAGACCAGGAACAGTATTTTTTTTCTGTTCACTGTTGTATCACCAGCAGCTAGCATTATTTATTGTGCAATAAATATTATTGAATGACTAAATAAAATTCTTCTTTTGAATGTCTACATTCTTGTGATCAGCATCTGCATATGCTTTCCTAAAACCATTAAACATCTTTATCCACAACTTAAACCAAATCCCTCTCACAGTAAATTGAGAATTTAGGCAAATAGTTTGGCCATAACCCTCTGTTGAGTGTCTTTCCTCTGTCCTAGCACTAAATTTATTGACTCAGTCTTAAAACTCTCTCCATTTCTCATGAAACGCAGAGTGATTGCAGTCCAAAATCAATAAACATAAGAATACTTAGAGCAGGAAAGAAGAAAAAAGAGATAATGAAAGGAGGAAACAGTATAAAGAACTCATAAACATAACTGTATTTGGGAATCAAAGATCATGCAAAATTTTGGAGGAAAACACCACCTCCTCTTCCTCTGTAGTAGACTCTTTCTTAGACTGGACTGTGCTCTGTCATGTAGAGCAAAGGACAAGCCTTTTGGCCTCAGTTTCTATTTGAGTCCAGATAAAGACAAACAGGATAGGCCCAAGGCAAAACTGTCAAGTGGAAAAACTTGGCTTATGTCTGGAAATCCCCTCGTGTGCTTCCTCCCTGCTTGGAGATATCTTCCCTTCACCTCTACTGCCAGCATCCTCCTACTTCTAAAATCTTCCCTGTATCAAAAAATAAAAAGGAATGTCTTAGAATATTTATACCCAGGTTGTAATTTCACTGTTAAATTTTAAAGATGATGCAGAGTTTGAATTTTCCTGATAACTGACCTGACCTTCCACTAGATAGCAAGGCACAGTATTAGACTTAATCTAGGCCATGAAGCTCATGCCCGCCTGCTGTCTTCGAGCAGAATTTTCATGTCAATACTCAGTGTCTCTAAGTAAAATTCGCAGACTTATATTTTCTTCCTCTTGGCATTTAGATCTGTGGGACGCCACGGCATTTTTACAGGTTCTGGCTTCAGAGTAACTCATTCATTCTGTTTCTTGAATTGGTGACCGTTGAGTTTCATAGGACCATCTGCCTCTTTCTGGAGGTGACAGGTGGTACCTACTGCTCAGCTCTCTGTCTCAACTTCCTGGTCTACTGCTCTTCTTTGTTCTAAGATTAGTCCTCTGCAGCTTAATAACTCCTCTAAGCAACTCCATTTTCCTCATTCTGGAATATAGGAACTTCTGGAAGCAGAGAAGCAGAAGTGCTGCCTCAGTCATCTATCTCCTGGGCCATGCCAAGTATGAGAATTCTCCTAGACACTGGCATGCCGGAAAGCGTGCCGCTGATATCGTGATGCCAGGCCTCCTACACTGAAAATGTGAGCCCCGACGAGGGGAAGTCAAGGACTCTGGCATCTTCTTTCCTTACTTTCCGCTCTCTTCTCATTCCCACACTCCATGGGCCGGAGTCATTCTCATCCTATCAGACTCTATATATACTCTTAATAATAAATAATTTTTGTGACTGCTTTTGCTATTCTGAAATGAAAATTATAGATAATATAACTCTCCTCACATAACTTCAGAAAATCAATATCATAGTCTAACTGTAATAAAAAGAGAAATAAGCCAAAGTAATTTATTCTTTATGTATTTCAAAATGAAAACAAGTGCTTTGTCATAACTATAAGGAAAGACATCCTGAAATGGTCCGATGGTTAAGTCTATATGCAGAATCACCTGAATGTGACTGTTATAAATTCTCTACTGGAGGCTTAAACTCCACGAGTGTTTTGTTGATGATATTCTGAAATAGTGACCAAACCTCAGTAAACTTACAAGTGAAACAAAATATGATTTTCTTACAGTTTATACTATAATACATTTATGGAAAGTTTAGTGCATAGCAAAAAAAACCATATACTTTTTGTTTTTATGTCAGATGAAATTAGGTTCCAGGCTCAGATGATTTTAAACAAGTTTTATATCTGTCCACGGGCTATGATACTACTTTATTTCAGTGAACGAGGCCACTTGTTCTAGCTGTCTAGAATCCCTGGACTCTACTCATTAAATACAAAATGTGGCCTCCAAGCATTGTGTGACGACAATAACAAAAGAGGCCCACAACTTTCCAAAATGATCCCCAAGGGGGGCAATTTTCCACCTCTTCTAAGAATTACTTCTTTGCACCATTTCCTCCTTCTTCACTTCACAAGACTCATGGTGCAGCTGTCACTGCAGAGGAGATATCCACTCCTCTCTTATAAATGAGAACTACCCATGATTTGCGTTTTCTGGTGTGGCTCTTGATCTGGGAGCCTAATGGTTAGAATCACAATTAACGATTTCTGAGGATAAAAGTACATTGACTTAATATCCCCAAAATATAATCTCTATTACCCATTGAAACTCATTCCTGTTGTTAGATTACCCAGATATTAGCACCTTAAACTGCTTTATTCTAAATTATTAATTTGATATTTTCCAAATAACTGAAGTAATACATGACTCTGGTAATAAGTCAAACAACATTCAGGTGACAACAAAAATTATTTTTTTCGTCTCATTTGATTTCCTGGCCTATATGTAAACACACACACCACTCACATACATACCCCCGCACAGTCCCCTCATGCTCCCTCCTGGCTCCAGGAAGAACGTGAACTTAGCCACTTGTTCAGCAGCTCCCCGATTCCATCAGGGCCAGCAGACCATACTCACTGGACTAGGTTGATACCAACGTTCATGGTAGGGGTTCTCAGATCCCTGCAGCCCAGCTTCTCTTCAGAATACGATATGCTCTCCCATGCCACTGTCCAGGCCACCATCCAGCCCCTGGGAGTGAAGGTACAGCATCAGTTCTCCTTTTCAGAACACTGGCAGACCCAGGCTTCCCTGGCACTCTGCAGACCAGCTCTGCCTTTTAGGCCTTGGCATTCGTTCACTCAGAAGAGGAGAATGGAAAGGATGAGAAGGTTTGTCATCTTCCAAGGATCCCCCAAGGTTACTGCTGTTGATCACAGAATTTAGGAGACTGTTGAGAGGAAGAAAAGGTCTTATTTTTCTTCTTAACCCTCTTGAACCCAATGTCTTCATTTTTGGAATCGAGATATTGCTACCTATTTTATAAAATAGAGAGAATGCCTCCTATTCTAAGGGTTAAATGAGGGGGTTGGAGGAAGAATGAAATGTGCAAAGGGGGTCAAAAGGCACAAACTCCCAGGTATAAAATAAGTGTCATGAGATGTAATGTACAGCAAGGTGACTATTGTTAAAAATATCGTATTGCATATTTTAAATTACTAGAAAAGTAGATCTTAAAAGCTCTCACCACAAGAAAAAGAATTTGTAACTATGTATGGGGACAGATGTTAACTAGACTCATGTTGGTGATCATTTCACAATATACACAAATATCAAAACATTATGTTGTTCGTATACCCTGAACTTAATATGTCAATTATACCTCAATTTAAGAAAAAGGGTTCAATGAGACAGCATGTGCTAGGTACCTGGTATGGTGCTTGGTCAATGGTGCTCAATTAGTAATCATTAACATCCTGCCTACCTTACCTAAAATAATGCCTGCCAGGTACATAGAGAGCACTCTTAAGTAGCTATGGACTGATAGATTATTAATATTAATATTAAACCCAGAGGGAAACCTGAACGAAAGTGAGCTGCATAATAATATGATAGCAAAAATAATTTTGCTCTTTTCTCCACTTTATCTATAAATTCAATATTTTTCATTGTTCATAATGCCATAAGGAGAGCATATTAGTATATTATATAAATGGCAACAGATACTACAAGTATTCTTCAAATTCATTCTGGAGTCAAACTTCAAAATATGGTATAATAATCATGTTTTGGAACCATCCCAATATTACCACAAAAACAAAAGTGCATAACCATAGCTGTGAAATGAATGAAATCACCATGTAAAATTCCACATGTGCTTCAGTATTCAGAGATTCCTTCAAAATAAAGTAAACCAAGAGACTATTTTGGAAACAGGATTATGCAATATATTTCACGATTTCCATTGCACATCAGCGTGCCCATTCCTAATGCTTCCAATTAATCAGAAAAACAGTTACTCTTCATGGCAACTGGTTGCCTACATGTTGGCTGTGGGAAGGAAAAGTAATGACGCAAAAAGTGGATTAAGTATTATCTTTCCAAGAATGGAAAGAGGAAAATGGCTCTCAAAACTTTTTTTGGTTCTGTGCACTATTGCTCAATATCTCCTGACATTAATTTATCATAAATTTCTCTTTACTAATAAGGGTTCTAGACCCTTATTAGTAAACCCACTCACTCTTCTGAGTATCAAGTGGGCAGTACCTGCCGATTGGAGTGAATAGCTATGTTACAGAAGCACAAGGGGAAATGGAATTATGAAACAATAACTACCCAGTGTTATTGCTCCATGCTCCTCTGAAGAGGGACAGGCAGGGAGAACGCAGGGTCGGATCCAGTCAGGATCATAATATAGGAAACTACTGTTGGGATGATCCCCATTGTCCTACCATAATCCAATTGCCTCTTTAATTTCCCTACTTTTCCAAGTAAATTCTTTCATTTAACAATTATTTAAGTGGGTACCTGTTATGTGCCAGGTACTGTTCTGTGCTGTAGGGATTAGATTAAAAGACATAGCTTTTGTCTTTTAGAACCTTCAAGTATTTTTAGAAAGAAATAGACAATAAAAATAAAAATTATTGCATAATTAAATTATTGCATAAGAGCACTCCTATAAATAAGTAGACACTTTCTATGGGAACATAATGGAAAGAGCATTTAAGGGACTCGATGAATGAGCAGATGAACTAAAGACCATCAATGTCAAGAACATTTTAGAGAAAAAAAAATAACATTTGAATTGAAACTTGAGAAACACAAGGATTTTATGGAAATGCAGAAGGAGGAGAGGGACCTAAGAAGAGGGGAAGACAAGGGTAAATTCAGAGAGTAAAGAGTATGGCCAGTTTAGGGGACTACACATAATTTAGACCACTAGAAGTTAAAGATTCAACCTACGGGGAGTGACAGTTGGCAGGAAACATCATTGATACCCTTGAAGGTCGCATAAAGATTATAAATTTTGTCCTGTAGGTGAAGGATATTCCCTGAAGAATGCTGAGCAGAGAAGTGAAATGCCAGATTTACCTTTGATTCAGATTACTTCTGGTTGCACTATGTTTTGGAAAGCTTTGAAAAAGAAGAGAAAAGAAACAAAGAGACAATAAAATGCCCCGCAATAGTCCCAGGGGTTGACAATCAATATCTGCACCTGGGTCATGGAAGTGAGGATGAAAAATAGGAGGATGCTTAGAATATGCAGGGAGAAGAATTAACAGGTCTGATGGGATATGGAGAGTGAGAAGTAGGGAGAAACACCTAGACTACCTCAAATGCCAGCTCTTCTTGCTTAAGCAGTCCATCAATCAGGACTAACAGAAAATGCATCTTAAAGAGATCAGGCTACAAAACTAAGAATGGATTGGAGTGGGGCCAAAAAGGAGCTGAGAGAATAGAAGTCTGCTAACAGTGTGTTTTCTGTAAATATAGAGGCTTCCCTAGGGACGCACTTCAGCTTTGTAAATGACTATAAGCCTCATGGGCTGGCAGACTATATCTTCTAGGCTGTAGGCTAGAATCTGAGCAGAATTGCAGCATCACAGAGCCCAGATTCTTCCTCTTCTTCACTCTTCCCAGGGTCTCTGTGGCTACAATGAGAGTTTCCTCTGAGGTTTTCTCAGCCTAGACTCATCTACAATTTTCCTTCAGAGCCCATGGAATACACTCAATGCACCATCCATGCTGGCTTTACTGCATGATTGAGAAAATCTGTACCTTTTGGAAAAACTAAAGCCAGGCACCACAGTCATAAGTGAAGTTATGAAAGCTGTTATTATTATTTTTTACTGTAACTATGGAAGAACATTTACATCTCATATGATAGCTACAAGTATTGAGGACTTTCTCTAAGCCTAGCTCTACACATTATCTTCTCATTTCGCTCTTATAACAACCCTACAACTTAGGTAATATTTTTACTCCTAGTTAATAATTATAATAATATGCACTAACAATTAATTTCTATTTGTATTCCATCCTTCACTGTAAACATTTAAGAATTTACCTTTTCTTCTCTATAATTTCATCCCGGCATTCATTGATTAACTTTTCTTGGCTGCATATAAATACTAAAATTTATTCTTTATATCTATTCTTTCAACTAAATGTTTAATACCTTTCTGATATTATGATTTTTATTTACTTGTATCATCTTCTACATTTCACCACATAAATGTAGTCCCAAAGAAAAAGAAAAATTTGACACTCGAGATGGAAAAAATTTAGCTGAGTTCCTAAGTATTTTAACTCCTTCTCAATCGGGAGGCATAAAATGTTGGTTCTACCCAAGATAAAATCACTCCAAAGCAGATGTCATCCGTTCTCTTGACATACCACTTGTAACTGAAGTTGAAAGATCCCTAACACAGGACACAGCATTTCATATGTTCTCTAAGTTTATCCTAAACAATTCTGTTCCTGTTCTATTGCTCACTTTACCTCCATTTTCTATGCTGATATTTAGTTCTCTTTCTAATTATTCCCAGAGAAAACAATGGGAAATCCAGGCTTTATGTTAGGACCCAAATATGCCCAATATGGAAAATTTGAATTGAAATAAATTACTGTAAAGTAAAATTTCATACTAGTGAGAAGCCAGTGAGAGATTACCGTATTTCTCTGTCACTTGAAAAAACAGATCCAGGTATACTAGATTTCTATTGTTTTGTCTGATCAATATCTATTTCCCCTTGTCCTAGTAATAGGAATGACACGTCTTCCACTTCTCAACCATGGAGATTGAGTGAAACTGACTCAAGTCCTCAGCCTTGCATGAGGATGGATGCCCTTTAAAGTTAAATTTGGCCAAGTTATCATCAAGGGCAATAGTGGAACACAAATGATCTATTAAAAATAGACTTCCAGACTTGAGTGGTTATTCAGAGCATTCTACCCTCACCCCTGGCTTCATAATTACTCAGGGATGGTTACATATTCCAAAAAAGAGCTAATGGGAGCCATTCCAAGAACTTTGGCCAAAGTAACGAGGATAAAGGAACTTTAATTCTTATGATGTTACTAAGATAAATTCAGAATATTAGCCATCTTTGCCACCACTTGAATATTGCCTGCCTGGGAATTAAGAAAACACAGAGGAGGCACAGTTGAGAGATGAAATGAGTCAGGTTCATGACGACATTGTTAGATTTTGATTATCTAGATCCAAGTATACTACAAGGCAAACACTCCCAAAACTTACATTTATAGGAACCAATAAATTCATTTTGTGCCCAAGCTCCTTTGAATTTCTGTCACTTACAACCTAGAGTCCTAAATTGGCAAGTAAGGCAATAATCCTGTAAGCTACACTCCAGGCTATGTACTCCCTACCTTAAATTCCTGTAAATTTGGATTGGGTAGAGAATTGGGGGATGTGATGTAAGTATCTTCTTCTAGCTGTGGTTTATAAACTGGTATTATTGTATGTTTCCAAAATAAGTGAAAGAAATTAGGTAAACTATTTGTGAACATCTCTGAACATGAAAAATTAGTGCTTTAATGGTATTAAAAAGAACTTTGGAATCTATGTAGTCAGCATAATGCATTATGGTTGCTAGACCACTCAAGTCTGGCAATTTCATTTTAGTAGATCAATTCAACCCTGCTATTGCTTCTAGGCTACGACTTGGCCAAATTTCACTTTAAAGGGCATTTAATGGCAAAGATCCAAACCCTTCCACAGCAAAAGCTGAATGCTAATGGAATCGTTGTGATTTAAAACTGCGAAACACAATCTATTTTTCAATGAAGGAAACAAAAACTATAGCCACAAATATTTCCAGTTTTTTAACTCAACCTTGAGGGATATTTTTGCATTTTATTCATGATTTAATGATGAGAGATACTATAAAAGAGTGTCAGATAGTGTCAGAGCATCAGATTAGGAGACCTGAGTTTAGGGTTTTGCAATGCCTCCTACTAGCTGGGTGACTTAAAGCAATTTACTTAACATCTTATAGCACACATATTAAAAGAGAAAATACTTGTAAAATGCTTTTCTCTGAGCCTGGCACATAGAAAATGTTCAAGAAATGGCTATCGTTGCTACTATAATTGGTAGCAATGTTAGGAAAAGTCATATTACTACTAGTAGAGCATTAACCTTTTACTTTGTTTTCAGTGGTAGGAATTTTTGCATGCATTATTTTTTTTTCTTATTTCCTTCCCTCTCTCCTTTTGTCCTTCCTCCCTTCCTTCCTTTTTTTTTTTCCTACTTCATTCCTTGTCAGTTCAAAATATCAAAAGAAACTGCTCTAGGAGAAACCTTAGGGTTGATAGAAAACAGCAGTCTGTATGTCACAAAGAACAAAGAACTTTTAAATACCAAAGAACTTTTCAAAAATGTCATTATGTAAAATGACTCACATCTAAAAATCTAAAATATATCTTCCAACTCATTCATTGATTCATAGGCTGCAAATTTTTGAAATTTCGTAAGAAAATAAAAATATATTTTTAAAATACACTTTAAATTTTGAAAATAAAGAGAGAGAAGTTGCTTTCCAGTCCTTTCTAAAAAAAGGACAATAATGTTTTCTGATTAGAAAACAAAGACTTTTTTTTGTTAGATAATAAAGAAACTCAATCTCTAAGATTATCTCTAACTTTCATTGCATATTTATTGTATATTACAACTTTAAAAAAATATAGCTTTATCCAACAAAAAATAACACTGGAAAAACCTCAGGATACTCATTAAACCTATTAAATCAACATAAGTTTGTAACAGAGAAGAGATGAGAATTATGGTTGTATAAAGAGAAGTTCGTAAAGGGGCAAGGTTAGAGGAAGGGAAACAATTTAGGAATTTTCTGAGGTATCAATGCAAGACAAGATGATGGTTTATACCAGCATTACAGCAGTAAATATTATGAAGAGTGGTTGGATTTAGAATAGAGTGTGGAGGTGAGGTGGTAGAACTCACTGATGGATTAGTTATGGGATATGAGGTAGAAAGAGAAATAGAGAATAACTCCTAGGTTTAGAGGCTGAGTGATTTAGAAGGACTATGATGTCATCTATTGAAGTGGAAAAAGTATATGTTGTAAGTAAAGTAGATATTTGCCAAGGAAGTTAGAGAAAAACGGTATTTCAAACAAACGTATCAAGGCATAAAGGTTTTAAAGAGCCTGCCTGGCACATCCGTGGAAAGAGAACATGTTTGAAATGGAGGACATGGAGAATATGGAATGATGATGGAGCAGGTTGACAGACAGGGCTACAGACGTTGCCAAGAGCTAGATTACTGAGAGTGGACTTGGTCTTTTAGGTTGGAGAGGGATTATGAGACATGTAGAGGTTTAAAGCAATGAACCACCTATAAAATAAATTAAATCAGAGGAGAGAAGGAGCAATTGGGGGGATCTTTTTATAAACTATATAAATGTCTAACCAATGTACTGTACACTTGAAACTAATTAAAATAAATAAATAAATTTATTTTAAAAACTCAGAAATGAAGAAGCTGCTGCAAAAAAATGGTAATTTGATCAATTTACACATACATCTCCAAATTAAAAAAAACTGTTATAATTAATGTTATTAAACAAAATATAAATACTCTACAGATATGATAAATGAAAAATAATATAACCATCAAGAATCAGACTAAAGTGTTTGAAGGACAAGAGTGCATAATAATATTTAACACTTGCAGAGGTCATTGGTTTTCCAAAAGTGTCTAAGAACTCAATTCTCACAAAGCACTTTTGAGGTACCTGCTATTATCCTTGCTATAATATAGTTGAGGAAACTGAGGCATGGAAAGCTTAAGAAATGTGCCCAAATTTATACAGCTATTGAATGATAGACATAAGATTTGAATGAAACATTTTAACTTCAAAGTCCAAAACTTTTAACCCTTATTCAAAGTGCTAGTCTATAAAGAGGATGAGAATCTTTTATAACAGCAAGTCAATTTATAGTGAGTGAAATTGAAGGATGAGTTTAAAAGAGCTCCATCTTAATGCTTTCTTTACATGATGAAGCCATGTTTATCTGAAATTCAATAACTACTACAGTTTTAACCTGATCTTTTTTTCTATTAAATTCCTTTCAAGTACAATTAAATCAAATATATTTTATTTAAATATTACATTGTTCTAAAATTATTTTGACAAATCTCCTTTCAACATATCTCCTTTCTCTATGTAAGTACGAGGGATATCTGGAATTAGGTTTATAAAATTATAAAAGTGATTACATTTGTCTTTCAGTGTTTTAAATGATTTG
Organism: Pteropus medius; assembly: GCF_902729225.1. Lineage (NCBI taxonomy): Eukaryota > Metazoa > Chordata > Mammalia > Chiroptera > Pteropodidae > Pteropus > Pteropus medius. The sequence continues at coordinate 18,292,913 of NW_024351729.1, forward strand.
GTCTTTTGAATGATTTTCTGTGTTGATTTATTTTAAATCGTGGAATTTTTATCATTTCAATAAATTATAGTCATTATTACAATTAAAAATATGGTGGGATGTACATGGGATGAGAAGCTTATACCATTTCTGTGGATCATTTGTTCTGTTGCTACAATTGTTTAAAAAGAAAAAACACTTGTCATCTCCAGCCCAGAGCAAAACGTCTTCTCTAGGTTACAAATGTTAATTGCATACGTAAGAATAATAACTGTCTACTTTTAGCTGCACTGTTTGTGAAATTTTAATACTTCGTCATTCTCTAGTAGGGAGTACATATATATTGGGACAACAGTGGAAAAACACTTTATACAAACAATGAGCCAAGGAATAAATTTTCTATAGTCCTGTGGCTATTGAATTATTTAAGGAAGTAGAAGTAAGTTTCTTGAAAAAATCTAATCATTTGTGTAATTAAGAGAAAAGAATAATGATCTGTAATGAGAGCTAATGTTGTAGCAGAAATTATACTGGCAATCGGGGATCTGGAGTCTGCTTCTGGTTCTTTAACTGAACTCTCAGTGACTTGGCCAAACTATTTTTCTGAGATTTTGTGTTCCTACTAAATGAAGGGTGAAATTAAATGATCTCAGTTTTTAACCCAAAACTATAGAGATTGAATACATGGATTTATCACTGCTCTTTCCTCAAAAAGAAAAATATAAAACAAGCGTAAGCCCCCCCTCTCCCCTCCCCACACATACACACATAACAAAGACAGGTGGAGAAATAGCAGAAAACAATGGAAGTCAGAATTTGGAAAGTGAATGGATGAATTATAACTGACTAATCAAAATACAAGGAGGGGGCAGGCAAGGTGAACAGAAACAAGCTAATACTTATTGCAGAATGTTGTAAAGGCTTAGGAACTGCCCATGCCAGGTAATTCTAAAACTCCAAGGCATAGTGGAAAATAGAATGAGTTGAGATTTTCAAAGAAATAGTTGTATACCTGGATCCTCTTTCTTGGTTGGTTTCTCAGGCCACTTACCCTTCTTTATTCCAGCAATAGACTGGAGATTTGCATTCTGGAGAAGTTGCATAAGATAGACTCTGTACTTAAAGAATCAGGCATAATGGAGGGTGGAAGTAAGGTACCAAGAGCATTAAATAAGAGTCTCCATACTAAATGATTAAATTCTCAGTACCTCCAACTCTGCAACCAGAGCTTCAGCTTTTTAAGCTGAACTTTTAAACCATAGGAAATTACCAATACTAAACAATTTTAACCTATAAAAATAGCAATTTCTTATTAATCAGCTGAACACAAACATCAAAGGATCATTAGATGTTAGAGAAAAATTTCAAACATGAAAAGCAGAAAAAAATCACAGATAAACTAGGATAAAACATACTAAAAATTATTAGCCATATTCATGACACAAGAACAAACTCCTATAAGTTTTAAAAGCAACAATCAGAGATCACGAAAGAAATATTAGAAGTGAAAAAATGTGATTGTAGAAATTAAAAGTTCATGAAAATAAAGTTGTGGGAAAGGATAAGAAAATTAGATGAAAAGTCTAAGAGATATAAATTTCAAAAATTGGCATTTTGATAAGAGAGAATAAATTAAAACTGTATAAAATTTCCAAGAACTGAATAATGTGAATTCTCAGATTGAAATGACTCTCAAGATCTCATACAATGATTTAAAAAAAGATCTATACTAAAAGAATCCCTGTGAAATGTCAGAACACCATGGATATTGAGAAAATCCTAAAAGCTTTTAGAGGCAGAAAGAAATAATCAGAACATGTGAACACCAACCTTCTAAATAACAGCAGTGGAAGCTAGAAGGTAGTGACTCAATTCCTTCAAAGTTTTGAATAAAAAATTATTTCCAATCTATAAACATATGTTCGAATCGACTATTAATCCAAGGGTGAGAGTGAAATAGAAACATTCTCAGACACGTACTTAAGACATTTATCTCTTATAAATATTTCTCAGAAATGTATTTGATCACATTTTCCACCAATATGATGAAGAAAACTAAGAAAATGTGAAGAAAAGTCTTAGAGTATTAATAAAAGGCTCAGGATGATAGTGGCATTAAAGGCCTAGAGATGAAGAGTCCAGATTGTAACTGGATAAAACAAGGCTTCAAAAGGCCTAACTCAAATAATAGAATGATACTTAATTTTAAAATAGATGGAGAAATTTAGATTTGTTAGACATTAGGAGATTAATTAATGGTTGTTATATAGGAAACCAAACAAAATAAAGCCAAATGTAAACTTCAAGAAAAACAAAAAGCTGTATAAGAAGCAAAATGCAATTACCACTATATTGATCATCTCTAAACAATACTTCAATAATAATAATAATAATATCAATAATATAAACTCTGTATATTTATTTAACTACAAATGATAAAATATCTCTATTGGCAGAATAGGAATAACTGAAGATTCCGTGAGTATGTGTCGAAGGGAATGTGGCAGGTGTGACCAGGCAGGGATGTACAAAGCTAAATTCTCATCTTTAATAACAGAAAGTTCATAGATAATGTCTAAAATTTAAAAAGAAACTAAGAAACAGTGATAAAGCATGTTATTTGGAGATATAGAATTAAATACTAGAATATATAGCTAAAAGTGTTACAGATGGATGTGTTAGAGTACAGGGAAGTGAAGTGGAATTGGATGTGTCAGGGTTCTGTTGTTTTCTATTATAAATTCAGTCATATTATTTGACTTTTCAAACATATACACATATATGAGACCTCTTCTAGAATGTATATTTTACCATTAACAAATTTCCATGTATTTGTGGAAAACTCGATCCTTGGATGCAGAAAAATCACAAACATTCTCATGATGTATCTTTAAGTCAGAAAGAGAAACATATTTTTGAAAATAAAATGATCTCATAGAAGTTACATCGGCAAACACCTAGCTTTTTAAAAATTAATTTAACATTCATCAGATAAAGTCTGAGTGGCTAGAAAATCTCGAAACTAGATTTTGAACAATACTAGCATCAATCTCAACTCATTCCTTCCCTATTTCCCCAATAATCCAGTTTGGTGAAATTTAACTGAAGTTAGAATCTGCCATTTGTTCTAAAGTGATGATTTAATTTATACTTAGTACAGGGCCATGGCCTTATTCACTGTACTGTTTATCCAAGTTGTAAGTGGTAGTTTAGGAACAGACAGGTTATTTGGATTTAATTTTTCTGTGCCCCTCCCCATGGCGTCACCTTGTGTGACCTCCTTACTCGTTAAGGTGGGCCTTTATTGAGCAGACCACAGGGAAGCTACTATTTAATGACACTTGGGTTCTCAAAAAATTTTCCTCTGTCAGAAGGACATCTCTCTCTGTCACACACACATACACCCCTTTGGAATAATAAATCAAAATAACAGCAACTCATAATGGAGCATATATGCCCCGTATCTTTTTGTTTTGCCTCCCGTCAACAACAGGTTACTTATTAATACTTATACTGTCTAATCCTTTAAGCCAAGTTAAATTATTTATTACAATTATTTCCCACATGAGTGATTTTTGTACATTATTTAATACTGCCAGACACATTCACTTTTGTTACTTTTAAATTAATTCATAAACAGGCTCATCAAGCTTTATCTTGCCCATTTATTCAATTGAAAAAAAAAAAACTAAAAATAATGTATCCTGAAAGGATTTTTTAATTTGTTGTTCAATTTTACCGACCCCATATGAGACCTTAGTAACGTAATCATCATTTAGTACATAATTCAAGCACACTCAAGGTTTAATGATTCCTTCACTAAGATGCAGCTTAATCTATATTATGAAGGGGAAGTTCTTGTACTACAGAAACCATTGCTATGCAGGTCATCTTAGAATACTTTGTGACTTTAAAAGAAAAGGCTTGCTTACAGGAACACCCTCCTCCCGAAGAAGGAAAATTGAGACGATACTGTTACTTTTTCTTGCCCTGTACCAATTTTCTTTATATCAACCAAGTGTGGTAAAAGTTTTTACAAAAAGAGTTAGCCAAACAGATATTTTCAATCTTTTACAAATTCAGAATTAAATGAAATGATATCGAAATGTAGCTGCTAGAACATGGTGTTATAGGGGGATTAGACAGACGATTGAGAGTCTGGCTGTTGGAGTGTTAGGAAGAAAGTCAAGCCATGACTGTGGATCCTCAAATACTCTGAATGTTTGATGATTCCTCTACTTGCCCTTGATGTATATCAATCTATATTAAGAAAGAGAAGTTCTAACACAGCCTACGCTATCACTATAAACTTTTTCCTTAGTATTCTTTATGACCATGAAAGGCAAAGGGAAAAGAAAACTGTATAGTCAGAACAATCAGTTATGGTAAGTTGAAATGCAAGAGCTGTGCTCCAGCAGGTCTACAGGGTCCTTGCTGAGGAAAGAAAGAGAACAAGATGTAGAGTAACAAAGAAAAAGGCCTTGTCAAAAGGCCTTTGGATGAAAAATAAAGTGGGGACAGATGGCTTAAAGATTACTCGTGTATATGCTTAAGAGACTATGGGGCATCGTATCTGAAATAAGAATTGACCTCGAACTTTTGGGACCTGTGGTTACCGCTTATGATTTAAAGCTTTGACAAAGGAATTCGAATATTAGACTACAATAATTCAGTGGCCCAAAGTGCTTTTTTTTCCCTTATGTGGACTGAGAGAGGCCTTACATCAAAATACCATAGTTTATTTTGTATGGACTACTCTCTTTGCAATTTATTTTATAAAATAAAATAAACTTTGGTTTGTTTAATTTTGTTTAATTTATTTTATAGTTATATTTTGAGTGTACCCTATATTCTATGATGTCAACAAAAATTACTGGTATAATGACTGCTTAAAAAAGCTTTGATAGTCCTAACAAACTCCTATATGTCATTATCTTATGCAATTTTTATTTTCCCACATTGGTCCTTAATAACTATGGAGGGAGAGATTATCAAAATTCCCATGATGCATCCAATATGGCATAAATTTTAGTTTGGCATTGACTATTCAACCACATCTTAGCAGGGTGCAAAAATTAGAAAAGATATTACAGTTTGGAAAAAAAAGTTAAACTATTTTTTTTGTCACAAAGTAATAATAATGCATTAGAACAAAATAAAAGGAAACTACCTTAGAAGATTGAGAGAGTGAAAAAAAAAACAACACTACACTGTAGAGGGAGGCATAAATACAGATGGGCTGATGGGAACTAAAAACCCAGCTTCTACTTATTAGCTCTGTTATGCTCCTAACTATGAGTTCTAGTAAGACCACCACTCTTTGAATGCTAAGAGAAGAGGGCTACACACAGAACCATCATACAGTGTGGCACCCTCTGGTGACAGAATGAATAAAATCCATAAATAGGACTGATTAAACCTGTGTGAATTCCATTCATCCAAAGGCGGAGGAGGAGGAAGCAGAGAATTAAGGTGAAGGGAGTTACATTATTTCATGGTTTTTTTTTTTCCTTCTGGCATTATCTCACATTTAATCTTAACAAATGTCTTCCAAATTAACTTTCTTCCTTCTACCAGACTTATGAAATATGCAATTGAGGAAAAATCAGGTGTGTTTGCCTTTTTGCGAGAGAAGTAGATGCATTTTGAGTGAGTCTTTAAGCTTGGAACATTTCTCAAAATGTCATTATCTCTTAAGACTCA